>NC_034604.1:29954948-30006321 GCF_900095145.1 Mus pahari | reverse complement strand
AACTCACTTTGCAGACCAGGCTGGCCTCGAACTCAGAAATCCGCCTGCCTCTGCCTCCCGAGTGCTGGGATTAAAGGCGTGCGCCACCACGCCCGGCTTCTCACCTTTTCTAAGGCCCCAGCTGGACTGGACAACTGTCTGTGTGCTTCCAGAGAGAGCCACATGCTTGCCCTTCTTATGAAACATACCATTGTGTTGTCATTTTTGGCTCAACATCTCCATCTCTCCTACCATCTGCAATCCTGGAACAGGATCTGTTCTTGCTCCGTTATGGCCAGGTCAAAGACTCTCACTGAGGAGACAGAGGCTCACATACCCGCAAGGATCACTCCAGCAGTGAGTAGACCCTTAGGCTCCAGGGTCCAGAGAACCTACTGTACACCTCCCACCCAGTGGGAACACACTTTGCCACCCTCCTACCCACTCTGCCCTGTCTCCCAGGAAGCTGCCAAAAATGGCCGTTCCAACTGGCAAAGGGATGCGCTTTCCTTCCTGGAAGGATTCTTGGCTGGACAACTAGCCCTTGTTTTTAAGTTGCTGGGGACATGCAAGGAAGGAGAAGTTGAGTCAGCCTGAGCCTTGTAACTATTTCCCAAAGTCTGTGTTGTCTACCTCTTATCTCCTATGAGCACATCTGGCCGGGAGCAGATTGCTCCAATATTGGGTAGAGATAAGGGATTGGATTGGCCGCTGCCTCTGGCCACATGGCCTCTGGCTCCAATTCATCAACACAAAGCTATAGTTGAGCAGCCTGAAGCAGAGCAAACACTGACCCGGGACTGGTATGAAGAGGAAGGCCTGTTTTACATGTGCATGGTCAGTTCCCAGAACCACCACACATGGGTGAGGACTCAGGCTGAAAACACCTCGACCCCCGTTTAGGCAGGAATAGGTAATTAATCTGCAGTCCTCCCCACAGTCTTCCCCGCAGCCCAGGAGAAACAACAGGTTATAGTTTCTTTATTTTTCCATTTTAATTTTTCTGAAGGATACACATCACATATCCCATGGGCAATAGAGCGCATTCAATGTGTTTATAAGCCAAACAGGTCACTTTGTTTAAGCAAACACAAGTACAAAGTAAAATAAAACCACAAAATAATGAACTTCATGTTCATAACATACAAAAACTGCAGCCTACTCAGTAGGTAACCACAACATTCCAACTCCTGAATAGATGTAGAAATTTACATTTTCAGTTTAAAAAAATATAGACTTTTGAGAGTTCAGATTTTTGTTTTAATTTTTTCTTACACTCTGGAGAACGAAAGCTCAGCTCAGCCCTCTTCCTCGTTTTTTTTTTGCTCTCAAAGCCTTCCCCAAAACATCATTCCTACCCCCTTAAGGCTAAGGTGAGCGTGTCCCTCACATCTGCGCATGTCAAGCCATCGGCAAGGCGTGTCACACAAAAGGCACCAAGACGTGAAACTTTTGAAACCAAAGGGACGGGCAAAAAATTTCTCAAAAACAAAACCCAACCAAACAAACCATACTTTGTCACATGTGAGAGTTACAGTCGAGCAGTATTTACAAAATTAACGGAACAACACTCTGACACATGCTCCAGTTAATACCTAGGGCTGCTGCTTCAAAAAAAAAAAAAATGCTCCAAACCTAATGTCACAGCAGAATC
This sequence comes from Mus pahari, assembly GCF_900095145.1. Classification (NCBI taxonomy): domain Eukaryota; kingdom Metazoa; phylum Chordata; class Mammalia; order Rodentia; family Muridae; genus Mus; species Mus pahari. Next base: position 30,004,688 of record NC_034604.1, on the reverse strand, counting down.
ATCACAAAATAGAGGATCACCATTGGTTTGCTTGGCTTTGCCCCCCTCCCCCAAAGTGAGGATTTAACTCCAAATAATACAATAGAGTATGCAAATTATCTTCACATCAAGAATACCCCAAGGAAAACAAAATCCATGGCACATATGCTGTACAAAGATGCAGGGCAGGGTTCTGAGGGCCCAAACCCATTTTTTTTTTTTCTTTTTGCCAACTTGATGGTCTAGCGCTGAAGGGAGCAAGGGCCAGGCATGTGATGGAGATGATACTGAAATGATTTATCCAATACCATGCAAATCAAGTCCTTTGGATAGAGGTGAAGAACTTGGACATGGCTGTTTCAGGCAGCTGAACTCAAAGGGAACAGGACTGGGGGGAGGCAGGGATGTTAAGTGAAAGGGCTGGTGGCCAACAGACCTTCTACTTGTGAGTAGAAGGACTTGGCTCTGAGATCTTCCATCTGACCTAAGAGGTGGCCCCACCTGCGGCCATCTCTTCCCCCTGTGCTTTTATGTCTTTCCTGCCCTCCCCACTTTGCTTTCTTTTATTCCCTTTAGCAAATTTCAATTGTCCTGGGAGAAAAGGTTGCTGTCATATCTGAAAGACCAGTTGAGGTGCTGAAGGAGCTGCTGACGCCTGCAGACGGGAAGCTGCTGACCTGGGTGGGGAAAGCAGGTGGAACTGAGGCAAAGGTGGTGGCCACCGAGGGCGACGGGAAGCCACTGTGCGCAGGAGATGGGTAGGTGGAGGAGCCAGGAGAGGAGTAGGAGGTGGGCACAGGGGATGGGAAAGAGGTGGTGGCGGGGGATGGGTAGGAGGTAGCCACTGGGGATGGGTAAGAAGAGAGGGAAGAGGCAGCCGGAGAGGCTACCACATTTTTGTCTGCTTTCTTGTCCTTCTGTCTTAAATGGATTTTGGTATGCCTCTTGCGTTCATCACTCCTGGCAAACTTTCTCCCACAAATGTCACAGGCAAAGGGCTTCTCGCCTGTGTGGGTGCGGATGTGGGTGGTAAGGTGGTCACTACGACTGAAGTTACGCATGCAGATTCGACACTGGAAGGGCTTCTGGCCTGTGTGGATGCGAATGTGGCGGGTAAGCTCATCCGAGCGAGAAAAGCGGCGATCGCAGGACTCGACAGGGCAAGCATATGGGCGTTCATGGGGGGGTGTCTTGCTGGGCCGGTTGGGGTACTTGCGCATGCGGCTGGGTTTGATGAGCTGGGATTGGTAGGTGGTATTAAGAGCCTTTAAGTCCTGGGAGCCCGACTGAGTGGCGAAGGCTTTAATAGTGGATAGTGGAGTGAGCGAAGGCTGCTGGGTACGGTTCTCCAGACCCTGGAAGGGCTTCTGGTCTGGGGTGCCCAGGTTCAGGTCTCCCTGTTGTTGTGGAAACAGATAGTCGGGGATCATGGGAACCTGGAAACCACCTTTGGTGGCAGGGTAGGCAGGAGGCGGGTATTGCAAGGCTGTGCCTGCCGAGCCAGGAAAGGCCTGGCTTTGGGGCTCAGGAAAAATGTCAGTGTTGGGAGTAGGAAAGGTGGGCGCAGCCGAGTAGATGGGACTACTGTCGTTGGACGGCACGGCACAGCTCAGGGGTGGGCTCTGGGAGGCAGAGGAAGACGATGAGGCAGCTGGAGAAGGCGCCGAGGATGAAGAGGTCGGAGGATTGGTCATGCTCACGAGGCCACTGACTAGGCTGAAAAGGGGTTCAGGCCACAAAGTGTTGCCACTGTTGGGTGCGGGCTCCAGGGAGAAGCGGCCAGTATAGGTGATGGGAGGCAACCGAGTCGTTTGGCTGGGATAACTCGTCTCCACCATCGCCTTCTCATTATTCAGAGCGATGTCAGAAAAGGACTCTGGCAGGAAAGGGAACAGAGAGGCCTGGTTACTGGAGAGCAATCACTGGACGATGAGACCCGAAGCGGCCAGGCAAGAGGTCGCCTGGCTACCACTGACTCCCGATGTGGTTAATAATTGATAGCAGCAGATTGCAATGTCCCTGGACCTGCTCCAGTGGCAGAGCCCATTTCAACAGCTGACGCAAACAGAGAATCCCCCTCTACTGCAGCTCCGAGAGCGCTCCGCAGCGAGGCTGCGCGGGCGAGGGAATCCCGCCAGCACCCTAGTGGCCACAGCTAATGCGCGCCCCCGACCCTGGGCGGCGGGACATCCCTGGTCACAGATTTCAGCCCTGCCTTGGGGAACAAGCTGCAAGCAAGGCGCGCGACACCGCGCGCGCGCGGGGGAGGGGGCAACCCCGCTCATCAAAACAAACCCTGCCCCCACCCCTCCAGCCACCCACGCAGCTTTAGTTCTCCATCCAAAACAAACGGTCTGCCCGAGGGTAGGGGGTGTCCCCAGACATCTCCCTAACACAAGACCCTGAAGCTGTGTGAAATAGAGGGAAATCCCAGTCCCATCCCTAAGGGATAGAAGCAGATCCATCCGTGCAGGAAAGAACTGGACGTTAGGGTCGTCACGAAGGGGTACTCAGCCTCGGCGCAGACCACCGCTTACCTGTGGTCAGGTGCTCATAGGGTTGTTCGCTCGGCTCCCCTTGAGGATTGAAGGCGCTGCTGCCGTTGTTGCTGCCGCCCCCACCACCGCCCCCGCTGCTGGTGCTGCTGCTGCTATTGCCGCCGCTGCCCTCTGGGGTTCCGGCAGCACCGAGGAACTGGGGAGCCCCGTTGCTCAGCAGCATCATCTCCTCCAGTTTGGGGTAGTTGTCCATGGTGGGTGAGTGAGGAAAGGAGCCGAATGGGTCAGAGATCTGCAGCGGAGACATCAATTGCATCTCGGCCTTGGCCGTTGCCATCCCGGACCAGCGAGCTGGAGAGCTGATGTTGGGTGGTGGGCGCAGCCCGGGGCCGAAGGTACTGAGGGCACACTCGCCGGGGTTTGGCCGGGTTACATGCGGGATGCAGGGGCACACTGCCGGGAGTGTAGGGGGGCCCCCAGGCTGGCGGTGGCCGCGGCCCGTGGTGGACGCAGGGCTGCCGCGGAGGCTGGGGCAGGGGCCGATCTTGCGGCGGCGGAAGCTGGCGGCGGCGGCGAATCGCGGCGGCGGCTCCCCAAGTTCTGCGCGCTGGGATCTCTCGCGACTCCCCGAATCGGCCTCTATTTCAAGGGTCTGGAACAGCACGGACCCGCCTCCGCCGTGACGTACATGGCCATATATGGGAAGCAGGAAGCCCTAATATGGAAGGACCGGCCGGGAGGACCCGGAGTGACGTGAAGCCCTCCCATCCAAGAGTGGTGGGCACCTCCACCCTGCGACCCGCTCCGCCATCGCGAACGCTCAGGCTCCTGGAAAGCCTAGTATTGGAACGGCGGCAGTGGCCTCCCGGGCCAGGCGCCTGGAGTTCCCAGCTTGCCCCCGCCCCAACCCCCGCTCGCCCCTCCTCCCAGAGCCGGAAGCGGCAGGGCCATATTGGGCCACTCCATATAAGGCGCTGCCCAAATAAGGTCTGTTCCGGCGGGGGATCCTTCCTGCTCCTTATATGGCGTTTCCGGGTCGGCGCACCCCCACCCCCACCCCCATCCTCCCCCTCCTTGGTTCCCAACTGGGAGCCTGAACGCGCGCGGGAGTCGGGGACGCCCGCGTGGGGAGGGCGCCAGGCGCGTAGAGCTGGGCGCGCGGCGGCTCCGACGGCCCCCGGGTGCGAGCTGGGCTGGGGAAGCCCAGGCCCGGCGCGGGGGCGAGGGCGAGTCAGGCCCGGGTTCTACAGCCGTCATCCTGGGCTCACCCGCCCACCTCGGGGACCGTGGGAGCGAGTCTGCGGAGAGGAGGAGCGGCAGGGCGGGCTGGGGCAGAGGCCGCCCAGGAGAGGCGGGGCCCTGACCCGAGCCTCTACTAATGGCAGGGTCACTTTCCAGGTGTCACCGGGAAAGCTGAGGCCAAGACATTTGGCTACTGGTCCTTGGGACACTGCCTAGCAAGCAGTCGGGTGCACACTCGGCCACCAGTCAGTTGGTTGGGGGTGTTCGAGCCTGGGGCTCCCAATGCGCCACCCAGAATCGAAAGGCTATTCCCTCCGTCCTGCGGTTGAGGAACCCACCTTTGGGGACCTGGATTGCGGAGCCCTGATTGTTCTAGGACAATCCTCAGTCCCCGCCAGGGTCTGTTGGTTCTTGTGACGGTTAGACACTTCCTGACTTTTATCCAGGCCAGAGACTGGTCGGGCGCGGACCCTGCCCTGTCCTAAAGAGGGGGACTTTGCTTTGGGCAGTCTGGCGACCCCGGGCTTGCGGCGCGGAGGACGCGCTTACGGCTCGGTGCTGCCCTCTGTAGGTCTCTGGTTGTATTCCGGGGGCCCCAGGCGCGACGGGCTCTTCCGTCGCCTCCACGTTCCCCCGCCCGTAGTCTGGGCTGGGCGCGGAGCCAGGCCGGGAGAGCCTTAGACGCAGTGAGGGAGAACTGAGCAGGCGCGGAGGCCTGGGCCTTCCCCGCAGTCCCGAGGGAACCGCCACTGCCAAAGCGCCCAGAATTCAGGGTAACACTTCCTTCACAGAGCCAGGCCAAGGGCAGGGAACGGGGGGGGGGGGAGGCGGGGGTGTGATGGCAGAGAGATCCCGCTGGTCTCCCGGGACCCTGACGCAAGCAGTGAAGCCCTATCTCCGAAGCAACCCAAAGGGAGAAGGGATTCCAGGAAGGGGAAGGCTCTTGTTTCCAACTTTGAATCCGAGGAAGGTGCTGTTATTTTAATTGTATTTTTTTTTTATTTAAAAAGAAAGCAGATAGTGCCTGTGTGGAAGGAGATTGAGAGACAGAAGGAAGATCAGGGTCGTCCAGGTTAACGGGGAGGTTACTCACTCACTCTCTCTCTCTCTCTCTCTCCACCCGCCTCCACCTTCGTTTTATTTATTTAAAAAACAAAACACAACAGCTTTAGGAATCCAGCCATGAACCAGGGTTCCCTTCTGTTTGAGTTCTTTGGTTGTTATTAATTTAGGAGCCATTAATGCGCCTTTCCGTAGCCCCCTGGCCAGGCCAGGCAGAGCCAGGTGCTTCCTGTGTGAGCATGCCCATTTTGATACTCTGATGGGATTCTCTGACCAAACCTTCTGTGTTTCACCTGCTCTTGTTGCAAACTATCTGTTTTCATGGGGAAGGATTGTTTGTTTGTTCAGACCTGTGACTACCAAATGCGGAGCTTCTACTGCCCATTACGAAGCACTGGGTAAACGCGGTGGGGGGTATTGTTACTTTTGCCCACCCAACCTCTCTCAGCCTTCCAGAAAACCCAGTTGGGGCTGGGAAACTCAGTTGATAAGAGCTTTGTGAACCAGCCCTGTGTTGGTAATACCAATACTTAGGAAGTTCCGGTAAAAGGTTCAAGGACGTCCTTGGCTGCTTAGCACTTTTCAAGGCAGCTTGGGCTATGTGTTGGTAATCTTTTTTAAAAGGAGAAAATGAAACAAACAAACAAATTCCAAAACAACAAAAATTTGTGCAGAGAGAAACATTCCAGTCTTCTAACACAAAAGACACTGTCCCTAACAGCAGATCAGTATCATATATATATATATATATATATATATATATATATATATATATATATATATATATATGGATTTTACCTATGTGAATGCACATGCACCATCTCTGTGCAGTGCCCATGAAGTCTGAAAGCAGTCATCAGATCTCCTGAATTTGTGATTACAGAAGGTTGTGAACCTTCCTTTGCTGGGAACCAAACCAGGGTCCTGTCTGCAGAGCTCTTAACCACTAAGCCATCTGTCTCTCCAGCCCCTAATCTGTTTTCTGTATCCTTGTTGCAGTAGGAATTTTTTTTATTTTTATTTTTCTTTTTTGCCTAGAGCAGAGCATTTTCAACCTCGGGGTTCTGGAAAAGAAAGCTCTTATGGATCAATCATGGAACCAAGAAGGCAACTCAGCCAAGGGGCCTTGTCCTACCCCTAGAGCATTTATTGGACTCTGAAAGAACAGAACCATGCCTCCCCATAGGGCATTGGTCTGGTACTGCTATGTATTCAAATGCTAAATTCTGTACCCCAAGATCTGGTTGCCCAAGAGGAACCCAATACTAGCTTTTGTTGAGCAAACCTTGCTCCCCAATTTAAAACTATTTGATAAATAAAAGTTGCTAATGGCCGATTACTGAGTAGAATAAAGGTAGTCTGGGCTTCAGAGGTGGGGAGGTGGGAGGGGTCTGCAGGTAGGGGACACATGGAAGAGAAGGAGGAGGGAGAAGCAGGGCGTGGCTGTTGGAGTGGATCCAGCACAGACAGGACAACTGATTGGTTGGTGACTTGAGGAGTGTGGGATAGTTTAATGGCCTGGTAATTGTGCTAAAGAGGTTCAAATAAATCCATAGGTCTCTGTCTCATTTACTGGGGGTCTGGCTAAGTTGTATTAAGAACTAATAGAGTTCTAAATATCATATTCACCTCCCCCCATGACTCTGCAAGTCCGCCTGAGGTATCTGCATATGTGTGTCTTCTGTGCATCCAGCACCTGTTAATTTTGGAATATTCCCCAGCCAGCAATTTTTTCTGAGGTGCTACTGTCACTCCTGAGGTTGTGGGAACTCCACACCAAAATCTAAGTGTAGGTCTGTAACCCAGGCCTGGCCATTCCTATAGGACCCCGTAAGCCATGAGCATTCTGTTTCCTGCAATGATGACTTTGGGATGGGCACATGACCCAAACAGGCCAATGGAGATTACTTCTGGGACTGTCTCTTGAACTCTTGGGAAAGATCCACAGCCAATGGAACGTGACCCCGGAGTCTGCTTTGCTCTCAGGATTGGCGAGGGTGGGAAATCAGAGAAGAGAGATGTCCAGAGTGAGAGTGGCTTTTGATTCAGCCCGGGCTCCTCAGTTATACAAGTCAATGGATTTACTTCTCAGCCTTTTCTCTTACTGGTAACACAAGAGATTCTAATTAACACACCCTTCTCAACTGAATTCCAAGCTTCTGTGGGGAGCTGCTGTAAGTAAGGCCTATGGTGGAGGACAGCCCCCTCCCCCCAAGAAGCTTACTGTTGCATAGAAGCTGGAATCTTTTATTAACAAACTTAAGAACAAGAAAGCAGTCCCTTAGCTGCCCAATGGCGGCAGTGGCGGCGGTGTCGGAGGCAGCAGTAGGGGACTTACAAGGAAAAAGGCATGGAGAGAAGCTTGTAACTTGGTGAGTCTGGCACCTGGTAGACAGAGGTAAGGGGTTATCACCATTTCAGGTCACTAGCCTGGGCTACATAAGACTGTCTCAAAAAAGCAAACCAAGACTTTAAAAGGAGGAGGAGGAGGTTCTAAGGAGTTGGGTCGACAGACAATGGGAAGATCTTGGAGGAGGAAGAACATGGAGGACTGCACTTGAGAGTCTACTAGGCCAGCTGGCAGGTGGGTGGCCTGAAGGGCCCTCATCTAACCAGCCGGTGAAAATGACACTGGAACATGAGAGAATGGGCCGGGGTAGGGAGGATGGCCATCACAGAGAATAGAAAAGTTTATTTTACCAAATTAAAATTAAAATGTTTTTTTTTTCTTTTCTTCTTTTTTTTATTTGTTTTTAGGAAGGGTCTCACTATGTAGTCCATGCTGGCCACAAACTTGTGATCTTTCAGCCCTGCCCAGCCTTCTGAGTATTAGCTAAATTCATTTAAAAAAAAAAAGTTTCTCTGGGCGGTGGTGGCACATGCCTCTAATCCCAGCACTTGGGAGGCAGAGGCAGGTAGATTTCTGAGTTCAAGGCCAGCCTGGTCTACAGAGTGAGTTCCAGGACAGCCAGGGCTACACAGAGAAACCCTGTCTTGAAAAACAAAACCAAAAACCAAAACATTCGAGCCAATATGCTGGTGCATATAGTTAGTCCCAGAACTGAGGAGATAAAGAGAGGAAGGTAGGTCTCTGTGACTGTGAGACCAGCCAGAGCAACAGTGAGGTGATGAGAGCCCCCTTCTCTCAACCCCCTCAAAATAATAATAAATTATTATTAATTAATAATAATAATAATAGACTGAGACAGGAAGAGCACCATGAGTTGTAGGCCAGCCTGGGCTACAGAATTAAGACTGTCTCAAACAGACAGACAGACAGACAAAAAAAATCCACTCTGCATAGAAGGAAGCTTGGGGTTAGGGTGGGGGACCCCAGGAAGAGATAACCTGGCAAAGAGCCCAGGAGGAACAGGGGTAGGAACATGATTGGTCCAAAACCTCAAGCTAAGACATAGGCTGAGGATGTCCAGTGCTCAACTGTACCCAGCCGTCTGCCCACTCTAACTCTTTGCTTGGTTTTATGGTTCATAGTCAAAAAGCCCTCTTGACTTTGCCCAGTCTCCTTGGTATAAGCCACTGGAAGCCAGATTCTGCCCAGGAACCATGAAGGTTGGCCACGCTCTTAAAGAGGGTTGTGTGGCTGGTCCGACCTCTCAGTGGCAAGACTAGGCGGCTCTGAGCCATCCTCACCCTTAGTGGATACGTTCTATAGCAGGTGGCACACTTCTGTTTGCTGTGATTGGGGATCAGGGGGACAATGATGACATGGGGAGGGGGAATTGGTTCCTCTCGAGGAGTCAAGTCACCAATGACAGGCTTCATGGGCCTGCAGGGATGCTGGGCCCCAAGGAATCCTCAGGGATGACCTGAGAGTCTAGGGTCTTGCTGGCCAGGTGACAAAAGGAGGCAGAAGAGAGGGAGAACCAGGCTACTGAGCCTTCACTAGAGAGCAAGTGCAGTGGGCCATCTTGACTCTACTTGACCTAAGGCCAGGCGAGCTGCCATTCTCAGAGGTAAGCAAGCCTCCTTTCCATTGCTACTTCCTCCTCCCAGAGCTGGGTTGCGTCAGCACCCACATGTGCCGCTCAGGCCGTGGTTAGCCACTTCTGTGGCTAGCTTAGGGCTCAGGAAGTGACTCTCTTTTGGGTTCTGTCTGGGTTGCCCGTCACACTTTCCGATGGCTGAGGGGCCCCAACGGAAACCTAGACAACTTGGCCTGGAATGTTTCCGAGTGCAGCTTTGCTCCCGCCTGTGGAGGGCTTTCTGAGATGAGAAGAAGGCTGAAGAGACCACACAGGAGGTGGGAAAGAAGTTGGGGGAAAATGGGGAGTCATGGGAAAAGACAGGTTCCAGAGAGGGAGGATTGTCCCAGAGTGTGGAGGTGCAAAACCACCTCCTCTTTGAAACCCCTGAGACCTAGGTTAGGTGGGAAGGGTCACACAGTACTGCTGAGGCCTGGAGCAGATTAAATGGTGGTCTGAGAGGGTCCCTCATGGGCTGGGGTGTAGCTCAGTGGTAGAGTACTTTCCTAGTATGTTCGATGCCCCAGGTTAGGTTCCCACCAACACACACACACACACACACACCATGGGGAATTTGGCACTAAGTGCAGCTTGCCTAAGGCAGTTGTGGTCTGGGTGACTTGAATAAAAGTCCTCAGAGCCCTACAGAGAGTTGAGCCAGACAGAGTTAGGTTAGGCTTAAAATGGAAGCAAGGGAGGCATACCGAGTTGGAGGAGATGCTACAGTCTGTACTTTAAGGAGGTCTGGAAAGGGAGGAGGCAGCTGCCTATCTATAGGCTGACAGGCTCTTTAACTGCCGCAGGTTGCCATGCAGAGGCCAAAAGAGGCTGTAGTCCTTGGCCCTCAGTCCTTCCCTGCACAGTCCAACCCCTGGATCTGAAGCTCAGACACTGGGCTCAGAGGACAATCCATCCTGTGGTGTTTTCTCTGCCCTCCCCACCCCCAGCTGCGTGTGCAGCGAAGCCGGCTGTAGAAATCTCTGGAAGCTCCCTGGGCAGGAGAGGGAGGGGATGTTACATAAGAGCCCTAGTGATGAGCAGGAAGTCGAAGCAGCCTTTAGATTCAAAAAAGCAGCGTTTCCACCCAGCCCAGAAAGGCAGGAATAGAAACAGGGGTTATTTCTGGCCCCTCCCCACCACCCAGCGCCAGGCTGCTCAGCTTCTCGGTGGGTAAGGTTGCATTCTGCAGACCTGCCAGGAGGGGACGGAGGGAGGAGCAGGCACCTTCTGGGGCTACCTGATTCAGAACTGTCCTCCGCTACCCTGCTCTAACAAACCTTAGAATGCCAAAAAGCAGGAGTGTCAGGGTGCCTGCTTCCTCCAGCTTTCCTTAGTCTCTGGGGGATCTCTTTTCCCATGATCACCCCTCCCAGAACACATTTACTCTGACTTTGGGCTCAGTGCTTCCAAGAGTCTGTCCTCACAATGCCTTATGAGGTAGGTCCCTGTCTCAGCCTCATTTCATTGATGAGGAATGATGCCCAGAGAGGGTTGGTAACTTGTTCAAGGTCACAGAGCACTGGTCAGAGGCAGAACCAGGGTTCTACTGAAAATGGTTTGGCTTCAGAACCCTTTGTCTAAACCTTGGCTTCTGTCATGATCTGTTTGCTGGGGTCCCTAGCTTTTTCTATGCAGTTCTTGGGTCAGTTGGAAATAGGAGACAGACAGACAGACAGACAGATCATTTCTATTCATATCATATTTACTGACCAAACATGTCTGCTCTACGATATAAAAAAAGCAAGGAGACTCCTCCTTCCCTGCTGTTGCTGCTGCACAGCCTGGGGGGACAGATATGCAAAGGAGCAATGGCAAGCCGGATGTGGAGGCCCAGGCCTGTAACCCCAGCACTTGGGAGGTCTAGACAGGAATGGCAGGAGTTCAAAGTCATACTCAACTACAAGGGAATTTAAGGGTAGTCTAGGAAACTCAGAAATCAGTTTCCCTCCAGTCCAGGTGCAGAGGGTCTTCATGGTGGTGCAGTACGCATGCCTTGAAGCTGACATTGGACATTCAGCTGGCTTTTGCTGACTCAAATTTTTCAAAGAATGAAGAGAAAAGAACAATGGCAGCGGTATGACATCATCTCTCACGGCAGCAGTATGACACCTTCTCTCGTGGGGAAACACAGCTGGTCCTTGATCTAGTTCCCATCTCCTCACGCACACCCCAGCCCATCAGAGAGCCAAGTCGCCATTTATTTAAAAAAAAAAAAAAATCACAAGAAAAAGCAGGATGTGATGACACCCAATCAAAATCCCAGCGCTTGGGTAGCAGAGACCAGAGGGTCAACCACAAATTGGAGAACAGCTTGATTTACAAAGTGAGACCCTGTGTCAAAAACAAAACAAAATACTCTACATAAACAAAGCACAAAAGAAAAGAGTGATAAGCATAGGACCTGAGCGGGAGCCCAAGGAGTCCTGTACAGGGCATCGTCTGTAAGCACCTGCTTCCCACAGCATCCACTCCAAGGCAAAAAGACATTAGACAACGGACAGCCAAACTCACTGAGAGCCAGCTTAGCCCATAGGGCCATCTACTTTTCTTGCATGGTGGCACTGTGATGACTGGGACACTGGGTAGAAGGGGCTGTCCTTTTCCTTTCTCCAGCCATTCTCCTATCTGCTGCCTCCATATGGGAACACAGATACCCTGTATCCTCAAGATGAGCTGTACAGGGGAAGTAGTACCTCTCACCGGGAGAAGAGCTTCCTGCAGGAAGGTAGCTGCTGTCCTCAGAGCATGCTGGGAGGGCTCTGCCTTACTCTGTGCACAGACAGCATTGCTGCTCCTACACCCAGGCAGAGGGGGTTTTTGCAACTTAGAGGAGTCAGTTTCCCTCCAGTGCAGGGGCAGGGGGTTATCATGACAGCATGCATGCCTTGAAGCTGACATTGGACTAAAATGTTCAATTAGATGAAACACATGAGGTCCTGTGATTTATTCTTAACACTGTCTGGGAAGCAGAGGCAAGCAGATCTCTGTAAGTTCAAGGTTAGCCTGGTCTATATAGTGAGTTCCAGAACAGCCAGGGCTGGGTAGAAAGACCCTGTCTCAAAAAAAAAAAAAAAAAAAGTAAACTACTGTATACTTCAATTTTACCATTTTAACCTCTTGAACGAACCAGGGACATTAATTACATTCAGTAACTTCTGAATCCTTCCAAACAGAAAGTCTATACCCATTAAACAATGACTCTGCCCTCCCCCCCCCCCCCGCCCCCGTGGCCTCTGTTGCTTGACTCCTTTTGGAGTCATGTAAGGCTAAACACACACACCGTGCAGTCTTTGGTGTCCGATTGATTTCTCTTGGCATAATGTTTTCATGGACTGTTTTTCCCCCCCTTCTTTTATGCTTTTTTTTTTTCCAGACAGGGTTTGTGTGTGTGTGTGTGTGTGTGTGTGTGTGTGTGTTTAGCCTTGCCTATCCTATCCTGGAACTCATTCTGTAGATTAGGCTGGCCTCAAACTCAGAGACCTGCCTGTCTCCTCCCAAGTGCTGGGATTAATGGCGTGCATCACTACACCTAGCTATCAGGACTCTTCCGATTGTAGCGTTCTATAGGACTGAATTATGCACCATGTCACGTACATTTCACATTTTATATGTCCACTTATCTTAACACGGGTGAAGGGTAGTTCCCATTTGAAGTTTTTTTTTTTTTTTGGTTTTTCGAGACAAGGTTTCTCTGTGTAGCCCTGGCTGTCCTGGAACTCACTCTGTAGACCAGGCTGGCCTCGAACTCAGAAATCTGCCTGCCTCTGCCTCCCATGTGCTGGGATTAAAGGCGTGCGCCACCACGCCCGGCCATTTGAATATTTTTTATGTGCATTGGTGTTTGGCTTGCATGTATGTCTGTGTGAGGGTATCTGGTCCCCTGTAACTGGAGTTACAGACAGTTGTGAGCTGCCATGTGGGTGCTGAGAACTGAACCCAGTCCTCTGGAAGGGCAGTCAGTGCCCTTAACCACTGAGCCATCTCTCCAGCCCCTAAATATTACTTTGGTTTTATGTGTGTGAATGTTTTGCCTGTATGTATGTCCTTGTACCATGTGTGTGGCATATGGTACCTGGTGGAGGTCAAAAGAGCATCTCAGATACCCTGGAAATGGAATTACAAATATCTGTGAACCACCATGTGGGTGGTAAGACTTGAACTTGCCTCCCTTACAGGAGCAGCAGTTGCTCTTAGGCACTGAGCTATCTTCAGCGCCTCACTTTTTGATGATAGTAAATAAGGCTGCTGAAAAGATTGGCAAGCGTTGTTGTGGATGTGGAGTTTTAATTTTTTTATCCCGTGGTGATAGCCATTTGGTGTCGGTGACAGCCGATCGCTAGGAACATGTGCCTCTCGGATAGGATAGGCTTTCTGATGGTGCAGTTGCTTTGCTTTCTTGAGACAAAGCCTCACTATACAGCTCAGCCTAGACTTGGGCACACAATCCCCCTGCTTCTAACTGCTGAGTGCTGTTACAGGTATACACCGCCACACCCACTGTGCATTCTGGGTAGCTTTTATACGAAGACTTCTCCCCCAAGCCGTGCCCACATGCTCTCTGCATAAGGACAGGACTTGGGTCTTTCAGTGGCAGGGCCCTTGGGTGATTCTCTTTAGGAGTGAGTTGACAAGGGCCCATGCTCTTCCCCTGGGCTCTGGGTAGGTTTTCCACCACCCAGCCCAGGCCCAGCCTGCTTTCCCTGGTAACACCCATGCTGTCTCACTTTTTCTCTCCCAGGCTAAATATGGAGTGTGAAACTGCTCTTCTTCCCAATTTAGCATTTGAATTAAAGCAAGAACTGGATGTGGCTGGCTTGCTGACTCCCATCTGTGTGTGAGAAAGGGCTTGCAGTCTGATGGGGGAGGAGACTGAGGAATAGGCACTAAGAGCACGGGCTTGATGGTGGCATCAGCAGGTGTGTGGCAGGACAGGTGTGAGGGGACACCTGACAGCTTACTGGTGACCTTACGGGAGACGATATCACATATCGTCTAAGCTGGAGACTTACACATCTGTAGGAGCTGGCCCAGCTGTGTGGGAGAGCCGGGGAGGGGCACTTGGGCAGAAGGAAGCGTTGGGCAGTGATTTGAGTCGACGTGGCCTCTATCTGCTGAGCACAGGGCACAGAGCGTGGGGCATGACGTGGTCTCCAGCCTCCAATTCTCCCCTCTTTTCCTCTTCTTACCCTTCATGCTGGAGAATAAACCCGGTGAGAGCGACCAGGGCCAGAGATGTCTGACCACATGATCACGTTTGTTTTGTTTGCCTGTTTTGTTTTATTGTTAGTCTCCTAGGAGGCCCTGCCTGGCCTGGAGCCTGGAGTGGACCTTTCTGCTTCTACTTCCCCAGGTGTTCTCTACTGTGTCCCGCACATGACCACCTTCTGCGTAGACCACTCACAAAGTGGACCTGGCAGGCCCAAAGTGGACATGGAACCGGAGAAGGATCTGGAGGGCATCATGGGAAATCAGTTAAGGGTCTTTGCTTGTTTTAACCAAACCCTCCTTCTCGGGGGGGGAAGAGGTAACTTCTCACATTTCTTCCTCTACTGGTCGAAACAGAGTCATGACTTTGGTTCAGAATGGATCGGGTGGAGATCTTGGTCAAAGGAAACCTTTTGTGGTCACTGTGAAAAGGCTGTCTGGAGGGTCATGGCCTGCCAGACACAGCTAAGGGATGCTGGTGTAAAACTCCCCATCAATATTTCAAGCAACATTATTTATTGATCACTTATCTGGGACAAAAGGAGAATACAAACCTGCTGGGGTGAGTTTGGGCAAGAGGTCAGAGAAAGGTAGGCTGTCAACGAGGATTCTCTACCTTGCCAGCCCCTGCAGGAATTCTTGGGGAGTCAGGGGTAGGGTTTGGGGTTTCGTTCTCTCTTCCAACTCCACAATATTCTGGATGAATATACAGGAAAAGACTAGAAGTTAGGGAATCCTGGAGCAGGCCTGAGCTGCCTCTGTGGCCAGGTCCAGAGCTGTAACAACTATGGGACATCTTTCCCCACAACCCGGACTCTGCCCTTCCCCCCTCGTCCCACACCCACACCCACTTTAGTAGGTGTCTCTTAGATGCTACTTTGGAAGCCCAGGTTAGGTCCTTCCTGAAGGAAGCCTGGCATGTCCCCTGCACCCACAACTGGGCAGATTCCTTCTCAGACAGGTTCTGTCTCTGAATCTGTCCAGCTCCTGTTTAGAGTGGTGGGGTGCACATAGACGGGACTCGGACAGAGATTACCGGAGAACCCACAGCTATCCTTTCTACCCTCATTTCTACTCCTTTAGTCTCTCATTCCGGGAGCAGAGTAGGAGGTATTCAGGCCCTGAACTGCTGGAGGGTAGAATTCACATCGGGAGGAAGCTGCGCCACCTAGTGGTCATTTCAACGTCTTACAGGGAGAGTTCCCACAGCCGCCACCTCCAACCTTCTCATGGGTAAAAACTAAAACCGCTGTCCAGCTCTCAGGACTGCCTTGTGATGCTCTTTTCTTCCTCAAGCCAGGCGTGAGACCTAGAACCGAGAGAAAGCAACTATGTATGGCGTTGGGAGGGAAATGATATGCACTGGCTGAAATTTAAGTTAGTAGGAAAACCAGGGGGGTCTTTTGACCTGGAAACAGATTGTCCCTGTCATCGAGAATTCCGCAGATACAGAGACCACTGTTTAGGGTCCCAAGTTCCTCCCTCCAATTTCTGTTAGCTTTCCAGTAGGCTGAGCAAGGCTGAACTTAGCTCTGCTAATCACGGTAGAGCTGGCACAGGCTAGAGGGAGCTGCTGGCTTTCCTCTGACGTCAGGGCCTGGAAATCCCATTTTAAGCAGGTTCTTGGGAGGTTGGAACACCCACAAAAAAAGGAGGAGAAGCCAGCTTCAGGCCTGAGGCCATCATAGTCTGGAACACAGGCCTGGAGGGTTGCCTAATATTCTCAGGGGACCTGGGCACGTGACATGGCTCTAAACCCTATCGCTAACGCTAATAACACTTCTCAAGGGCCCCTGAGAACCCCTTGATTTAGTGCCCTCCACCTACCTCTAACAGAGGTCTTTCCCTCCTGCCAGAGATCATCTGTGGCAAAGGAGCAAGGCCAGGTGGCCCTAGGGAATGAGTGACAGTATGAGGTCACCCAGACCCAGTGCGTCCCACCAGTCAACCTTCTCCTAAAAGGCTTTCCAGTTATTCTTTGTCACCTGTCATCTCTCCTCTCCTCCTCTGCACCACAGGGGGCAGACCCTGAGCCTAGAGTTCTGGAAGCCTGAATGTTTCCATAGCAACAGGACAAGGCACTTGGAAGTCTGAACCTACTCCTTTTGACACACACAAAAAAAAACCTCAGAAGTATATGTAGAGAAGGGCCATTCAGAATCTGGCTGTGGTCTCCTAGCCACGTGTGTGTGTGTGTGTGTGTGTGTGTGTGTGTGTGTGTGTGTGTGTGTGTGTGTGTGTGTGTGTGTGTGTGTGTGTGTGTGTGATGTAGCAAATGAAACAGAAGCCTAACTTGTTTTCCTGGCTCTATGGTAAATGCTAGCATAGTACTATAGCATTTTACTTTCTGGGAATCTTAAAGAATGAGTCTCTTCCTTTCCTTTTCAATTAAAAAATAATAATAATAATAAAGGAGCCAAGTCACTCCAGGGCTATGCTGGCTAGTTTTTATGTCAGCTTGACATAGGCTAGGTTTATCTGAGAAGAGGAACTCTTCAGGGATTGCCTGTGGTGTATTTCCTTAATTGTTGACAGATGTGGCAGAGCCCCGTTCCCTTTGGCCAGTGATACCCTGGGAAGGTGATCTTGGGAGGTATACAGGAGTGGACTGAGCAATCCACAAGGAACAAGCCAGTGAGCAGTGCTCCTCCATGGCCTCTGCATCAGCTCCTGCCTCCAGATTCCTGCCTTGGGATTTTCCAGACTTCCTTCAGTGAAGGAGTGTGGTCTGAGAGCTACATGCTGAAATGAGCCCTTTCCTCCCCAGTGGCTTTTGCTCATGGTGTTTATCACAGCAATGGAAACATAACTTCCACAGGGGCCAATGGTAGAAGGAATTCCCTCAGAGGGCTGCTTGACTAGAGGGTTCCAGGGTGGGCAAAGGGCCCTTGCATATTTATTTTTACATATTTTTATATTATAGATTTATTTCTTTTTACATATTTATATATTTATTCATTTATCTTTCTATTTATTTTTTAGACAGGTTTGTGTAGCCCTGGCTGTCCTGGAACTCACTCTGTAGACCAGGCTGGCCTCGAACTCAGATCTGCCTGCCTCTGCCTCCAGAGTGTTGAGATTAAAGGTGTGCACCATCACCCCAAAGGGGCCTCTTATATCCTCACATCTCAGTTCTGGAAGTTCCGATAGTTTGGCTCCAGTACGGCAGGCATACTTGCCCTGATGCCAGGGAGGAGTCTACTGTACTTGGGATGTTTGCCCACCGTACGGTCTGCAGCCTGGGCTCCCCCACCATCTGGTTTCCTTCCAGCCTGAGATGCTGCCGTCTCTCCCTTTTCCCTCTCTGCTGCTCTGCCATCCTGGGTTCTGGCCCTCCAGCGCCACCTCCCCAGCAAGCCTAATATGCCTCATAGACCTACTATGTCTCACAGACTCCTCCTCCTCTCCAGCAGACCTACTATGTCTCACAGACTCCTCTTCTCCCAGCAATTTTCTGGTTCCATGCTGAAACACCTCTGGTTCCAGGCTTTGGTGTCCTGTCTCATTTGTCCCCGAGACCTATAGAACTGGTTTGCCCATAAACCTTCCTTTGAGTCTTCTCTCGAACCACCCACTCCAGCAGTACTGGGCTTTCCTGCCCCATCTTCAGCTCTGTTTAATAGCCCCTATCCCATTTTTCCCCCTGGGCACCTCACTGGGATCCCATCCCTAAAGTTTACACCTGGCAATTTCCATGAGCTACTAAAGGATCTGCTGAGGTCTTGGGACATGATTCTGGGGTGTAAAACAACGTATGGGGGTGAGGACCTTTAAACTACTCTTCCCAGATGGATCAACTCTCCTGGGTTCCATCTGGCCCTTTTCTATGCCCCTCATAGCTAGGTTCTGCTTCCCGGTGAGGTCCCTCCCACTTCTAGGATTAGTGGGTCCAGAGCAACGCAGAGACCACAATAAAGGAGGCATCAGAGTTTCGTTTATTGGCTCATCCAGTGCCAAGGTCCAGTGTGGGCACCGTGGAATTGGGAACCTCTTAGCTCCAGCATCTGCTTCCCTGCACAGGTTCCACTTGGCCCCAATGAGGCTGGCAGAACCAGGGCCAGGGGTGGGGTCCAGGTTGGTTCTAACCGGGATTTGCTTGGCACAGGAAGGGGACCCCATGGCAAGGTGGGATGTGTCCCCCTTTACAGGAGAGGAAAGGAGCCAGCTTGGCAGGCCCTCTGTGGTGGAGCCTAGGAGCAGAGGAGTCCAGCCTCCAGGCATGAATGTGTAAAAGGGATCAAGGGTGGAAGGGGTCCCTCGGAGCCTCATTCTGTCAAGGGCTGGAGTCCTGAGGTTCAGAGACCAGCAGGGGTGGATAAAGAGGAAGAAAGACCAGGGCTGATGTAGGGAGGAGGTGGCCCCTCTCGCCCAACCTCCCTAGCACGCACACCCTTAGCA
Organism: Mus pahari; assembly: GCF_900095145.1. Classification (NCBI taxonomy): domain Eukaryota; kingdom Metazoa; phylum Chordata; class Mammalia; order Rodentia; family Muridae; genus Mus; species Mus pahari. Next base: position 29,986,321 of record NC_034604.1, on the reverse strand, counting down.
TCTCACCTCTTCTTTTGGTAGAATACACAGCCCTACCAGCTGCAGTTCTGGCCTGGCCTGCTGCTTAGTCAAAGCCCTTGTCTCCACACATAGCTGCGCCCAAGGAACACCCTCCTCCCAGGCCTGCCCCATTTCTTCCCCATTCTCAAGGCCCCCTCCCTGGGGGTGGGGGAGAGCAGGTCAGGCCTCCGAGAGGGGACGGCCACGGTCAGCAAGGCACTGGACGGGCAGGGTGGGACTGGAGCAGCAAAAAGAGCAGCGCTGGCCGGCCACAGAGCCTCCACACCTCCGGAGGCGCGTTCATGGGAAGGGGGTGCGGGGGACAGCCATCTAGGGGGGTTGTGGGTCTGAAACACTTGGGGTCGGTGGCCCACTGCTGGAGGGGCCAGGGCTGCAGCTCTTGCTTGCTATTGTCCTACAGATGGAGGGGTACGGGGAGCCGAGCCTCTCATGCTGAGTCACCCCCTCCGGAACTCTTCTTCTTGGGCCTGGTCTTCAGTGTCTTGGAAGCCGGTGGCTATGTAGAGAGTTATGATGGGGCTCAGTTTGTTCCTATTGTATCTTCCCCATCTCCCCAGGCCACGGCCTATAGTCTCACCTCAGTTTTGGGTACTTTTTTTATAGGTTTGGTCCTCTTGGGTACCTTGTCTCCCAGGTCATCTTCAGAGGTCTCTGTCCGGGGATCTGGCTGGCTTGTGCTAGACCTTAGACTCAGGGCAGGCTCATCTCCTGGTTTCATGGGAGGAAAAGAGAATAAGGGCCCTCGGGTCTCTCTGGTCTTTTTAGCTCTGGCCTTCTTCCCACAGCCCAGGGCCTGCCAGTACCTAAGTCCTCGATAGTGTCCAGGAGACCCACAGGGCCAGGTTGGAGGCGGCCATCCGGCCCCTGCAGCGGTAACGCATCCTCATCTCGAATGAGAGTCAGGTCCTGCATGCTGAAACTCCGGAGCTTTTCCGACAGCACCCCCTGGCCCTAGGTCACCACCACGCGCCAAGAGAGCAAGAGGAAGGGGCGGGGTGGAGACGGAGGTTACCATCGTGCTGGCATATTTTCCTTTTGGTCAGATGAGGAAACTGACCAGACAGTAGAAGACACAGGGCTGGAGCCTGGAGCTGCACAGCCCAAAGTCTCCAAGGCCTAAAGATAGGGTGGATGCCAAGGGGCCTGGACAGGACATGAGATGACCGAGGTGGGGGCCCCGGGAGTCTGGACCCATCCTCATCTCACCTTGGCAGCAGCTGTGACTGCAGCATTGGCAGCCAGGTTCAGGCCCCTCTTGCCCACTCTCATCATCGTCTCATAGCTCTTGTCTCGGGCTTGTGTGATGTATTCATCGATCTCCTAGGGGGATGAGAGACCTGAGAGGTGAAGCTGCGGGCAAGTTACCTGTGCTCACAACTGTGCAAAGACGGTGCCCATCCCCAGGAGCTGGGCTCTGCCAGGTTACTGCAGGCTCTGGACACCCATAGGAAATAGCTGTGGCTAGAGGTGTGGGAATGTCTCAGCTGGGCCAGCCTGGGAAGAGCTGAAGGAAGGGGCAAACCTTTTCCTTGTTGGACAGTGTTGGATGCACGAACTTGCGGTAGAGAACACTGGAGCCCTTGGTGTAAGGGGACAACAGCCATATCACAAAGGCAATCTTGAGCTCAAAGTAGAAGGGGAACCTGTTGGGCAGACAGAGGTGTCCTCAGACAGAGGTGTGCTCAGAGCATGAGACAAGGGATACACTGGATATACAGCAGGGACTCTGGACAGCCCCCACCCCTTAAGTGGTCTGAGGCCACGTGGTTTCCAGGAGGATGGGGGTGGGGGTGGGGGTGGGCTTTGCAAGGGAGGGTTGAGAAAGGGAAACTGAGACTCATTCGGAAGGCAAGAAGAGAACCCATTTGGGGTACATGCCTATAATCCCAGTATGGGAGATTGATCACAAATTTATGCCCACTCTAGCCTACCATATCTCAAAACAGATCCCAAAGCAAAGGCCAGGCATGGGGACACATGACATTTAAGCCAGTTTGGAGGATTGACATATGATTCACAAGATGTCACGTGGTGGAGAAAGAGGGAGAAAACCCAAAATGTTGGGGAAGCCCTAAGTATTAAGGGAAAAGAGATGAAGCTGGGCAGTGGTGGCACACACCTTTAATCCCAGCACTCAGGAGGCAGAGGCAGGCGGATTTCTGAGTTCGAGGCCAGCCTGGTCTACAGAGTGAGTTCCAGGACAGACAGGGCTACACAGAGAAACCCTGTCTCGAAAAAAAAAAAAGAGAGATGACTCAGTGGTTAAGAGCACTGGCTGCCTTTGCGGAGGACCTGGGTTCAGTTCCCAGCACCCACATGACAGCTCATGATTGTCTGTATCTCCAGCTCCCGGGGACCTGAAAGCTTCTCCTGGCATCAGGCACACAGTGGGTGTGGGCAGGCAGACAGACAGGCAAAACATCCACGAACAGAAAACAAGGGTTTTGTTTTGTTGTTGTTGTTGTTGTTGTTGTTGTTTTAAAGAAGAAGTTGGGTTGTGGTGCAGTGTATACCTGTAACCCTAGTATTAGGGAGGCTGAGGCAGGAGGATGATTGCTATTTTAAGATCAACATGGGGTAAATAATAGGTTCCATGTCAACCCAGCCAGGGATACATAGTGAACTCTACCTGGAAAAAAAGAGAGAGAGAGAAAGAAAGAGAAGAAGAAGAGGAGGAGGAAGAGGAGGAAGAGGAGGAGGAGGAGAAAAGAAAAAGAAAATTATGCTTTCCTGAATCCAAACAAAGCAAGAAGTCTCAGGAAGGTGCATGGCTGCGGCCAGTAAGCTACTACCTCTTTTTAGAAATCTTAATCATGTATATGATATGTGTGTGCATACATGTGCATGTGTGTGTTTGTAAGTGTGTGCCACAGTGCATCAGTGGGAGTCAGAAAAAGACAGTATTGGGGCTAGAGAGATGGCTCAGCAGTTAAGAGCACTGACTGCTCTTCCAGAGATCCTGAGTTCAATTCCCAGCAACTACATGGTGGCTCACAACCATCTGCAATGGGGTCTGATGCCCTCTTTAGGTGTGTCTGAAGACAGCTACAGTGTACTCATATACATAAAACAAATAAATACTTCTTTAAGAAAAAAAAAAAAGAAGAAGAAAAGACAGTATCTGGAGCCGATTCCCTTCTTCTACTCTTACACAGCTTTCAGAGGTCAAACTCAGGTCAGCAGGCTTTGAGCTGATGCAGCAAGAGCTTTGCTGATGAACTACCTTGCTGCCCCCTGCCTTAAGATTATGTAGCCCAGGCTGGCCTCAAAACTGCAATGGTACTCCTACCTTATCGTCCCTAGGGTTGGCATTATGGGTGATTCAAATTCCATTACACTTTACTCTTCAAGAGGTATTTCTCACTCAGTAAACATTCCTGAGCAGATTCAGACATACTCCCCGTCCCCGTAATGCTTGTATACGTTAGGCCTATTTGTGCCTGCAATAGCTTGGGAATACAAGCATTCAGTGTCAACACGACTGAACTACATGTTTGTTCCACAGACGGGGGAGACAAGGCTTAGGGACTGGCAATCTGTCTAATATCACAGGAAGGACTCGAGAGCAGACGCACATACACTCAGTTCTCCTGTGGCACCGTGGCTGTCACCAGAAAGAAATGTGGCAGGTATTTTGTTTGTTTGTTTGTTTGTTTGATGTAGAATAGCCCCAGCTGTTCTGGAACTTGCTATGTCTCCGTAGATCTGATCTGCCTGCCTCTGCCTCCCAAGTGCTGGGATTAAAGGCATGGGCTACCACGCCTCGCCTCCTTGCTATGTCTGCTCTTGTGCCGGCATCAGGTGGGAAGAGCCATATAAAGGGTGCTGAGGGACTGTTGGGAGTCGGGGGTCATGACTCTAGCCTGGGTCTGAACCTGCCTAATCTGTCTGGCTAGAGAAAGGGAGAGATCTGGGTCCTGAGATGCAGGGGGCGGGGCACTGGGCCTCACCAGGACAGTATTATATCCGTAAGTGTCTCAGCTGTGGTGAAGAAGGCGAACACTATCCAGTACATCATCCATTTTACCTGAGAGACAAAGGGCAGCATTAACCGGGGCTTAGGGTTGAAGAGCTGTAAACACCCCAAGTCCCCGATCTGTCAGCTCCTCATACCGGGGCTAAGCTGAGGAAAACAGAACCCCATCGCACTGTCTGCTCCAGGTTAGAAGTTCTGGGAGAGAGGTACCCAAGCCTCACACTTGCCAATCATACCAAGCCTGCGTGGGGACAGGGAACATCCCAGAACCTCTTTCACCCAGGTTCTTGTTGGGTAGTGTAGCATAAAGCCACACTCTACTCTCTCCCATCTGTTTCACACACACACACACACACACACACACACACACACACACGGTTGTTACACAGGGTACGGTCATGCACTCACGTATTCCTTCACGTTTTTGGTCTTCACGGCCTTGTAGGAAGAATAGGCTGGGTACAGGGTGCCAAAGATGAGCCTGGGGAAGCAGGCATGGTTACTGGGCCAGCCTTCCTCCCAGCTCTGCACCCTCCATCCCCTGGGAGCTAAGGAGCAAAGGGACGACGGGTCTCCAGAGCATCAGTTGTCTGAGGAGCTCTGGTCAAAGCCTTTGGAGATACACACGTGTGGGGGTGGGGCCTCAGCCAGTCTGGGTGGGACCCTCTCCTTGTCCACTGTTCATTCTTTACATGGAAGATGCAGAGGCCGGAGGCTCCAGTGGTCCCTCCGGTCAGGATCCTTGGCTACCCACAGGCGTGTCATGAGAGCTGAGGGGCTGGTCACTGTCATGAGATGTCATCCTTCTTGGCCTAATGCCTATTTTACCCATCTGTTCATACCCTCCCCCCCCCCTTGTCTGAGACAGGCTGGGTAGGGCCAGGTCCCCAAGGGACCCTAACATCACCGAACAGGGCGCCCAACCTGGCAGTCAGAACTATTGTGGTCCTGGGACTAGAGGGCACAGGTGCGGGAGGGGCACAAAAGGCTTATAACCCCAGCATCAGCATGGCCCAGGGCCAGGTACTGAAGACCTGGGCTTCAGACCTTATCTGAGCATCCCTCTACAGATCACAGGAAGGGCACAAGTGAGGGAGAAAGAGAGTCATGTATCCTATAGGGAGTTTGCCCAGGCCAGAAAAGTAGCCACCCTTGAAGGCTACATGGAGAGATAAGGCCTGTAGGGGGTGGGGAGAGGAAACCCCAGTGGCTAGAGAGGAAACCAGGATACAAGCATGTGACAACACTCAATGGGAAGAAGGGTGGGGCTCCTGGGATGCCAGTCCTGATGGAGGCTGAGGGAGCAGAGACCTAAAGTAGAGGGATGGTTGCCTCGGAAGCCAGCACCTTCAAGTGTGGGTGATGCTTTGCCAAGGTAGGGCACTCATTTCCTGTGCCGATGCTGGACAGCAGCGGGGCAGAATCCACAAGGCCAAATCTAGGCTTGTGTGTGTTTGTGGGAGGGAGGTATTTGTTCCTGTATCTGGGGGAGGTGCCAGGGCCACAGCTCCACAATGTGACTGTTACAATGTGCCTGGAATCAAGGCCACCAAATGTTCTCCCAGTGGCTTTCGCAATCCTAGGCAGATATGCATCCATCCAGTTACCTCCCCACTTTTGTCTTCCCGGCTTCCATACCCAGCCTTGCTTCCCAGATGCCTTAGGACAGGTGCCCTCATCCTATCACTAGTCAGAATCCGGAGGAAGGCCTTGAGAGCTTTGGGGAGGCCCTAGGGAATGAGCCATGGATCTGAGCTCCGGAATGATGAGGCCCCGTCACACTCCCCTCTTAATCTCTTCCTGGAGGGAAAGGAGGGTCTTGTATGATCCTCCAGCCTAGATCTGCTTGGTGGGGGAGGGGATGTGCCCGCCTCCCCTTATAAATCAGTAGCTGCTCAGCGTCTAGGATGGGGGAGGGCTCAGGAGCAAGACAATTAAGAATAAACGGGTTTTAAAAATAATATGGGTGAGGTCCCTGGGAAACCAGGCCTGCCATGCTCCCCTTCCAGTCCCACATCTCTGTGTCTGAGGACACCACTTAGGGACCCTGGGTTAAACCATCCCAGGCTTGAATACCGCGCCCTCCACCACTGGCTCCCTCATCCCCCACCCAGGCGAGCCCCGCCGCAGCCTCTGCACTCACACCACCAGGCGAGAGATGATCCAGGACACCATGGCGGGGCGGGGACCCAGCCCGGGTTTGGATGCAGCTGCCCGAGGCCGGCGGCTGAGGCAGCAGGAGCCGCTGTTAGCAGCGGCAGCCGCCTTGGGGTCAGCGGAGCGCGGAGTTGCCGCCGTTAAAGGGGAGGTCCCTGCCGCAGCGGCGGGCCGTGGGCGGTGGCGCCTCTTAAAGGGAAGGCCGCGGTGTCGACGCGTCCCCCCAGCACCTGCTGTGCCTGGGCATGCGCCTTCACCCTCCGTGCCCAGCCTTCCTCTAAATCGCCTGTTCACTTTCCTCGAGCTTCAAGCTGGTGGCCAGAGTCCTGGCGGGGTTCCCTTTTGGTTCCATCCTTTAACAGCAGCTTCGGCCCACCTCCCGCCCTGCCCACATCAGGTTGTAGGTTAAATATCCCAGGAGGAGTAAGGGCTGCTTTGCTTAACTGTGAGCCAGGCCCTGTGCTTAGAGCTTCGCGTGTTTCATTGAATCCTCACAATTACCCGATAAGGTAGATGTTATAATTATCCTCATCCTGAAGATGGGGTTTATTGTTTTCACTACTATGCTGATGGCTACAAAACCACTAAGCCATACGTGTTTATTAGGCTACATCCTCCAAACACAGTCAAAATTTCCTCCCCATTATAGGCTCCTTAAGGACGTCCACCTGGCTCCGCTGCACCTGTCCACTCCAGTCCTCATCAAGATCTGCTAAGTCCCAGTTTAACAGGATGCTTTGATCCGACTTTTGGTAGTAAAGTGTGTGTGTGTGTGTGTGTGTGTGTGTGTGTGTGTGTGTGTAGTTTAGGGAGATGTGAAGTTTATTTTAATATGGGGGCTGGGGAGGGGGAGGACAGGAGAGAGGAGTGGGTCTCAAGTCAGTGAAAAGTCCAAAGACCTCGGTTCCACCCCCAGCAAGTACCACTCGTAGTGGATGTCCTAATTCTGAAGACATTTATATCCAGAATGTAGGCTAGCCTGCCTCCTGATTTTCACCAAAGCCGCCACATTCCAAAGCATCCCTCCTCCACTGTCCTCCTTCTCTGTCCCATTTTCGAGCTGCTGTACCCCGGGCCTTTATGATGAGGTAGAATCCTTTTGGTGACCACACTGTTAACCTGTCCCACAGGGCTGAAAGGACACGCTCACAACTCTGTATTTCAAAGCGTTATGATCGTATTCAAACCTAGCATCCTTGAAAACCACAAATGGTCTATTTCTACCCTGGTAATTATGTTTCCAGGCGCAAATGCTTTGGAAGGTGTTTTCAAATATTTTGGAGAAGCACGATTCTATGACCCCTCCTGGTTGTCTTTAGAATTTCCTTCCCAAAAGGCCTCTTTAAATCAGAATGTAGTCTGTCTTCACCCAGCAAGAACACTTTAATTTTGCTTAATAAACAAAACCCCGATTGATCTGTCCGTCATTTGTAAGGCAACCTAGGACCACACAGGTTAAGGCAGGCGCCTGCAGCTCTGTTCAGGCTGCAGCCAGGGCAGGCTTCTCTCATCCGGCTCCATTCTATTCAATGAGCATAAACTGGAAGCCCTCTCTCCCTCTCCAGCTCACATGGCTCCTTCCCACTGTCCGTCTTTCTCCCAACTGAGCGCAATTCTAACAGCAAAGAGCAATAACCAGATGCAGGGCAGTAGGAAACCCGGAAATCAACTCCATCTCTCACACCCAAGGTGAGAGACTTTCTTGACTTTAGAAAGGTTGGTAGAGAAAGAATTTTGTCTACTCCAAACAGATTTGTTAGATTTTTTTAATAAGAACATGGAAATCCCAATCAGCCCTTCAATAAAATTAAAATACAGAAAGTGAAATTAAAAGTATTCTACAATAAATGACTTTTATTAAAAAAAAGAAGAAGAAGAAGAAAGTAACGGTGAACATATAAACAAGGCTGCAGGGTAGTACACCTGGAAAAAGACACATTTCCCAATGCACCTATGGGCCAATGAATTCTATCATTTCCAAGTAAATCCTTAATAAAAACTCCACTGAGTTGGAAAGTTTTGCTGAAAATATTCTAGACAAAACTCCAAAAAACAAAAGCAAAACTTCTTTATATTGGAGATCAAACTTTCCACTCCATTGGACACACGTGAGGAGTCCCAAGGGAACGCTGGTAGTGGTGACACAGCTCCTGGGGTCAGCAGTAGGCGTGCAGGGAACACTCCGAAGCTCAGACATGACGCAGTCCTTTCTCAGATGACTGCTCCCTCAAGAAAAGACTGAGAAGGGCGGGGAGAAACTAAAAACTCCTAATAAAAAGCCAATTCCTTTAAATTACGCTTTGGCTGATTTTGTGCTATAAGGGGCAGCTGATTTCTAAAAATCATATTTCTTTTCAAAGAGTTTTATCGAAAGGAAGACTAACTGTAATGTGCCTTTCCTCATAGTCCAGGAAAACAACTGTTGTTTCAAAAGTTCTAAAAATATCTACTTTCATGAAATAGTAACTATTTCACTACAAACCTATTTTTCACTAAATACACGTTTCCTAATCCTGGAGCCTCCTGGGAAAAGCAGTGGGCTCTCCCTGGGTCCTGAAGACTCCGGTGTTCATGGAGAGTACGGAAAGGGCTGCAGCCCCATCTCCTAGGATGGGCCAGGTCAGAGGTCATGTGTGGAGACACTGCCAGGCTCCCACCAGGCACAGTAAGTCATCACCTTACTTTATCAGTTATGACTTCCTCTGCCTCCAAACACATTCCTAGTTAGCTAGGCACAAGAGGAACAGAAAAGGAAGGTGTGCCCATATTCCTGGTTTCCATGGTCTCAAACCAGGAGAATGTGCAGGAGAGCCCAGCGATGTTCAAGCAACCTGGATTCCCAAAAGGCCACTGGATGGGAATGTGGTACCCTCGGCTTGAGTCTGAAGCTGTGTGTCAACAGTGCGACTTGCTGTGTCACCCTTCAGTGTTGAGGCAGCACAGAAAGAGCGGCTGGAGAGTTTGTAATACTGACCACACTGACTTGGGGAAGGCCTCCGCTCCTGCAGAGAACCCGCTGTTCCCTGGTAAGTGTTGTGGAAGGCCTGCTTGACAGGAGAGCTGGACGTTCCCCATGCTTTAGGACCTTGCGAGTTTGGATTCATGGGCCTTGAGAGTGCCAACAGCGTCTTTCACTGCGTGGTATATGATGTTCTTCACCTGGAGAACAATCAGCAATGTCAGTTCACAGCAGCAGCTCACAGCCGCACGGCTAAGTCCTACAGCAACACGCTTAGTAAAAAGCTACTGGGCACCTGCAGCAGTAACTGTGTGCTTCCTAAACCACCCCACAATGAATTACCAGTCCTGCAGGATGTGAAGTCCTCACTCAAGAATGGTGAAATCACGGGGAAGGCTACACAGCCACCATTAGTTACCCTTGTGCTCAGTAGGTGCTGAACAGGGTAACTAAGGTGTTAGGTGAAGGATTAGTTCATCTTTGCCATGATCCTATGAAGTATTTTATTGTGAATCTTGTTTACAGACAAAATCAAGTTCCAGCCAACTGAAGCTGGGCACGGTGGCACTTGTTTATAATCCCAATGGCGGATGCCAACCTGGAATAGACCAAGACCTCACAGCAATAATCAGTGGAGTGGGTGGCTGGGTAATGGGCTTTCTCTCTACTGTGTGAAAGCTGGTTCTCTCCTTCCACTTTGTGGTTCCAGGAAATAGAGCCATCTTGCCAGCTCCTCCTCCCCCTTTGAAAAAACAGGGTCTTACTACTTAGCCGAGGCTGGCCTCTAAACCCTGATCCTTCTGATTTAGTTTCTCAAGTAGTGGGGTTATAAGAATGTGCCACCAGGTCCAGAGTCTGTATGTTTTTTCTAATTTATCTTTATTTGCATGTGATATTGGAAGAAGTTATTAAAGTAAGGTGACAGGCTACAGACACCTTTTAAAAGGACTGACTAGAAGACTGTTTTCTAGGGAGGGAAAGAAAAAGAAGGACACTGGCACTATGATAATTCTGCTATAGTAGACTGATGTGCATGTGTACTGCATACACATGACACTTTGCTTCACAAAAACTGGAGGCTTTGTGAAGGCATACAAGATGCCTAACACCTCTACTGATCCTTTTCTATTAACAAAACCACACTGTGTACCATCAGATTTGTGCTAGGGAAAGTTGTCAATGAGACAAAGCTCATTTAAAACTTAAACAGGGGTAGCAACAGACAAGTCAAAGAGTACAGCATGTCAGATGGTGAAGTCGTTATAGCAAAGAGCAAGTGACCAATGGGACCTGGGGCATCAGCAGAGGTGATGCTGATGCTGCTATCATACCATTTCAGAATTAAATTTATGTATATTTTATTGTGTTGTACGTCTGCATGTCTACCATATATGAGCCAGTGCTTGCAGAGGCCGGGGGAGGGCGTCAAATCCCCTGGAACTGTAGTTAACAGACAGTTGTATCCCTGGTAACCAGACCCAGGTTCTTTGTGACAACAGCATGTTGGGGTTTTGTTGTTGTTGTTTTTTTTTGAGACACAGATTCTCTATATGCCAGGCCAGCCTCAAACTCACAGATCTGCCTGCCTCTGCCTCCCGAGTGCTAGGATTAAATGTGTGTGCCACCACCACCCCTCGCTAGCATGTGTTCTTAGCCCCTGAGCCATCTCTGCAGGTCCAGACACTATAAAATAAAAGGAAGTAAAAGGGATAAAGAGTTGGCTCAGTGGTTAAGAGCACTGGCTCCTTTTCCAAAGGACCTGGGTTCAATTCCCATCACCCACATGACAGCTCACAACTGTCTGTAACTCCAGTTCCAAGGGATCTGTCACCCTCATACACACATGCAAGCAGGCAGAACACCAATATACATGAAATAAAAATAAATAATTTACAAAAAGAGTAAAACGACAGGCTACAGTTGAGTCCTGAAAGAGGCGGAGATGAAATAAGTACATTATATTAATATGATTATACTTTGTATAAAAATATCTCTCTGCACCAATCTGCAGACTACATGTTGCCTGAGGCCCTATACAGGGCCAAGTTCAAGTTTCTTTTATTCATTTATTTATTTATTTTTCGAGACAGGGTTTCTCTGTGTAGTCCTGGCTGTCCTGGAACTCACTCTGTACACCAGGCTGGCCTCGAACTCAGAAATCCTCCTGCCTCCACAGTGCTGGGATTAAAGGCATGCACTACTACTGCCTGACTCAAGTTCAAGTCTCCTGAACACCAGGAGACTCCCTTGTCAGTGTGGCTTCACCGAGTTTAGCGCAGATGAACCTGAGGAAGCGGTAGCCGAGAAGCACTCACCCCAAGGCTGTGAGGCCGAACTGCTCCATCCCAGCTATGGTCCTCAGACAAGTGTAGGGCTGCCACGTGGGGAGCCTTCCATTGTAATGAATGAGGGACACCTTTATCCTACCAATGATGTCTACTAATAAACCTCATATCCAACTGAAAAAAAGAACTTTGTGAGTAACCTGGGCCTGCCAGCACAGGCTTCACCTGCCCACGCTACTCCTGTGCTTGAAGTCGGAGGGTTAGAAAGGGCGAGGCCAGCCTGACAGCTTAGCAAGAGCCTGTCTTTACTTCAGTCTGATACAGCGCCATAGCAGAGTGTCTGTCTACCGTATGCACAGCTGCATATCTGGGTCCCAGCACTGTTAAAAAAATGTTCAAAGGAGCAGGCATCCTCCTTCCCAAATAAAAACCTCCTACAGTGGTAGTGTTGTCCCCTGACCAGGAATGTAAGTCTACTCAGTTATCAACACTAGAAATGGAATTACATTGGACATGGCAGACCCTTACACATAAACAACACTCAAGTAGCCCAGGTTGGCCTGGGACTTGTGATACTTGCCCTGCTCCAGCTGGGTTATACGTGTCAACTAGATGAGCAGAAAAGCTGGAAATGGGAGGGTTAGGAGTTCAAAGTCAGCCTGGGCTACTCGAGACATTTGTTTCAAAACCAAAGTAACACACCAAACTCACCCCCCCCCCCCCCCCGAACCTGAAATGGTTAGGTATCTCTTCCTGAGAGAGAGCCTTTAGATGCCAGTTTCCCAGAGTCCTTTCTCCACCAGAAAACGTCCACGAGGAGACTGTGATCTGCACTGTGAGCTAGGTGAAGGAGACACTGCTCACCTGCAGCTTATCCTCATGATTGGTGTGAGTGTTGGAGAGATGCCTGAATTCCTGAGTCAGGCGGAAACAGTGCTTCACGTGCTCTGGAGATACAAAGTCTTCTGCTACCTTTATGCAACTGTACAGATTGTGAACCTGGGATGAGGAAATGTAGACCAGAGTAAAGCAAACACAATCTGCTCTTTTTTCCTTCTTCCTTCTTTTCTTTCTTTCCTCTCCGTCCCCCCGCACCCCCCTTTTTGTGTGAGATGTGTTGTGTCTCCCATACTGGGTTTGAGCAATCCTCCTGACTACAGCATAGGCCACTGTGCTCTGTTAATACTACAAAAACATGAGTATACATTTAAAAACAAGGGCTAGAGGGTCTGGAGAGATGGCTCAGAGATTAAGAATGGTAGATGCTTTTCCAGAGGGTCTGGCTTCAATCCCCAGCAACCTTTTGGTGGCTCATATCCATCTATCATGAGATCTGCTGCCCTCTTCTGGCATACAGGCATACATACAGGCAAAATACCATATACATAATTAATAAAAAAATCTTTAAAAAGGGGTGAGGTGGGAGTGGGGGAGTCTGGTAAAATGGAGATGGCTTGACAGGTATATGTGCCTGCCACCAAACCCGGTAGCCTGAGTTTGACACACAGAATCCAATGGTGGAAGGAGATCATCCAACTAGTGGAAACTGCCTTCTAACCTACCACACATGCACACAGCTTTATTCCCAGTATTAACAAGGTAGAAACAGTCTGATCCCTATGATGAGGCTTGCCTGGTCTCAAGAAAGTTGATATTAGATCCTGCTATTTATAGCTAAACCAGAAAGAAAAAGGAACCATCAAAGCCCATGGGGCTCTGGAGCCAGTCTTGCTGGCACAGCCCACCTGGTGCGGGGCTCCAGCAGGGATGAAGACGGCATCACCCAGGAACTGCACAATGGCCCAGCCTTGCACACCATACTCTTCAAAGAGTCGCTTTCGGAGGATCTGGTCCAGATACCAACTTTGGTCATGAATTGGGTCATGATCTGGAGGATTCTCTTGGCCTTGCTCTTCTCCAACCTGAAATCATGATCATGATCCAAAAATGGAAGAATTGAGAGAGTGGCCCTTCTGTACCCAGTCTCTACAGTTTCATTTACACACAGGCAACTGTGCTCTAAACACACCACATAGAGAAGTCCAGAAAGAAGTCAACACTTTAAAATTGTGTGGTGCTATTCTGGTAGTGTGGAAGACTCACTGTCCAGCCCACCTTATGCTAGACTTGTGTCATCCTTGTCTAGGACAGCTGACTTTCAGGACCTGGCATTTAGTCACCTAATGGCTGTTCCAGTTAAGACAGGTACCGAAGTTTCCAGTACCCTTTATGTAATGCTGGCTCCAAAGGACAAAGCATGGTGGCAAATCAGAAGCTCTATGAGCCAGGTAGGACATGCTGGGAGGGCTGCTGAAGGAGGTGGGAGCAGGATCACAAGTTTGAGGTCAACCTGGGCTACACAAAGCTGGGCACTGGTAGCAAATACGCCTTTAATCCCAGACCTTGGGAGGTAGAAGTAGGTGATTCTCTGAGTTCAAGGCCAGCCTGCTCTACAGAGTGAGGAAAGCCAGGGCTACACAGAGAAACCCCGTTCCAAAAAACCAAAGCTAAACAAAACCCAAACAAATGATAATTTTTTTGTTTATATGCTTGGTATGTTGCAGTACTATTGTTGATCTCTTACTGTACCTCATTATGTTAAAATTTATTACCAGTATGCATGTATAGAAAAAACAGATACCTACTAGGGGTCATGGAATATATTATCCTTTAAACACACAAAGAATATGAATATCTTCCTTATTTTGTTGAACCTGTGTGAGCTCAGGCCCCTTGGGCATTTTGGAAAGAGGCTTCTGGCCACTCAGTCCTTTCTTCTTCCCTCCCATGGTGCTGAAGACTGAACCAGAGCCATATACAGGCTAGATAAGCACTCTAGAACTACTAACTACAAACGCAGCTCTTGTTTGTGTATTGTTTGTTGACACAGGGTTTCTCTATGTAGTCTTGGCTGTCTTGGAACTTGCTCTGTACAACAGAGGGTCTCTAATTCTGAGATCTGCTTGCCTCTGCCTCCCAAGTGCTGGGATTAAAGGCTTGCATTACCAGGCCCACTTGAAATTTATTATGTATTTTATCATATGAGTGGTCAATGTGCATATACTGCTACATACCAGAAGAGGGCATGGAATTCTATTACAGATGGTTGTGAGCCACCATGTAGTTGCTGGGGATTGAACTCAGGACTTCTGGAAGAAAAGTCAATGCTCTTAATTGCTGAGCCATCTCTCCAGCCCTTGTGAGTTTTTTTTTTTTTTTTTTTAATTTTATTTTTAAAATTAAAAAAAAAAAAAAAGACTATTTTATGTGCAAAATGTTTTGCTTGCATATATAATGTAAGCTCGTGTACCATATTTGTGCCCAGAGTTCAGAAAATTTACAAATGACATGAACATTCCCATGGATGTTGGGAACTAAAGCTGGGTACTCTGCAAGAGCAAGCAAACAATACTCTTAATTCTCTAGCCTCATGATCTTACTTTTTTTTTTTTTTTTGGAGATAGGGTCTCTCTCTGCAGCCTAGGTTGGCCTCTATGATCTTCCTGACACAAGCTGTCAAGTGCTACAGTCATAGGTGTGCACTACCATGCCCTGTGTGACTAGGTCTTTACTAGTAACAGACTTCATACCAAAGACCATGGTGGGTGCCCAGCCCAGCCCAGCCCAGCCCAGCCCAGCCCAGCCCAGCAGGAGGCACACCTTCCGGAGCAGTTCTCGAATCTTCTCTGCATCCTTCGCTGCATAAATGTGCCATAAAGCCCCTGGCTTCTCTTTGCCGTCATGAATCCTCTGCTTGGTCACTTCATCAGCATCTCCCTCATCAATAGTTTTGAGTACTTCTGAAAAGAACAAAGTGTTGATGTCAAGTAACCAGTCTGACTAATACTTCTAGGCAAAAAAAACAAACCAAAAAGCAAAAACTGATTAAAAAAAAGTTTGGCCTCCATTCTTCTCTGTCTAGTAAGATCATAAATAATCAAGAATCAAAACTTTCTAGGTATGGTGGAACACACTTTTAATCCCAGCACCTGAGGAGAGACAGGCAAATCTCTGTGGAATTTGAGCCCAGCCTGCTGTACATAGAGAGACCCTGTTTGCTTGTTTATTTTTTTAAATCAAAACTCATATTGGGGATGGTGAGGTGGCTCAGCAGGGAAAGGCTCTTGCTGCCATGTTTGATGACCTCAGTTGGGTCCCAGGGACCCACATGGTAGAAGGAAAGAACCAATAGGGTCTTAACATGTAGCCTTGGCTGGCCTGGAACTCTCTCAGTACGCCAGGCTGGCCCTAAACTCTCAGAGATCCACCTGTCTCTGCCTTCCGAGTGTTGGAACTAAATGTGTGCAGGAGCACTCCTGGCTACTTGGGTTTTCCTGCTTGCTCGGCAAATGCTTTACCAACTGAACTTTGTGTCTGGTCTCTGTGCAGACGACCTGGCTCTGCCACTTGTCACTCTGCAGCGGTTACAGTTAACTAGTCAAGTCCTTTCTTATTTTTTAAAAAAATATTTATATTTGATTATGTGTATGTATCTGCGTGAGCTCACGTGTACCACATGCATGCTGGTGTCTGAGGAGGCCAAAGGGCATCCCATTCCTTACAGCTGGAACTACAGGAGGCTGTAAGCCTCTTTCTGTGGGTGTTGGGAACAGAATCCAAGTAAGACACACCCATTGTGCCGTGGCCACAGCCCTTTATGCCCTCTCTCTGCCAGGCTAGATACGTGGTAGGAAAGGAGACCATCTCAGAGGGCAAGGGTCTAGTCAAGATTAACAAGCAGCACTCTGCTACAACATCAGTCCCTTTGTCTAACAATTTGCACCAGATGCCGCTACATGAAGCTCGACTGCGGAGAGACAGCCAGCTACTACACTTCTTAAAGCGAGCCACACTACAGCAATTTTTCTAGCAAGCATACCTTCATCGTGAGCACCCTCCCCGATAGGGATCCCAACATACACCATCACATTAACAGCATCGGACACATCTAAATGAAGATTTGTTGTACCAACTCTTCTGTCTTCTGCTGTTATCAAACCTAAAGTTGAGAGGAAAACATGAACGATAAAGGGGAGGTATTCCAAAGGACCCAGGACAACCCTGCAAACCCGCTCCAGGATGTCCTGAAGTAAGTACCACTGTGAGGGGAGGCGTGTGCTCATCAAGAAGTCAGCTCCGAGGCAGGGCTCCTGGGCCCAGGCCCTGGTTAAATCCCTAGCATGACAGGCACACAGAAAAGAAGGAGAAGGCCAGGGAGGTGAGAGGGAAATAAGCTACAGCATTCTCCTTTCTCCTTCGTGCAGTTTAGGACTAATTCCTAGCCTCGCCACAGATCACCAAGCCACTTCTTGAAAACAGTCCCTTTCTTCAAATTCAAAATATACAGGATTAGGGACAATCAGAAAGAACTCAACTTTCACAGTATTTTAGGTCATTTTCTAACTTAACAGAGCACAGGTCTATCAGTAGCAAGGTATTTAGTATTCCTTTTTTGTTGTTGTTGTTGTTTTTCGAGACAGGGTTTCTCTGTGTAGCCCTGGCTGTCCTGGAACTCCCTCTGTAGACCAGGCTGGCCTCGCACTCAGAAATCCCCCTGCCTCAGCCTCCCGAGTGCTGGGACTGGTATTCTTGAGTCTTAGCAAAACTAAAGAATAAAACTAAGAATACGTCTGCTTGAGTAGAATTTTTGAGAACAAACTGTGTCTAATAGATACACAGGCTTATGAATGTACCACAGGTCAGTGCCGACAAAGGAACACGAGTGTGATTTCTCCAGCACCTGTCGCCTGCCCCCAACCATCTCTCCATATAAAATGAGGACAGCAGTCCCCCCAAAGGGCAACTCTGTCCTCTCCCTCATACCATAGGCGTTGTACATCTTGGGGCCCAGATCAGGCCTTACAAAGTAGCTGGGCAGCCTAGAAGCCAGATTGAGCCTGCCATCTCGTTTGGTATATTCTGGAAGAGGAAGATTCTCCATCAGATCTTCAAACCTAAGAATGGGCAAGAAAGATGACTCAGTTTGCTGCAGGGAGGAAAACAAAGCGCTAGAGCTCAGGTCTCTGTGACTGGGCTGTGCTGGATCCTGCCAGCACCAGCCTCTGAGGACAGCGCTATCTGAAACCACTCACCTGGTAGGCATCATGTCCCGGAAATCTTCCCCAGGGGGCCAGTCTTTGAGTTTGAGCACCATTGGCTGCCCATCTTCTGACCGTAGTCTCTCTAGAAGACAGACAGCATCCTCATAAACCCCTTCTGGCTAATCTTCTAGGTACCGAGTGTCAAGAGATGCATCCTCTCATTTCATACCAGACCAGGCGAGGTGAGCCCTGCTTTTTCCACCCACGCTGTTACGGCTCCATTTCACAGGTCCTTGCTCCTTTCCTTAGAGCAACAGAGCGCCATGCAACCTAAGACTTCCATGAAGCGCATGCAGGCCTGCTCTGGGATGACAGGACTGCCATGCAGCTCTGTACAGCTGGGGTCGAGACAGAAGACTCCTCCCTCCATGGGGCATGGGCTTTTATTTCAGGTGCAGGACTACACTGTCTCTATTTAACCAGATAACCAAGTTACTTACTGCATATGATCTCAAAGCCATCCCAGAAATCTCGAACTTTAACATCGGAAATTATAGCACAGTTCCTGCAGTTCACCAAGTCCACATCTTGGTCTCCAAACTCCTGGCTGAAGGCTTCTGGCTTCCAGAGTTCAGACTTGAGCTTTTTATGCACCCCTGAAACTAGCACTGGCTGTGGAAACATAAACAACCCAATGAGAACCATCCACACAACGCTGCGCTCCGTGAGAATCCCCAGGTTGTCATCTCTGGCTACAGAGAATGCACTCGGCTCTACTCTGCTTTTATATGGTGTTCTCATTCTGGGGGACAGCCACTACATTTTTTTTTTTTATTTTTTTGTCTATGTAATAGAGCCCTAGCTATCCTAGACTTGCTTTGTAGACCTGGCTGGCCTTGAACTCCCAGAGATCTGCCTGCCTCTGCCTCCTAAGCACTGGGATGGAAAAATTAACTTGGTATCTACCAGTATTTTGAGGTGAGGAGACACAGCTGGCAAGTGCTGAGAATATTTCTTCACAAAACAAATGCAAGTGAGGAAACTCCCTGAGCTAGGCTCCTCCTTCCTCAGGCACTGCCACAGGATAAAGCTCATGGAGCAACATCACACTGTCATATCCACAGAGACTCAGACGCTTCCCTAGAACCCTGTCACTCCAGCTCAGACCCTTGTCCTAGCCAGCCCTACACTCAGGGATTGATTCTCCTCCAAAGGTGTCACCGCCAGCAGCTCAATCCACCCCCCCACCCCACCCCACCCTGTGCATTTTAACCGTCCTTCACAAATGCAAAGCCCTGCTCAGCATGAAAAACCCAAAGTGTTCTTAGGGAGCTCTTTGATTTTAAAGAGCAAAGTCAAGCTGAAACAGCAATGATATCTCCCAGAAATTTACTATGTATATCCTCCTGGCAAATAATCTTCCAGCTAGGCCTGGAACTATCTCAGCAGCAGTGACTTCCAGGCAGACAGAAGGCTGAAAACAAACACAACACCTTAGTCTTGCTTACCTGGCCTTGCTTCCAACACTCTCGGAAGATCTTCCAGTTGTTCTTGTTGCTGGGGTCATGGAGGCACAGAAGCCTCCCGTCGCAGAGCCAGGAGTGAGACGTGTGGGGGTCGAGCACGGTCAGCCCCATCGCCATCTCCTTCACCTCCTTCTGGGTGTCGGTCAGGTTGCAGGGCCGCTTTGAGGAATCTGAGGTTTTCTTGTTTTCTACCACTGAGGCGATGATGTGGTCGAGAAAGTCGGGTAGGCTGGCTTTGCTCTTCGCTCCCTTCACAGACAAAACCGAGGTAAGCTCGACTCAAGCCCACAAGAACTTAAACAGAACTGTCTCAGTCTCCAGTTCTAAGCTACTGATTAACTCTGATAAAAATGCTTCCTGCAATTGCAGAAAGACAAAAAAATTACTAATTTTTAGTATCATAAATTCCTCAACCTTTTGCATTTTTTTACATTTATTTATGAAAGTACAGAGTGAGATCCTGACTTAACAGACAAAAACATATACTCACCTAATGTTCTAAAAAAGAAACTTCAGGAAAGTAAATGGGATATAACATGTTCTTATCTAAAAAGAAACAACCTCTATTGTATATAAACTACCTATGGTTTCAGACTGCACCCATCAACCATAAATATAATCAAAAACATACTTATGTTCTACAAGATAAATGCACTGAAAAGTAGAAAAGTGAACTGTGTAAACAGGAGAAAACTATATACATCTAACATTTCTGAAATGACACCCAAGAAATAATGCAGGGTCAGTTAGATAGCTCAGCAGGTAAAAAGACACTTGCTGCCAAGTCTACTGGCCTGAACTTGAGTCCCAGCCTGTGACACCCGCACTGCTCCCACGCGTAACAAACGGGGATCTGCAACAGAGGAAGGGAAACCTGAAAGACACCTCTACTTCTTTTTCTTAACGCATGTGCTCTGCCTGCATGGTGCGCACCACATGCATGCGTGATGGCCTCAGAGTCTAAAAGAGGGCCTCAAGTCCCCTAAGATTGAGGTCATAGAGCTTGTGAACTGCTATGTGGGTACTAGGAAGTGAACCAGGTCCTCTGCAGCCAGTGCTCTTAACCACTGAGCCATCTCTCTAGCCCTCTGCTCCCTGTTTCTACTATCTTTGACTTTTGTACTCTTGAGAATTCACACATTACAGCAATGCTTACTAAAAATGATTACTATGTATTAACTAGTACTAGTAAGCAAGACGCCTTTAGTGCAGGCAAGAGAAATAGAGAAGATTGTAATAAGTGCCAGAAAAGCAACTCTGTGTGAAGCTGAGCGGGCCATAAACCCAGGTGTGGTGGCCCAGGCACACACACTCATGAGTTCAATGCCATCCAAAGCTACACATTAAGTTGAGGCTAGTGTGGCCCGCATGAGATGGTGTCTCACAGAACTGAAGTGTAGCCTACAAGAGAAGCCTGCTGAGGGGTTTGTTTCAAGAGAGGCATCAGTGATGAAGCAAGCCATGGACACCAGGAAGGACCCAAGGCTGGGTATGACTGGAATGTATGAGGGAAAAAAGGCCAGAGGGACAGCAGAACCAAAGTTTCAGTCCAGTAAGAAATGTACCACAGAGACTTAGGTAAGAGGATGCTGGTTCATTTTACAAAAGAGCCATGCCTGATGATCCTGAGTAGATCTAAAGAAGAAACAGAAGAGCTTGCTGACAAATTATGTACAAAATGCAAGAGAAGAGTTCCAAAGAATTCCAATTTTGGGTTGAGCAATCAGATGATACAGAACCATTGAGCAAGGGAAGAAAACACACACACACACACACACACACACACACACACACACANANAGAGAGAGAGAGAGAGAGAGAGAGAGAGAGAGAGAGAGAGAGAGAGAGAGAGAGAGAGAGAACACGAGCATGCACAGGTAGAAGACTGGAGCTGCCCTGGATGTTTTAAAGACTTGAATCCAACAGAGCACTGTGAATGCACTGCTCAGCTTACAAAAATCTAGAGTTTGCAAGAAAGTCAAATGGATCTGCTGAAGACCAAAAAAGGAATGTTTCAATTTTTACTGACTTCCTTAAAAAAAACTTGTGTGTGTGGGGAGGGTCGGAGGGAGGGAGGGGGAGAGGGAGGGAGAGAGAGAGGAGTGTGACGTACCATGTCTGTAGGAATGAGTGCTCTCCTATGGTTTCACATGGAGGTAAGACAACAATCTCAGGAGTAGGTGAGTTCTCCTCTTAAACTAAGGGCCCTGAAGATTGAACTTAGACCATCACACTAAGCCTCAATTTTACTGACTTCAAAAAATGGGGCCAGGCGATGGTGGTGCACGCCTGTAATCCCAGCACTTGGGAGGCAGAGGCAGGCGGATTTCTGAGTTCCAGGCCAGCCTGGTCTACAGAGTGAGTTTCAGGACAGCCAAGGCTACACAGAGAAACCCTGTCTCGAAAAACAAAACAAAAACAAAACAAAACAAACAAACAAAAATGGTACCCAAGGCTCACAACTTAAAATGATCTCAAACATTCCAAGAACCTAATGTTAAAGAGATCTTGTCAGCTTGACCACATAGCCAGGAGACTCTCACTCGATCTGTGAGGGTTTTTTTCATAAAAAAAACAAACAAACAAAAAAACCACCAAAGGCTAGGGTTGTAAAAAGGACACTTACTGCTGAGGATGAAGAGAAAACAGGGGGAAAGGGTATGCCTGTATCCAGGGGGGGTTGAGGAAGCTTTCCGGGCCCGGAGTGAAGGAGGTCTCGAAGACTAGAACCCTCAGATTTGCTGCTGGAGGCAGTGGGACCCAGTAACAGACTGTTAAAAAGCTTTGGAGTCAGTGGAGAGGCTTTTGCAGTAGAGTTGAATGAGTCCAGCCCAAAGGGTGAATGAGACTCCTTATTGAGCACCGACCGCAGGGACCCTGCATCTGTAAGAACATAAAGACAGAGAGCATTAGCCAGGGAGGGACGCAGCAGGCACTGACTACCAACACAGCTAGGTGGAAAGAGAGAGAGAAAGACCTTCTGCAGGGCCCTGCCTCCAAACTCGGTAGGATTAGTGTGTGTCCAGGCCGAGAAGCTCTGAACACAGGTTTTAGGGACACAAAGAAAAATCTCGGCCTCTTTCCTCTTACCTATGTTTGGATCACAAAATTTCAATTTTCTCACCTACTTTTTATCTTCTAAGACAGTTTAAGTGGGTCTTCAGATCTCTTGGACTGGAATCATTTGTAATAAATGGAGATCAGTCCTTACCTCAAGAAATTCTAACTCAATGGTTCTACGTGGGGTGAAAGAGAGAATTCCCAGGTGGTTCTCAGGCCCATTTAACATGGCTGCTCCTTTCAAGCCCAGACGAGACCCTCCCTCTTCAAACTAAAATTGCTATTCTAGGTCTAGCTGCTAACTCTGGCTGCAGAAACAATCCAGGGGGAAGCTCACACAACGCTGTCTCAATTCTGACTAAGGAGGTCCAGGTAAGGATCCAACAACACTCCACTTTCTAAAAAACCAACCAACCAACCAAAAAACAACTGGAAAAGAACCCCTCCTGCTGAGCTACCAACCAGAGTAGCAAGCAGCACCTCTCTAATCGGTCAGTTTGAAAAATCCCAGAATTCCCCAGCACCATTCCCACAGCTGGGCACAGGTGCTTCATCTCACCTTTTGTTTCTTCTTTAGCCTTCTGAGTTGCTAAATCTGCCAGCCAATGCAGAGCAGAGGAAGGAGGGGCTGTGTCAGGGCACGGGGGCCTGATGGCTTTTAGTTCACTATTGCTATTTGATGAAGAGCCTTCTGCTTTTAGGGGCTCCTCAGGTCTGCCGTCAATGCCAGCACCTTTGGGAACTTGGTCTGGCTCTGGATTTGTTACTGCTGCAGTTCCGCCTCCGCTTGAGAAGGTAGTTTCGTTTCCAGAAGAGGCACTAGGGGTTACACTGGGAAGCTGAAGCATGGAGGGAGGGTTAGAGTGCCAGTGAAGAGGGCTGCAGAGGGCAAGCATAGGCAGAGAGCACTGGCCAGAACTACAATGGCTGCTCTCACTACACAGGTCTGGGAAGAATAACCTGGAGCTGTCTCAATGGTATTTCATGCATTCTGTAATCCATAGACATTTATTAAGTCTACAATGTGCCAGCCATTTATTCAAGGTTTTGTAGAAAACCAAGCGAACAAGACTTAGAATTTATAATTTTAAAATGTCTTAGAGTGCTTCTACAACAGGAAACTAGTGCTTAAAGCGAATCCCATAGGGGCTGGAGAGACAACTCTGGTTAGGAACACTAGCTGCTCTTCCAGAAATCTTGAGTTCAATCTCCAGCAATCGCAAGCATCTATAATGGGACATCAGCACTGATGCTTCTGAGGGCTCATCTCCAGAGCTCACAGCATCCACACTTGGGTTTCTTTTCTTTTCTTTTCTTTTTTTTTTTTTTTTTTTTNTCATGGAGTCTCCCCTTGGTGTCCACAGGTGACTGGTTCCAGGATAACTCAAAAATGAGGAGGCCACAGATGTGGGTCACCTGTACACTGAGCCTGGAGGTGCCCAGCACAACTGAAGAGGAGACAGGGAAACAGAATTTTTTTTTTTTTTTTTTTTCTGAGAATGGGTTTGTCTGTGTAGCCCTGGCTGACTTGGAACTCACTCTGTAGACCAGGTTGGCCTCGAACTCAGAAATCTGCCTGCCTCTGCCTCCTGAGTGCTGGGATTAAAGGCATGCACCACCACGCCCGGCCCACACTTGGGTTTCTAGTAATCCACTCCATATTAGTGGTTTGAGGAGAGTTTCAAATGTCAGCTGTGGACTCTAAGTTCTTATTTGTTGCTTTGATTTTGCTTATGAGATATGATCTTGATATGTTGCCCAGGGAGGCCTCAAAACTAACAATTCTTTCACCTCAGAATCCTGAGTATTTCAGATTGAATTTTTCCTTTTAAGTTGAAAGCATGAATTTTCTGTTTAGTTGGCCCTACGGTAGAGGCCCACAGTATTTTCACACACACTTCATGTGGTTGGGGCTCCCCACCACCCTGTGCTTTCACCCTCCTACCCCAGTGCTGCCCCTTCTGGGACGAATTTTTAAATAAAATAAAATTGTAAAAAGAACCCAGAGTATAAAGAGGAGGAGGAGGGGGAATAGAGAGGAGGAAGAAAGACAGAAAGACAGACAGACAGAAGGGAGGGAGGGAGGAAGACAGCCTCACTTAGCTCACACATCTTACCTGTGATATCCCATTGGTGACAGCAGGTCTCAAAACAGATTTGCTTTGCCGACTTATACAAGGGCAGTTGGCTTTAATCCCCCACTTTCCCCGGGCAGCATGTACCATGTCTCCAATATTATAAAGCGCTAAAGAGAAGAGGGACAAGTGAGTACCACTGGAACACCCGCTCTGTTTCGAGGCCAGGACCTGTAGGCCCCGGTTGCCTCTGAGGTCCTGAGGAGGACTTGGTGCAGAGAGCTGGGATTATGACCCAAACATACCCAGCCATTCCCTCTGTCAGGCTAGAGCCTCCAAGGACAAGCACAACCAGTCTGAAGCGTCACGGCAGCTCTCAGCTGGGTTTGTTTTTTTTTTTTTTTAAATCATACATTTTAAAAATTATTATTATTGAGACAGGGTTTCTCTGTGTAGCCCTAGCTGTCCAGAACTCATCCTACAGATCAGGCTGTCTTTGAACTCAGATATCCTCCTGCCTCTGCCTCCTGAGTACTGGGACTGAAAGTGTGCGCTACCAGGCCTGGCAAAACCTATTTAGTTCGTCTCTTTGATTTTACTTTACTTGAATACCCACACACGTGCATGCAGGCACGATTGCCCTTGAGAACTGAGCACAGGTAGTTGTGAGTTGTCCTATGTAAGTGAAGGGAACTGAACCCAGGTCTTCTGAGAGTAGCAAGTTTAAAAACCTAAAACCAGAAGTCTTCCCTAACACAGAGTGATGGCTTAGCATGGTCAGCTTGATTGAATTTAGAATAACTGTGGTAACACAGCACTGGGTATCTGAGTCGTATTTCCAGAAAGGTTTAAATGAAGAAGGAAGACCCATTCTCAGAGGCCCAAAATGGACTGAAAAAAGAAAAGCAGGGCCACCAGCATTTCATTTCTGAATCCTGTCTTTGAATACAACCCTGAAGTGACTTTTCTGGATATTTTGTCACAGCAATGAAGAAGTTGCAACTGATTTAGTGACTGCTTTCTTTCACTCTGACCCAGCTAATCACTCACCTGTCCCAAGTTCAAGGCCTACTTAAACTATGTAAAACTACTTCCTATGGGCTGGGGATGCAATCTCAGTTGACAGAGTACTTGCCTAGTTGCGTGAAGCCCTGGGGATATCCTAGCATGTAGACAACAGAATGGTGGTGGGATACTCCTGTAATTCCAGTACTTGGGAGTTGGAGGATCCTAAATTCAACCTTAGTTAGACAGCGAGTTCTAGGTCACTCTGAGCTTTTGAGGCTAAAACAAGGCCTGGAGAGATGGGTCAGCTTCAGGAGCGCTGACTGCTCTTCCAGAGGTCCCGAGTTCAATTCCCAGCAACCACAACCAGGGCTCACACCATCTGTAATGGGATCCGATGCCCATTTCTGGTGTCTAAAGACAGCTACAGTGCACTCATGTACATAAAGTAAATAAATAAATCTTAAAAAAAAAAAAGTGCTTCTTCCTCTTCTAGGGGACCCACCCCAGTTCAGTTTCCAGAATTCTTGTCAGTCTGTAACTCCAGCTCCAGGGCATCTCAAGCCCCCTTCTGAACACCAAAGGTATCGGCACATAGATGTACCACATTGACATAAATAATATGAAATAAAAATAAATCTTTAAAAAATTAAGGAAAAAAATGGCACGACAGTGCTGAAGAGATGGCCCAGAGGTTAAAAAGCACTGGCTGCTGTCACACAGTGAAAGGATTCAATCCCCAGACCTACACAGTGGCTCACAACCCTTTGTAAAGCTAGTTCCCAGGGTCTGATGCCCTACATACATTCAAACTAAACCCCACATAGTAAGTAAACAAACGAACAAGCAGTCAAGTGGTCTCTGTGAGTTGAGGCCTGCCTGGTTTTACATTTTGAGTTTCAGGCCAGCCAGGGTTACAAAGTGAGACCCTGTCTCAAACACGTGTGCACCCCACCAAACACCCCCCACCCTCACCCACACCCACACAGAGTAACCCAATACACTCAGGCCAGGGATGTAGCTCTGTGGTAGAAGTGCTGACCTAGCATGTGAAAGGTGAGAGTCGACAGGAACATACTTACCTGTGCCGGGGATGATCTGTGTGGGCATGAGGTTTTCTGGTTCGTGGGACTGCCCCTTTGCACACTTTAGCCAGGAGAAAACTTCTTCATCGCCCATTTCTTCTGTCTCTGAAACAGAAATTAATTTCTGATTTTATGGGGTCACAGATAGATCTCTTTCAGTGAGAAGTTTTAGAACCGCAAATTTTCTCATGGCCAAAGAAAGCAACAACTTACTTAAAAAACTAAAAATATGATCTGTTCTACTGTGCTATACATTATAAAACATAAACCAATAATCTAAAGTAGATACTTCATGTTTCTTCAAATTAATAATGACAAAGAACAGTCCTAACCCTCTACAGACTTGAACTCTTTGCACTTAATATTTGTTTTTTGATATTGGCCAGCACTGTTTTTGTGTTATGTGTGTTGGATGGCTTATCATGTGTCTCCAGCTGGTCTCTGCCTTGCTAAGCAGTGAAAGACAGCTCTTAACTCTGGACGCTCCTGAGTGTTAGGATCACAGGTGTTGCTGCCAGATTTAAAGTGTGTCTGTGAATGAACACTGTATGTGTGCGGGTGCCGGCCATGGTCAGAAGAGGGCATCGGGTCCCTTGGATCTAAGGTTAAAGGTGGCTGTGAGCAGCCTGCTATGGATGCTGGGAAGGAAACTCCTTTGCAAAAGCAAAAAATACTCTTAGACAAGAAGTCATCTCTCTAGCCCCAATAGCTTTGGTTTGTTTAGGAATTGCCCTAGGGTTAGCAGTACTAATTTTTAACTTATCATAGTCTATCTTCGACTATTAGACTACCACTTCATATTGGGTGTGTCACTTAGACAAGCATCACCATCCACACTATTTATAAACATTTTCTCTTTTGTCATTTTGAGTCATTGGTCACCCCTCACCTCAACTCTACCTTTTTCTCTTCCCCGTTATTCTTTGTTGGCTGAATGCAGAGGTTTGTCACTATGTGGATACTGTTTTGTCTTTATGTTGTTGTTGTTTTGTTTTTTAAAGATTTATGAGTACACTGTAGCTGTTTCCAGACACACCAGAAGAGGGCATCAGATCCCTTTACAGATAGTTGTGAGCTACCATGTGGTTGCTGGGAATTGAACTCAGGACATTTGGAAGAGCAGTCAGTGTTCTTATCCACTGAGCCATCTCTCCAGCCCCGTTTTTTGTTTTTAAATCCTTTGAATACTGTTAAACTTATTAGTACAAGTCAGCAATCAGTTTGAGTCTTTTTTTAAAAACTGGTTATCTTATTTATTTACATTTCATATGTTACCCCCCCTTCCTGGTTTCTCCTCGGCAAATCCCCATCACATGTACCCCACCTTTGAGTCTTCTAAAGTTTGCTTTACAATTCTCGATGGCAGTTTTAGAGATTTTATTTTACATGTATAGGTCGTTCGCCTGCATGTATATATGTAAACCACCTATGCCTAGTGCTAATAGAGGCTGGAAGAGGGTGTCAGATCTCCTGAAACTTGAGACAGACAGTTATTACAGATAGACATATGGTTATGGATACCCATATGGGTACTGGGAACAAAACCTGGGTCACACACTCTCAGCACTCAATTAAAGAAGATTTTAACACTAAATCCCACAACTCAGATGTGATCCTTCTAGACTCTAATAAGCATCTCTTTTTGTTGTTGTTTTTATCTTTATGCCTTTAAAATACTGTATTATATAGTCTTGGCTGTCTCGAAACTTTCTATGTATAGCAGGCTGGCCTTTAACTCAAGATGATCCAACCGCATTTGCTTCCTACGTGCTGGGAGGTCAAGCATCTCTCTACAATTGTGATTCTGACCTCAGGCATGGTGGTGCAAGCCTCGACTCCCTCCCAGCACTCAGGAGGCAGAACAGACAGAGAAAACAGAGAAACCCTGTCCTGTGGGGAGGTATGGGGGTTGGGGAGGAGAAAAAGAAAAAAAAAGAAAGATAAGCTGGGTGTGGTGGTGCATGCCTTTAATCCCAGCACACTGGAGGCAGAGGCAGGNNNATTTCTGAGTTCGAGGCCAGCCTGGTCTACAGAGTGAGTTCCAGGACAGCCAGGGCTACACAGAGAAACCCTGTCTCGAAGAACCAAAAAAAAAAAAAAAAAAAAAAAAAAAAAATTTTTTTTTTTAAAAAAAATTATGAATTTTGAAAATTACTTGGCAATTATTCTCTGAAGATCAGTTCTGGGCCTCAGGGAGCTTGATCTGAAACTCCTATAGATCTGCTACACAGGAAACCCGGGGCCTCTGCATAGCCTCTGCTGCTGTGTGCGCGCAGGCAGCCCTTTCCTCTACCCAGGTATTTATTCTACCTGACTCTGCTCTGTCTCAGCCCAGGGGGGCTGCCAGGCTGATTTGGTCTCCTCTGTGCTACAGTTAGAAGCTGCTCCTAGGCAGTGCACAGGCCACTGTAGAAACCAGCTTGTTTCTTCTCATTTCTCAGAGGTCATAGTCCCAAGTTGCCTTCTGCAAAATCTGGAAAATTAGAGTTTTAAATACTTACTGTTTCTTTCTGTTTATGGCAGAAAATCAATTCCTATAGAGTCATGGTAGAAAGGTGAATGTTAATTTTATGCCATGCTTAGAAGGTGTCAGTCCTGTGTAAGTACCTTAGATATAGTTCATTTAATTACCTACAACAATGTTGCTACTGATGTTGTATTTTTGTTTTATAGAAAAAGGAAACTGAGGCTTAGAGTGATGAAGTCACTGGCCCAAGATACCACAGTAGGTGTATGATATGGGTGCAGGTTTTCAAGTTCTAGTTGCTTAAGCTAATAATATCCACACCCAGGCCAAAAAACAAAACCAACCAACCAACCAACCCAAAATAAATAAATAAATAAATAAACAAAATAAGCCCATGGACCTGCTGCCACCACCACAACACCAGATCAGGTGTGGTGATGGAAACCCACAACCTCCACCTTCAGAATACTCGGGGGGCACAGAAAGGAAGATGGTGAGTTTGACACTAGCACTGCCTATGAGGGGAGACCATTTTAACAACTATAACCACTACCAAACAACACAGATACCCAACTGTTATATTGGATCTCTAAAGAAGGAAAGATGAGGACATCAAGGGGCAAGGGATTCCTAACCTCAGCTAGACCCGTGGGGAGCAGATAATTGAATACGTATCTGTAAACAAAGCAGGACAGACGGACAGAGAGACCTGAAAACATGCAACATCACTAGTCATGTAGAAAAACAGCCGATCTACAGGATGTAGCTGGGATTTTAAAACTGTAAGGCACTTTGGGGCATACTCTGGAAGTTCCTCAACTTTATTTATTTAGGTTCCTGACCTTTATTTAGCCAGGGATGGTGAGCTACGCCTGGGATCCCAGCACTTGAGGGGTAGAAGCAGGAGGATTAGGATCCAGGTCGTCCTCTGTTATGCAGAATTTGAGGCCAGTCCTGCTTATCTGGGACAGTCTCAAAACAAACACGCATGCTGCCACAGGCCTCCCCCATTCACAGGACATCGGGCCACAGACAGTCAGAATTACTGGATGCCCACCTATTTGTTTGTTTGTTTGTTTGTTTTGAGATGAGGTCTCCTGTCATCCAGACTGGCAAATTCACCACACAGGTGAGGTTAGTGCTAATCTCTATATCCTCCTCACCCTACCTTCCAAATGCTGGGATTACAAATGTTTATCTACTACACCTGGCTTGACCCAGAATTGTACTCCTAGGTATATAACCAAGAGACTAACAAGCATACATCCACACAAAAACTGGCACACAGTAGCAGTATCCATACAGACAAAATGAATATAACCCAGATGTACATATAATATACATACAATAGAGCACCACTAGACAGTAGAAAGAAATCAACTGATATGTACTTTTATAGACAAATCCGAGTATAAAGCATTATGAAGCCAGTCAAAAAAGACCAAATGTTACAACTCCATCTGTATGACATGAATAGAATATGTAAATCTATAGAGACGGAAACTAATTAGGGACAGCAAAATGCCAGGGCCAGGAAGCAACGGTACAACAGCTTGGACAAGGTTTGCTAGGGTGGCCACACAATTGTATAGGTTAAACTACTGTTTTATACATTTTTAAAAGGTTTGTTTGACAACAACAATGAAGACAGTGAGCTGATAGGGTTGTGAGCAGCCCGGTGGTTATGAGCACATCCGGCTTTGCGCAGGACCTTTTCAGCTCCCAGGACCCACACCAGGCAGCTAAGAACAGCTTCAGCTCCAGGGATCTGATGTCTTACCCTTTTGATTTTACTTTTTATTTGTTTGCTTTTTTGAGACAAGTCTCTATATCACTGTGGCTGTCCTAGAACTTGCTATATAGATCAGGCTGTCCTTGAACTCACAGAGACCCTTCTGCCTCTAGCCTTAAGTGCTAGGATTAAAGAAAGGCATGTGCCATCACACCCAGGCAAACGTTCTTTTGTGGCTTCTGAGAGCACTGTACTCATTCCCTACTCATTCCTCTCAGGGTTTCTCTGTGTAACCCTGGCTGTCCTAGAACTCACAATGTATACCAGGCTAGCCTTGAACTCACAGAGCTCCTCTTGCCTGTGTCTCTGAGTGTATGGATTAAAGGTATGTGTCACTATGCCTCACTTTTTTTAAAAAGGAAAAGTTGGGGACTGGAGCACTGCCTGCTCTTCCAGAGGTCCTCAGTTAAATTCCCAGCAACCACATGGGGGTCTTACAACCATCTATAATGGGATCTGATGCCTCTTCTGGCCAGCAGGTGTACATGATAGAGCACTCATATACATAAAATTGAATCTTTTTTTAAAAAAAGGGAAAAGGTGGGTTGAAGATTTAGCTCAGTAGTAGAATACTTGCCTAGTAGAATAATCCTTGATTTTAGGCTTCCCAAATGGGCTGAACATTGCCAGTCTTAAGACATTACAACAGGGGCTAGAACGATGGCTCAGCAATCAAGAATATATACTGCTCTTGCAAAGAAACCCAGTTTGGTTCCCAGTACCCATATCAGGCTGTTCAGAACTATCTGTAACTCCAGCTCCAAGGGAAGCCATACCTTCTTCTAGCCTCTTTAAAAACCTGTGTTCACCTTTGCACATATACCAGCAGACAGATATTAATCCCAGCACTCGGGAGACAGAGGCAGGCGGATTTCTGAGTTCAAGGCCAGCCTGGTCTACAAAGTGAGTTCCAGGACAGCCAGG
>NC_034604.1:29952926-29954893 GCF_900095145.1 Mus pahari | reverse complement strand
AAAACAAAACAAAACAAAAAAGATGTTATATGTCTAAAAAAAGAGTTATGGCAAAGGCAAACAAAGCCAAGCAGCTTCAGAGGAACATAAGTCCCCTTGCCCCCATCCAACTGCCAACACTTAGAATAGATGCCTACCGGTCATGTTTACAATTACCTGAGACAGACAGGATTACTTACCACTCCTTGGACGGCTTTTCCTGAGCCGGTAACAGTCAAGGCAGACCCCAAATCCACATTTCCGACAGACCCAGTGGATATTGAAGAGGGTTGTCTCACACACATCACACATCTCCCGAACTCCACGCACTGCTCGCTTCCAAGCCACTTTCTCTGGTGAGAGAAGAACATGTGTGCAGTACTGACTGTGACCAACAACACGAGACCATTTTCCTGACTGCCACTCATGGCATTTTGTCCATAGATAAACATTTAAAAATAAACAAGTCTTTCTACAATTGTAAGAGAAACAAATATATGGAACACTGAGTGTTGTTGTGGAGTTGTAACAACAGTAGGTGATAAGATTCCTAGTGTCAATTAATTCCTAGGAAGTTAGTGTTACATGCTATCAATTGAGAAAAAAATAACATTTTAGTTGGGTTGTAATTCTTACATTTTAAAGGTGGAGGCAGGAAACAGTCAATCTTAGATATATAATAAGTCTGAGACTCTATCTCAAAAAATAACACAGACAGTATAAAATCTTTACAGAGAACTTGACAAAAGAAAAGTTTTCTCTTGAAATGTAAAGTATAAATTCACAGGATAGTTTCCATTGGTATGGAAATAGTATAATGTATATCTGTATTGTCGCTTTGTAATAATGAGGATTCTAGGTGAGAAATTAAGCACTGAATAGCATCATGTTTCTCAACAAACCATACACCACTGGTACTGAAGCAAACTCAGAACAGCTCAACCCCACACGGCAGACGTGTGACACACAGTGGCTCTGTGAAGAGGAGGAGGTTCTGTTTACTAATTGTCAAGAGAGGGAAAGAATGGCATGTGCTGGGAACAGCTCATCTGAATAGGCTGCTACAAAGACAAATCTTATCAGTCCTAATTCATTCATAGCAGAAGCCTTCTCCTCCCAATCTTTAAGTAAAAAGAAATTAGGGAGGCAAGAGGGGAACAGCTGGGAACAGTGAAAGGCGCCTTACGGTGTGGTTCCACCATCATCATGGCCTCCTTCTCAGACATCACAAGCTGGCAGAACTGGTCCCCAACATTGGCCAAGATGTATTTTGAGGTTTCTAGGTCTATTCCTTCTGCTAGGGAGGAAGAGGGGATCCACAGGTTCATGGCATCCGGGTCACTCTGCTGGGGGCTCAGAAATCCCTCCACACGGAGTACCCCCTTTCGAGTGAAGACCAACCTAAGGCAAAAAGGACACAAGTCAAACACAACCATCCCTTGTGGTCTGAGGGAAGTGGTTACAGGCCATACTTCCTGTTACCCATACCATATCAAAATCTGGGGCCGATCAAGTCCCTCACAGACTATGATACTATAGTTGAACTATACATTTGTACATATTCTTTAAGTCATCAGTAGGTTACTTATAGCAGTGAATACAATGCAAATACAATATTTATTTCCTGTAATACTTAGATAGCCGTGACACTATGCTGACTAAGGACTTGGGAGGAAAGGTGAAGGGATGGACAAGACAGTGGACAGTGGATGGCTCAGAGGGTCAAAGGGTTTCCTACTGCACTTGACCATCTGAGTTTCATTCCCAGTGAAGTCCTCTAAGTTATTCTGTCTGCCAAATGCTGTGTGTGCATGTGCATAGGCACGTACACTTCAGAGGCCAGGAAAGAAAGGCATCAGATCCCCTGGGGACTAGGTTTATAGATGGTTGTGAGCTCTCTAGCTCCAAGAAAGAAAGAGAGAGAGAGAGAGAGAGAGAGAGAGAGAGAGAGAGAGGAAAGGCAAAATTCTGAAAAAAATTTAGGCAAG
>NC_034604.1:29930303-29952391 GCF_900095145.1 Mus pahari | reverse complement strand
AAACTTCTTCCTCAGCCGGGTGTGGTGGCGCACGCCTTTAATCCCAGCACTCGGGAGGCAGAGGCAGGCGGATTTCTGAGTTCGAGGCCAGCCTTGTCTACAGAGTGAGTTCCAGGACAGCCAGGGCTACACAGAGAAAACCTGTCTCGACCCCCCCCCCAAAAAACAAACAAACAAAAAAACCAAAAAAACTTCTTCTTCTTCTTCAAATCATGAGAGCTAAAATTTGTTTTCTCTGCTTCTGAATGCATAGGAAGGGTGAGTGAGGAGTGAGTGAGGAGTGTGTGTGTGTGTGTGTGTGTGTGTGTGTGTGTGTGTCAGGGGAGGGTGGCTGACATAATTAGTGGCCCAATAAATATTTGCCAAATAAAGAAATTCAGGTCAAACCAAAAAATTTGGGTTTCTTTACTTGATCTTAGTTGAAAAAGCTGAGAGGTAACTTGACTTCTTTATTCAACAAGTACAGACTTTTTTTTTTTTCCTGGTTTTTTGAGACAGGGTTTCTCTGTATAGCCCTGGCTGTCCTGGAACTCACTCTGTAGACCAGACTGGCCTCAAACTCAGAAATCCGCCTGCCTCTGCCTCCCGTGTGCTGTGGGACTAAAGGTGTGCGCCACCACACCCAGTGAGTAAAAAAGACTCTTGGTAATCAATATGGTGTTAGACACCTTGTGATCCCAGCACTCTGAAGGTTAGGGGCAGGACTGTTTTAGTACACTAGTTCAAGGCAACACAAATAAGACACTGCCCTTAAAGCAAACCAACTGAAAGACAAAGGAAGGACAAAAGAAGCCTCGCACTGTGTCCTAAATGCCCACCTCTCAGCTTACTCTAGCACTGAGGGAAGGGAGGTGGTCAGGGGGAGCCACAAAAGAATCTGAATCTTGCTTATACAACTTCCAATGGACTCAGACTTGAGAATAACTCAGGGACAGCACAGGGCTACAGCTCAAATTGTTCAACTTACAATCTCTAAGGACAAGGTCACATGCCACTTCACAATACAACTGAAAGACTGACTTCTCTGACAGAGCCTCAACACAGACTCTAAGAGCAAAGGTTAGGAAGGGTAAGAAAGATGGCAAGGCACATCTGTGGGTCCAGAGAGAGCTACAGTCATTTAAAACCAATGAAAACTGGGGAGCGGGTCAGATGAAAGCCCGGTACCTCCGGAAGTGAAAGAAGCGGCAGGCCACAGTAGAGTCGTCCTGCTCCTGCTCCTTAAACTTGCGGTACCTCTCCAGGCGGCACTCTCGGCACTTGTGCAGGTGAGGAGCCACGTTGATGCAGGAGCCGTCCTGCAGGAAGGGCTCTCCAGACTGCTTCAGCTTCCTCACCTTACTCACGTCCTTCAGCACCGATTGGCCAACTGCCGTGAGGAAGGAGGAGAAAGGGCCTTCACAAGAGGTATGCATAAACAGGGCTCAACAGCACAAGACACGCCCTCTCTGTGCTCTTGGGGATGTACCCAGAAAGAGCGCATGAAGGAAAAAGGCTCCGGTTGGGAACTACGAGCCATGGAGAACTGTATCGAGTAACCCAGCTAAGTGAGGACTCCAGGGACAGGGATGAAAACCCTGCAGGGAGGAAGAAGCCATTACCACCTGGCTCTGGTTCTTCAGGACCCCAAAGCCCCTGGGACTTTATCCTAAAGTCTACCAGAGCCTGAAGGAGAGCTGCTTTTAACACTAGACTCTGAGCAGGATCCTATCATAGCTACTGAGCTCTGGTACGTCTTGGGGGAAGAACAAATAGAGGTTGTGGATCTCTTTGCTTCATCAAATCTACCAAAGGTTGCTATGGGAACAGTGACTATTTCTTCCTATCTCCCTGAAGTAAATTTAAAGATGGTCTAAGAGAAGCAGAAAGGAATGGGATACACAAAAAAACTTAGTTCCCAATGTTTAAAAAAAAAATTAATAAGATCAAAAATGTTCTTTGTGGCCAGATAACCCTTATAGTGACAACACAGAAACAACATTGCCCAGAACAGGGTTTGATGGGGGACAATGTCAAGCCCCGTTGGCTTGGTAATTCTATAAGATTAAGAATTTTCCATCAAAGCATTTGATGCTTGTGCTAGAGCAAAGACCATGTATGGTCCCAGCTGGATCACCTTTCAGGGGAGCAGTCCGGGGCCGGCCCTTTGGGGCCTGCTTCCCTTTGCCCTTGCCCAGGAGCAGTTCAGCACTTCGCTCCCCGTTGGGGCCTAGCTTCCCCATCAGGTGCTCTGGAATCCCCTTCAGGCCACTCTTGGCCTGCAGCTGCTCCTCTGAGTCGCTCAGATCTGACAGGTCACTGTTGGTGCTGGAGTCAGAATCCTGTCTGCAAGCCAAGCTTCGTTCATCCAATGAGAACCTTTTTACAGCTTCAAAAGGTGCTTTGTTCTCCTGTGCAAACTCTGCTGGGGCAGACAGAAAGCTGCCTGAGTGCCTGCCAAAGACAGTACTGAAGGTTTTGAGGAGAGGATTGTCCTGCTGGCCAGGCCCCACAGTTGGCCTCTCTTCTGTGGGACTGGAGGAGAGAGTAGGCATCTCAATAGGTTGGGTGAGGCTGTTGGTGGGTGAGCTGGAGCGGCCATTCCCCATGGCAGAGAGGCTCGGGCTCCCAGTGCTGAGAGCTGAGCCCAGAACACCAGATACCAGCTTGGAGGAGTCAGTTGTAATAAAGAGGGGCTTTTTCTTTGCTAAAGGTGCAGACTCTGCAGAGTGAGCCTCGGGCCAGCTGGCTATTGCCTTGGAGGTGACAGAGGTAGCAGAGGAAGAGCTACCTGATGCCTGAGACACAAAGCTGCTGAAAGGGCTGTGTTCGACTTTCTCCACAAACGCCAGGAAAGGGTTAGAAGGTTCTTCTCGGGACAGTTTAGGGGGCTGTAAAAATAGATTTTCATGATTCTCTGGGGTGCAGGTATTTAGGAGACTCCGTGGGAAGGCTGGAGTAAGGGTGGGCATGGACTCTGCAGGCACTTTTCGGTCCACAGAGCTGCCAGCCTTGGGACCTGGCTGAGTATCTGCTCCGAGAACAGATCTGCCTTTACACAGGCCTGAAGTCAGGCTCTCGAGGCTTTGTGTGAAGGAATCCCTGCTTGAGGAGTCATCGGCCACACTCTCTGAAACCCTGCTCAGGTAGTTAGTGCTGGGTACATTTTGAGACATGCATTGAAAAAACAAGTTCTTGGAGAGATCTGAGTCCTTCTGAGACTCTGATGCAGAGCTGGAGCTGAAAGAGAAGCCCAAAGGCTTGTTATCTGTGGCTAAAACTCCATTGGACTGGCTCCGTCCACTTCCAAAAGTCAATGGTTGTGACAAACTTGAGAGAGACACTCCAAATCCAGAAGAGGCCAGACTAGAATTTCTTGAATTCTGGAAGGAAGATTTTAGCTTCAGTTAGTGATGATCCAACCCTTCCTTTATCATAGCCATCACAGTTCTATAAGTCAATCAACTTTTCTCTCCTATATTTCATGAACCTGCTCTTACAACTGGATTTCACCAGCACTGGTATCGAGAAAACTAGCCACAGACCACACAAGTCATTTTTATTTTAGCAAGATGAGCCAGAGATAGCAGGGTGTCATCCAAACTGCTATGTCATTGGTTATTATCTACGTAGTCGGAAGGCAGCATGGAGCTAGGATGTATGAGTCTCAGTGCCTGCAGTAGTTGGAAAGAGCTGCCATTAAGGAATGGGGTTCTTACTTTGTTATGTAACTTGAGACCCCAGACCTTTGTAACATTTGTCCACTTCCTCAATGGCCTATTACAGAAAGGCATTGCTTTTCCTGTCTTTCGAGACAAGGTCTCATGTAGCCGAGGCTGGTTTCAAACTTCCTATGTAGTTTAGAATGACCCTGAACTTCAAATGTTCCTGCCTCTACTTCCCAAATGCTGAGGTTACAGGACAGGTCCATGTCAACATGCCTACTTTATGAGGTAATGTATATTTGAGGCAAAGCACCCTACCAAGAAGCTACACACTTTTATTTAGTTACGCTGCTGTAAATAGCCCATGTTACAAAGTTACTTCACTTTCTTACAACTCCCTGTACATTAAAGAAAATAATTGCTGGGCAGTGGTGGCTCAGGCCTTTAATTCTAGCATTTGAGAGGCAGAGTCAGGTGGATTTCTGAGTTCAAGGCCAGCTTGGTCTACAGAGTGAGTTCCAGGACAGCCAGGACTCCACAGAAAAACCCTGTCTGGAAAAACCAAAAACCAAAAAAGAAAAAAAAAAAAAAAAAAAAAAAAGGAAATTATTTTGAATTTTATAAAGTATATCTTTTTTTTAAAAGAAGTCCCTACTAACATCATATTCAAGTCAACTCAGTCAGTCAGTTAACTCTGAGACAGAGTCATGGCTCACAGAGAGCCCTGCGCCTGCCCCGCTAGTCCTGGGATTCACAGTCTGCACTACGTGCCCTGCTCACCTCAGCCGTGCTTACTCCTCTCCTAACAATAACCCGAAATTACATGAGGCTATTTAGTAAGCTCTCTTGTAATAATCAGGCTCTATTAAGGCTCCCCAATTGAAACTTGTACATTGAAATATTTGCCAAACAAATTTTTCAGGACAACAAATTGGAATAAAAGAAACATTTTGATATTTCTTCCTTTACTTTGAAAAGGCTTAACTTCTGTATGCAAATGGCTGCAGGATACTTTCCTGTGCATTAGGTATCTAGACCTAATATATCTGTAAACAGATGTACTCACAGGAACCCTTTTTTATTATTTTTTATTATTGGCTTAATTTAGTAATACTTAGATCCTAGCACCTAGCTTGCAAATCATGTATTATTACAAAGAGGATACTATACCTCCAAAATACTGAAGAGAAAAATTATCTCATAGCTGAAATATGGTTTATTCTTTTGGTATGGGGAAATTCTCTGGAGCTATGAAGAATTCTGGCCTCATAGCACCGTGAATGTACTAACCACCACAGAACTAAACATTTTAATAGTTACAGTGGTAAATTTTCTTCAGAGTAGCACAGAAGCCTAAAATACAAATGGATTGTCTCTAGCTGACATCTGCTATCAAGAGCGCTTTAGACACTTTAGAGTGGAAAAGTACAAGCCTGCCTCCTCCCACTACCGCCCGACCCCAATGCTCCAGCACAGCCGAAGCATGAGCAGAGCAGGCCTACGGTACTGAGCTCTTCTGTTTTACTAGCCACATCTGGTCAGGGCCTGACATCAGCAGGACTGTAAGGAACTCTACCTAAGTAGCTTGTTCCTCACTACTAAAGCAAATAGCACTCGCATGATAATTTGGCTGCTCTTTCATTTTCCCTCAGCCGGGCATGGTGGCGTACACCTTTAATCCCAGCACTTGGGAGGCAGAGACAGGTGGATTTCTGAGTTCGAGGCCAGCCTGGTCTACAGAGTGAGTTCCAGGACAGCTAAGGCTACACAGAGAGACCCTGTCTCGAAAAACAAAAAAATAAAAACAAAAACAAAAAAGGAAGAAGAAAGTGGTGAAAACGGTGGCAACTCCTTTTTTAGGAGAAGTCTCTTGATGGCTATTTCTCTATTTCAGGTTAAGCACTGTAAGGGAAGCATTTATGGCTGTACTTTGATTCCAGAAACATTTAATAAAGTGCTTGATCATCCAAAAATACCTCCAACCCATTTGACTTTTGGGGAAGGTGAAGTGAGGGGTGGGGCTGATGAGGGACTGAACCTATAAGAACTGTGAATGTATCAGGCAAGTGTAACACACCAATAAACGATATCCCCAGCCCTCTAACCCATGGAAAGAAATATGCATTAAACCCACATTACTTACATTTCTTCAGCTTTTCTACTCCAAGAATAGAAGAGTTTCCTACATACATCACTTCTACAGCACATAAACTGGCTTGTTTTATAAGCCCACTTACACTCATACTACTTCTGACAGTGTTAATTTTAAATAACTCATAATTGAAGATTTATCTGCACTAGGAATCCACAGAGCCACCTGGTTGTTTCCTAACAGAGGAAAGCCATAAGCAGCATTATATTTACAGGCCTTCTCTTCTGCCTGGACATTTCATCTCCCTCCCTATCCCCCAATACTAAGGATTTAAAAATTGCATTTGCTAGGAAAGGAAAGAAGTCAGATGAAATCGATAAGCGATAGGTTTCTGTTGAGGCTAGAGACTGAACCCTGGGCTTTATTTATACGTAACAGTCAAGTGCTTCCCACTGAGCTATACCCTCAACCAACTGCCATTTTTAGCTGCTATGCCTATACCTGAAATAATTCCATTTTGTTTTGTATGTGAGCTCCTCTTGAAAAATAGAGATTTTTCTTTTTATTCAGGGTCCTGTGTAGCCCAGGCTGGCCTCAAACTCTTTAAGGAGCTGAGAATAACCTTGAACTTTCTGGCCCTCTTACTGCTACCTCCAGAGTGCAGTGACTATGGGTATACATACACCTCTATGCCTGGTTTTCATATATAATATACGGTACTTAGCACACAGTAGTTTTTCTGTATATAATTTTTTTGTTTCTTTTAATTTTGTAACAAAGTCCTAAGTTCCCAGGCTAAATTGTCACAAACTCCTGGCTCAAAGGAACCCTCTGCTCGGTTTCCATATCGGCGGAGAGGACACGAACATGTCACCATATCCAACTCTCTATTTTTTTTTTTTTTTTTTAAAAAAGGTTTATTTACCCTTCTGTCCATGGGTATGAGTGTTTTGCCTACATGTGTGTCACTATACCACATGTATGGGCATGCAGAGGAAGGTGTCAGATCCCCTGAACCATAATTACAGTCAATTATAAGCCACCATGTGGGTGCTGGGGATTGAACCCAGGACCTCTGGAAGAAGAGCCAGTGCTCTTAACTGCTGAGCCATCTCTCTAGCCCTCCTCAAATTTTATAATTTCTTTTAAAGGTCAAGGATTTCATATTTTAACATGCGCTACCAGACTGTTTAAAAGAAAAATATGACTTAACACTTTGGTGACCAAACTTGGTCAATTAATTTTTATAGTCTATTTTAGCAAAAAAAAAAAAAAAAGTATACAGTAAACTAGATACTACTGCCAACTAACTCTATTAAATTTTATAGTACTGCTATTTAAAAGAACAAAATTAGCAAGAAAAAAAACTATAGCCATGCCAAATGATTGGAAGTGGGGCTACCCATGAGGAGAACTCAGAGCAGGAAGTGAGAGCACAATGGCGGCCTGCACCACCTCAGGAAGTGAGAGCGCATGGCGGCCTGCACAACCTCTGTTTTGTGTACACTGTCCTCAACACTCTAATTCCATAACTCTGCCCTGAAGGCTCCAGTTAGAGGCTCAGCTACACCGTGAACTAAACAGACAGCT
This sequence comes from Mus pahari, assembly GCF_900095145.1. Lineage (NCBI taxonomy): Eukaryota > Metazoa > Chordata > Mammalia > Rodentia > Muridae > Mus > Mus pahari. Next base: position 29,945,065 of record NC_034604.1, on the reverse strand, counting down.
GGAAAAGATCCCCATCAGATCTTTTTCACATCTCATTTTTTTCTCATTTTTTTAAAAACTTATTTATTATATGTAAGTACACTGTAGCTGTCTTCAGAAACCCCAGAAGAGGACACCAAATCTCATTACAGATGGTTGTGAGCCACCACGTGTTTGCTGGGATTTGAACTCAGGATCTTCGGAAGATCAGTCAGTGCTCTTAACCACTGAGTCATCTCTCCAGCCCCCTTCACATCTCATTAAATTGAATAGTCTACTGGTTTTTAATTAGCTCAACTATCAGGTGACTTTTAAGAGCTGATACTTAGTAAAAAATACACATTTGCCAAATGAGCAGGAATGGCCCAGAGAGAAAACAATGTAAGTCTGTATCAGAAACCTTCCTTCCTGGGGCGTTTTTTCTCAATGTATCAACAATGGAGGAGAGTGGAAGAGTTAGCCCAGATCTGCCAGTCTGCCCTGAAGCAACTCACCTCTCCTGAGGCCTGCGACCAGCTGCCTTTCTGCTTTTCCGGCCCCGTCCCTGATGCAAGGCCAGTGTCTGAGATCCTCACCGTAGTTGGGGTGGAGCTGGCGGTAGTGACTACAGTTGCTGAAGCCACCATGCCCTGGCTAACTTGTTCCAGTGTTTTTCCTGCCTCTTTGTTTTCAGCTCCACCTACCTCTGGGGCCAAAGGTGTCTGACCTGTGGCTGAAGCATATGGAGTGAAAGGGACAGGCGTATCCCCACCTACAGGCTCATCCTGTACCACCAGAGTTCTGCCGTTTTCTTTGGTGTAAGTGGCAAAGCGAATGTTGCGGTTAATCTGGGGAACAAATGTAGACGGTGGCTGCTTGGCTCTCTGCTCCAGCCCTGGCTCTCCACTGGCATTACCTCCTTTCCAGGGCCCTCGGCTTGCCTCACCTCCATCACTCCCATTACTGTCTACTTCACCCCTGTCTCCTTTTAATTTCTTTGTAGCAGGGTCACACCCAGAGTCCGAAGCACTTTTCCTCCTCCGGCCATCTCTCCCCTCTATGCTCTCTCTCTTCTTCTTTCCTTTGGAAGATTTTACTGCTTTTATGGTACCCCCCTACAAAACAAAATTCAAAAAAGGTTTATTGTAAGGGATCTTCCATCCTGTGAAAACCATTAGCCATTAATGCTTTCCCCTCCTAGAAGCATATAGAGCAGGCACTGCTCTGATGCTGCTCTAAGACACTGGACAGCTCCAGACTGCCAGTGGCTTCCTTTGTAGATACCCGCACTAAAGACCATAGCGACTGGTGCTTCCCTGCCTTGGCAAACCCTTGCACAGAAGGTACACCACTTCACAAGATTTTTTTTTTTTTTTTTTTTGAGAGTTTCAACAATTTGTGGAATTTCTGCTACAAAACAAATTGTCAGAGCTAGGCTGGGAGTACATTTGTCCTGTAATTTTTAAATTTCCATTTATGTGTATGCCACATGTCGGCAGCATGCATGCAGATACCTTCAGAGACCAAAAGTGGGAGCAGGATCCCCTAGTGATGGAGTTACAGATACTTGTACATGGCCTAATATGAGTCCTGGTTCTGAAACACCAGTTCTCTGAAAGAGCATCCCTTTCAAACATCTCTCTAGGGCCAGGCTATTGGTAGTGGTAGGTGGAGAAGACTCAAGGAAGAGCATTGGCTACTTTTGACTCCCAGCACCCACATGGCAGCTCTCAACCATCTGTAACTCCACTTCAAGGGATCTGACACCTTCTCCTCACATCCAAGGGCACAAAGGCATGCTCAAGTGCATTGATATACATGTAGGCAGAACATTCATATATTTATACTTATTCTGAGACAGGGGTCTCACCATGTCACCCGCACAGTCTACCAGTCTCTATGGAGACCTCAGGTTAACCTCAGACTCGAGCGCCTGCCTCTGTCCACCAGTGCTGGGATTGATTACACATGTACTCCATCTTAACTGCTTTTGGTACAAGTTTGCATTTCAAGTTCCAAAATATAAAACCTCCTAGAAATGTGTGAATCATAAGCAAAGGAAAAGCGAAGCTGACAGGCCTGAGCTGCACACAGACATTCTAAGACTTAGCTGGCTTCCAGACCTTACTGCAGATCATGAGTCAAGAAGAGAGAAAAAATAGCAGATAAACAGAGGCTCAAACCACAGACCTCCTTACTAGTGGTTCATACTGCCAACGACATCTTATGATTTTAAAAGCCAGAACTAAGAAGATACGGATCTGAAGGGACCTTTCCTAAGAAGCAGGTTTTAGGTTGATTCGGAAACACTGAAAGTATTGAAGTGGTAATAGCCTAGTTGTTTGTAGAGATGAATATTTACCATTTAATAAATCTACTCTCAAAACTTACAGAGCCATATCTATACTGTGATCACTATATTTGGTATGCCAACTTTTTAAATATTTAAAAATTCCTTGGAGCCATGTGGAGTGGTACATGCCTTTAATCTCAGCAAAGGCAAGGAGAATATCTGAGTTGGAGGCCACCCTGCTCTACTGAGTGACCAGGACAGCAAGGTCTACACACAGAGAAACCATCTCGAAAAACAAAATAAAACAAAACAAAAAATATAATTTTTTTCTTCTTGCTAATTTCTGTATTTTCTCTTTATTTGCTGACTTCATTTTTTCCCTCCTTTAATTTTCTTGTAAAACTTATTTTTTTAATTGGTTTATTTTATACATATTGCATGTACACCCAAGTTTATGTATGTATACCACATACATATACACGCCTTTGGAGGCCAGAGGGGGATCTGATCCCTGGAATTGGAGTTATAGGTGGTTATACGCCAGCAAGTACGCGCTGGGAACTGAACCCAGGACCTTCACAAGAACAACCCAGTGCTCTTAACTTATGCGCCATCTCTCTAGCACCACTTAGAAAACCCAAAAAAAGAAGGAAAGCTCAAGATTTGCTTCCATTTGACCCACACTTCTGGTAATATTACCCAAGTTTCCACAGAGATAAGTAACAGGTATAAATAAATAATAACATACTCATTATGACTAAGTACCTATCACATTTCTGGTGATATTATTCAAGTTTCCCAAACTTTTATTCAAGAATTGGAAACACTTCATTGAACATTGTTTTTATTTCATCCTCATTTAAAAATATTCTACAAGTTTTCAGTCTAATTGCACATGAATGTTCACTGAGATATAATCTTTCTTGTTCATTTAATCATCCACACATTTTCTCATCCCCAGTCAGATATGAGTGGACTGATCTTGGATGTCTAAAAAGGGTTATTATAAAACTTGGTACTATATCAACAATAATTGCACTTTGTTTGTCAAGAATACAATCATACCATGACACGCTAAAAAACAACCAATATCTTCAGCTAAATAACAGATCCAGTTTCTAACACATCTGGCCAAATTGCAGACCTGGCTTAGAGCAGTTTCCTAACATTCCTTAAACATCCACTGTGCGTCCTCTTATGCTGAGCAGATGTGAGCAGACAGTGCAGACAGATGTGAGACTTATACACACACTCCAGTTTCATCTAACCAACAGAACAGTAGCAACTAAGTACTTAAGAAACAAATGAGCTGCCAGGCGGTGGTGGTGTACGCCTTTAATCTCAGCACTTGTAAGGCAGAGGCAGGCGGATTTCTGAGTTTGAGGCCAGCCTGGTCTACAAAGTGAGTTCCAGGACAGCCAAGGGTATACAGAGAAACCCTGTCTTGAAAAACAAAACAAAAAACAAAAAACAAATGAGCTCTAGAAAGGAACAAAGGGAGAGCTCATCACGTCATCAAAACAACAGGCGTCCTCAGTCACACACACAGTAAGAGATAAGCCGTGCAGTCAAAGAACTAACCAACTATTAGACTGAACATGGCTCCTTCCTTTCCTTCTGATCTTGTTTCAAGAAGAATGACTGAACAGTGGTGTATGGTGGAATAAACCTTTTAGCCCAACACTTGAGAGACAGAAGCAGGCGATCTCAGAGTTTGAGGCCAGCCCAATCTACAAAGGGTTTCAATAAGAAAATAAGGACTGCACACTTATCCACCAATCTACATAGGTTTCAATAGAAAAATAAGGTCTGCACACTTATCCAGTGAGATGAGAAAGTAACACTTACACAACTGTTAATAGTTTTAAGACATAGACCACACCGGCCTTGAATTCCTGATATTCTTGCCTTAGCATCAATGTGCTCAGATTATTGAGTTCACTGTTATCTAGCTAACTCAAGCAGATTTTTAAAATAAACTTTTTTTTTTTTTTTTTTTTTTTGAGACAAGGTTTCTCTGTGTAGCCCTGGCTGTCCTGGAACTCACTTTGTAGACCAGGCTGGCCTCAAACTCAGAAATCTGCCTGCCTCTGCCTTCCAAGCGCTGGGATTAAAGGTGTGCGCCACCACTGCCTGGCTAAAGTAAACTTTTTTTAAAAAAAAAGATTTATTTATTTTATTTATATGAGAACCACCATGTGGTTGCTGGGAATTGAACTCAGGACCTCTGGAAGAGCAGGCAGTGCTCTTAACCGAGCCATCTCTCCAGCCCCAACATAAATTTTTTTTGTATGTTTATGATAATTTGGAAGGAACCAAGAGTTGACCTGGTTCATAGTAATTATAAAACAAACCACTGTGTGTGCAGTACTGAACTGGGAATTTTTTTTATTTGATTCCACTACAAAATATAGAATTTCAGACTACCTTGGAGTTCAATGGGGAGCTCAATGGGACCTGATTGGGGGTAGGGAAGACAGCTTTTCCTCTATTTCCTCTTATTAGCATTGTTTATCCTGGTATTGACTATCTATTAAACTTGTCTTGGGAGAAATAAAAAGAAAGAGACCATGGCTTACACAATTAAGAGACACTGCTTTAATTAAAAGGGTCTGCTCAAACTAAGTCTCTTTTATAAGACATGTCCTCTCTTAACTAGACAAATCATATAGTAAACAGGAAAACAAATGGCAGAGCTGAGCAGCTTAAGGGTATCCATGGAAACCCAGATACAAGAAATCCACATGATAGAATAATTAACCCAAGCTCCGGAATCTACTTAGACTCTATTACTGTACCTCACTCTGTGGTGTCGAGCTGTCCATCAGCATCACATGGGTGAGTCTGGGATCTACTGACTTGACCTCACCAGTCTATGGTAGCAGGAAAGCAGAGCACATGAAAAACAGGAAAACAGCTATTTAATACCTTGACAACCAAGATATAATATCATACATGTTCTTTAACAATATAGATATTTATTTATTTTTAATTATCTACAAGATGGAAAACTTTCTAAGAAGAGTGATCTCCAAAAACAGTATTGGAAATAACATCTACAATAGTGCAAACATTAATATTTGTCAAGTTAATGAATTAATTTTTAGGAATATTCATTTAAATTTCTCTATCTCTAAGCCAACAATCATTAAAAGAGGCATTCAACTATTAAAGAAGAAATAAAAACTTTGGGAGTGGGACAATGTGATGTAAGTACAAATTTATTGTATTTTCTTTGATCTAGCAATTTTACACCAAGGAATTTATTTATTTACTTATTTTTAGATTTATTTATTATTATATCTAAGTACACTGTAGCTGTCTCCAGATGCACCAGAAGAGGTCATCAGATCTCACTACAGATGGTTGTGAGCCACCATGTGGTTGCTGGGATTTGAACTCAGGACCTCTGGAAGAGCAGTTGGTGCTCTTAACCACTGAGCCATCTCTCCAGCCCCAAGGAATTTATTTTTAACAGACTTATTTTTAATTATGTGTAGAAATGTGTTGTGTGAGGGTATGTGTCTATGAGTACAAATGGCCAGAAGAGAATGTGGGAACCCTGTAACTGAGCTACAAACAGCTATGAGCCACCCAACACAGGTGCCAGGCACCAAACTCAAGTACTGAGTGCTCTTCACAGCTGAGCCGTCTTTATCCATTCTTATAAATAACATCTGTGAAGGAATGTTTAACTGTGCTAACTATGCCCATAGCTGTTAGTGAAAATACTGCACATATTTTAAAAGTCCCCAATTCTAGACTAAATTATGATATATCCACTTAGAGTATAGCTGTATTTTGAAAGGATGAGTCAAGTTTTAAGAGACTATACTGACATACATATACAGCACAACAAACATACAATGATGTTCGAAAGATGAGTTGTGCCTATGTACCATATCATACCAATCACTAATGTATAACAACTTATACAACTAATATAAATAAAAATCTATCAAGGACATACACATAGAAAATGTTAGGCAAAAATGGAAAACATCAAATTGATGGCCCCACTGTGGGAGTCATAGCTCACTGGGGAAAAGGCAGTTTTCATTGTACACTTTACACATATATATATATTACTTGAAATTTAAAAAAAATGTTTGTGGTGGGGCCTGGTGAGAAGGGACAGCTCTGGGCTGACACTGGGCCTAGTCACCGCCCACATGGTAAGTCACAACTGTCTGGAGTTTCAGTTCAAGGAAATCCCACTCTGCTGGCTTCTGTGGGTACAGCAGGCACATAGAGTACACACATGTGTAACTTTAATTCTTTTTTCTCTTTAAGATCCATCTACCTAAGCTTCTAATGGACCAGCCTGAGGGCTGCAAAATTTTAGCTTGACTGTGTTTTAACCTGTTTCTGGAACTTGGGATGTCTCCACCCCACGGAGTGACTTGAATCTTGAACATACTATAATAAGATGTTCTGCCCAGTAATTTTGAAATCTTCAGCCAAGGTCCTACATAACCAAAATTCCTCTTGCAGTTTTGGGGGCCATATAAACCCTAACTTCTCCTATGTTCATTGCTATTTTCTTAGCCCTCCCACTTTAAAGAGATTGCCCTGTATGACAAAAAAAAAAAATTTTAAAAGTCTGCATAGTTTGACCAAAGAATTTGGGCAATGTTTTTTAATCTCCTTAGGTGGGATTAACACTTTCAGAGTGTTGGACCACACATATGCACAGCCACACTTGGCTTACAAAAGTACTTTCAAAGACATTATCCCAAAGCTATGAAGCTGATGGGGTTTTTGCATGTTTACCTCTAACTCACAGTGACAGGCTCAGTAATGAAGAAAACAGGCAGAAGTAGAATCCAATCACCCTGTGGATTCTATGCTGAGGTAGGTACATTCTTATGTCATTTTCTGTAAAGCAACGCTGCACCTCTTGCAGAGTAAGAGCCTCACCTCAGTTATAGACACTTCCATGAGACGGGTGACTGAGTCCTGGCGGCTCACAACACCGCAGAGCCATACCTCCTCTCCTTCGGGTTGGTAGACCTTGACTCTGTGGCCCTGGACACTATAGGGACCTAAAGGAGAGACCAATTACAACGAAATGTTCTGGGCTGAGCTGTAACTACATGAGATAAAAACTTGGCATTTTCTGTGCAGAACAGAAAAGAGTAACTCTAGTTTTCTATACTCAGCACAAAAATGAAACCGAGTTCTCTTAAACTTTTTTTTTTGTTTTGTTTTGTTTTTTTTCTTTTTTTTTCTTTTTTTTCTTTTTTTAAAGATTTATTTATTATATATTATATTCTGTAGCTGTCTTCAGACATACCAGAAGAGGGTGTCAGATCTTGTTATGGATGGTTATGAGCCACCATGTGGTTACTGGGATTTGAGCTCAGGACCTTTGGAAGAGCAGTCCATGCTCTTACCCACTGAGCCATCTCACCAGCCCGTTTTTTTTTTCGAGACAGGGTTTCTCTGTGTAGCTCTGGCTGTCCTGGAACTCACTTTGTAGACTAGGCTGGCCTCGAACTCAGAAATCCGCCTGCCTCTGCCTCCCGAGTGCTGGGATTAAAGGCGTGCACCACGACGCCCGGCTCTCCAAAACTTTTATACATTTTTTATTTCTAAACAATCTCCCAAGACCAATTTTTTTCTCAATCTTTAAAAAAAAAAAAAAAAGTTCTGAAAGGCCTACCTACCTTCAAAGCAAAGCAAAGCAAAGCAGGCTACTGAGCTGAATGTGCCACTAGATAAAGCAAGCTACTGAGCCGAATGTGCCACTAGATAAACCAGGCTACTGAGTCGAATGTGCCACTAGATAAACCAGGCTACTGAGCTGAATGTGCCACTAGATATACCAGGCTACTGAGCTGAATGTGCCACTAGATAAAGCAAGCTACTGAGCCGAATGTGCCACTAGATAAACCAGGCTACTGAGCTGAATGTGCCACTAGATATACCAGGCTACTGAGTCGAATGTGCCACTAGATAAACCAGGCTACTGAGCCGAATGTGCCAGTAGATAAAGCAGGCTACTGAGCTGAATGTGCCAATAGATAAAATGGCCATGGGGATGATAAGTGACCATTAATGTCCTGCCACCTCAGTTTTAAATACTTTGGGTGGAAAGTTCAATTGATGCTGAAATGATGGGACCCAGGACTCTGTGTTTTACAGACACAGCTGACCACTGACAACTTCTTCTTTGTTAATGTACAATAGGTCTTGAATAGATTGCTTTATGCAAACACTTTGCTGGTGTTAGCAGGTTTTTAGCTCTTGAAAAACTTGCATATGGTAAGTATAAATATAATTTTCTCTAAAGGCAGTAATCTCTATCTTAAACATTTTTTAGTATGTGGCTAACTCCTTGATAAACCCTCAAGAAAACACAACTTTGTCCTACGAAATGTAGAAGAAAGAAGAGTTAGGGAGCTGTATTTGTTGGTACTATTAACAAGGGGGAAACGGGGAACTTTATAAGCTGAATCCTCTATCCTGGTAGAAAGTCACAGAGTAGGATTCCTAGGGTCCCTGAACATAATAGTCTGAGTAAGAGGCTATTTTTTCCAACTGATTCTAGAACTGTAGCTAACTACAGATAACTCAATTTGAAAGCTGCATAGTGCTGCATCCTCTATCAGTGCTGACCTGGATCCAAGGACAGAAAACCACTTGTTCTTACCTCGGCTGAAAATCTCTTGTAGCTTTTGGTCACTGATCAAGGCATTAACTGTTTCTCTTAATGCAGCATGTTCTAAAAGAATCTGGTTTTGAACATCTGTTCCCATCTGGTAGAGATAAAATCAAACACCTGGATGTTAAAATGAATGGCAATAAAACTTAACTAGATAAGAAAAATCATACACTTAAAAAGGTTTTCAACACATGCACACAGAGCATAGAGATGAATAAAATAAGGATTTTTCTTGATGAGAAAGAATAACAAAGAAACTACCATTAATAAAACATAGAACACAGTTTAGGAAATACTGGTCTCTCAATGCAAGACTATGGCTCAGCAGTCAAGAGCACTGACTGCTCTTCCAGAGGTCCTGAAATCAATTCCCAGCAACCACATGGTGGTTCACAACCATCTGTAATGAGATCTGATGCCCTCTTCTGATATGTCTGAAGACAACAACAATGTACTCCAAAAGAAAAGAAAGGATAAGGAAGAAAGGAAGGAAGGAAGACGACAGACAGACAGAAAGGAAGAAAGAGCAAAACCTTTACAATTTAAAACTTTCAGACAGTCCTTACAAGTATGTGCAGAAGATGGCATCAGATCCTCTGGGACTGGAGTCACTACATGCTATGGGAACCAGATATCACTCTTTCCTACTCCCCACTAGGGTCCAGCTACATGAGCTCTATCAGAAGGCATCAGCAAGGAGCCTCTTTTCTGTTGTGTATGCATATGCGTGTGTATGTACGTACATGACATTTGCAGGTATCAGTAGAGGCCAGCCAGGGGAGTGCAGTGCTCCCCTCCAGCTGGAGCTACAAGCAGTGTAAGCCTGAGGACGGATTGATGGGAACCAAAGTCAAGGTCTCTGGGAGAGCAGCAAGTACTTAACTGCTGAACCCCAGAGCCATTTTTCCCCCTGAAGAAACCCTCAGAATTATAGTAGTTTTAAGTCCTGGGTGGCTTTGGTGTGTGCAGAAGAATATGCAAAAGAGAAAAGAGGCTCCAGTCACTGGATGTACTTCTTAAAGTAGAAAACTTCAAAATGCACAGGGTAATTTATGAAATGAGGCAAAGCAATGCTAAAGGAAAAGAGTAAATCCCCATATTTGACTCAACAAGGAAGTTGGCAAGGAGGCAAATCATAAGCCCAAGACTAGATGGAGCAAGTGCCAAGTACCTGGAACAGATGCAGCCCATTAGCATCCGACAGGAAGCGAAGCTCTCGATCCACAAGGTACTCAACTGGCACCACAGACCCCAACCCCAGCTTATCTACTAGGGGGGTGAAAGTCTGTGAAGCACAATGACAGAACATTGATTAGAACTTGGAGATAAAAATAGATTAACAGCTCAATTAATCTTTAGCTTCAGAGAAAGCACCCATCACCACTCTCTTCTCATCCCAGTGAACAGAGAAGCTAAAGAACAAGTCCTTGCAAACATTTTCAACATAGCCTCTGCTCCTCAAATAAGGAACAAAGGAACAAATCAAATGACAGTTTGCTCAGTATTTCCTAATTTGGTTTATTTGGTTTTTGGGTCAGACCTCACACTACAGACCAGGTCAGTATGGAACTTGAAGCAACGTTCCTTCCTCAGCAACCCAAACGCTGAAATTATTGGTCTGAGCCACTATACCTGGCTTTAATGCCCTTACATCTAAAGAGAACATGTGCAATAAGAAATTAACCATTATCATGAGGGCCCTGACTAGACTTCCAAGGGATAAACTATAAAAGTCCAGAATAAGAGTTGTAGTGAAGGTGTGCTAGTCCATGTCTGTAACCCTAGCACTTGGGAGATGGTCAAGGAAGATCCCCCAATACACAAGTTACATTTATCTCTACAGCTCCTGAAACCTCTGTGAGATTTATCAGTCACTGGAATAAGCCAGGTATGATGGTGCATGCCTTTAATCCCAGCACTTAGGAGACAGAGGCAGGGGGATCTCTTGAGTTCAAGGCCAGCCTGGTCTACAGAGTGATTTCCAGGGCTACACAGAGAACCCTATCTACAAAAACAAAACAAAACAAACAATAAACAACCTTTCTTCAGAGCACAGGAAGAAAAGATCTGTTGAATCTTTGCTTTGGTAACTTTAGAAATCAAAGCCTGTTAAGGAGACAGCATGTAGGTTTCACAATCCCTGACAAGTAGTTATAAGGTAAATAGGTATGGGAACACGTAAGAAAAAAGGTCAAAATGTTCCTATCCAACGAAAGTGATTCATTCTCTGGGTAGCAGGCTGTAACTCAGTGGCAGAGCACTTGCCTAGTATGAAAATGGCCCTGGGAGGCCCTGGATTTGATACCCAACACCAGAAAAACAAAGAAAATAGAACAACAACAGAAAAAAAAAACAAAAAAACAAATAAAGCCTTTTTGCAGATGGAGACACGGCTCAGTGAGAAAGTGCTTGCTAATATATATACCTGTAGGTTCAATCACTAGCATGGTATAAGCCAGTCTGGCACACATCTGTAAGCCAACCCTGGAAGGCAGAGGCAGAGGGTAGTTTAAAGGCCAACCTGGATCACACAGTGATCTGGAAGTCAGTGTGGCGCACATGAGGTCTTGTCTGCAACCTATCCAATAAAAGAAACAAGTAAAGATGAAATCAAAAGCTACTTACCAGGGCTGGCCACTGTGCGACTGGGACTCGGGTGCCCTGTAGAAGGATGGGGTCCTTCCGGGGAGCCCAAACAAGTGAGCCTTCCAGCAGAAGTGCAAGCACTTCTTCAGCATGAACCTTAACCCAGGAGTGCTGCTTCCAGTTACAGCCATCAAACTCTACAAAGATCTGCAAAAGTATTCAAGCCAGTTCAAGTGTCACACTGTGTAATACATAAAACAGTCTTCCTGAGGGGCTTCAGATGAACAACATTTGCATACTTACTTCTAAGGACATTTTTATTACTATTTTCTTTTACTTAAAAGATTAAAACGAAACAAACTTATTTGGAGTGTATGCCACAGGAGGCATGCATGTGGGGCTGCCTCTCTCCTTCCACTATTTGAGCTCCAGGGACAGAACTCAGGCTTGGTGGCAAGTGTCATCACCCAATAGGACATTTCACTGTAACTTTGAGTACATTCATTTACTTGGTTTGTGTGTATGTACAAGTGACAGAGTTTACACCTGACAGCAACTTGCAGAAGTCACTTCTGTCCTAAAATGTGGCTCATGGGAGCCAGACTCAGGTCAGCAGGCTGGGTGGCAGTGTGTTCCATCAGCTGAGCCACCCGACTGCTCCAATGCCTCCTTTTGGTTTTGGTTTTGTTTTTTTTAAAGATTTTATTTATTTCATGTATGTGAGTAACTGTTGATGTCTTCAGACACACCAGAAGAGGACGCCAGATCCCATTACAGATGGTGTGAGCCCTGGTTGTGGTTGCTGGGAATTGACCTCAGGACCCCTGGAAGATCAGTCAGCACTCCTGAAGCTGAGCATCTCTCCAGCCTCCAAATGTTTCCTTCTTTGAGACCCGGTCTCAGGTATGCCACACTGACTTCAGTTAGGATGACATGTACGTGTCGGCACACCGGGCTTTATGTGGTACAAGGGTCTACCTCAGCTTTATGCACGCTAGGCAGGAAAAGGCATCATAAACTAACAAAAAATGAGAGCTAGAAGGATGCTGGAAAGTGGTTAAGAAACTCTTATGGGGCTGGAGAGATGCTCAGCTTCAGGACTGGATGGAAGGAAGGAAGGAAGGAAGGAAGGAAGGAAGGAAGGAAGGAAGGAAGGAAGGAAGGAAGGAAACTCTTACGGAGAGACCCCGGGTTCAGCACCTAGTGCTCACCTCCAGTTTCTAGGGACCTGGCACCCTCTCCTGGCTTCTTTAAGCACAGACACACATGTGGTACATATACATACAAAAGGCCCGGTGGTGTGCTTTGGAGACAAGAGGCAGAGGTTTGAGGCCAGTCTGATACACACAGTAAGAGCTCATTCTCTGAAAACAAAACAACAAAAACCCAAACCCACAATGAAAGAAGCAAAGACAAAGCCTTAATGGTAGTTTACACTTGCTGTAGTGCCCTTAAATCAGAATGTATAAACTCCAAGTCAGCAACAGTAAGGGATGGTGAGGGGGCTCAGTGGGTAGAGCACTCCTGGTACCAAGCCTGGCACTTGAGTTTGAGCCTCAAGGGCACACCTGGGACAAGGAGAGAATCAATTCCAGCAAACTGTTCTGACCTCCGAATAGGTATTTTGGCATATATGCACGTCTCACCCCATACACAAATAAATGTAATGTTAAAAAGTTTAAAGAAAGTTGAATCTTAGCATGTAGCAGGCAGATACAGGTATTATCTCTAAACTGGATTCCAGCCTGTTCTACACAGCAAGTTCCACACTACCCAGCTAGAAATGAGACATGCTGAAACATGTCTCAAAACAAACAAAATTTTAAAAATGCTTCAATTCTGATTAACACTGTTAGTAGTAATTTGACTTCATGTCTGTCATGTAATGATCATTTTGGATTTTGGCTGTCTCTGAGAAGAACTTTTACTATAACTGGTAAGCATATAGCCTGGTGGTGGTGGTGCATACCCTTAATCCCAGAACTCAGGAGGCAGAGGCAGGTGGATCTCTGTTTTTGTGGGCAGCCTGGTCCACAGAGTGAGTTCCAGGACAGCCAGGATTACACAAAAAAGCCCTGTCTTGAAATCACTAAAAACACAACACAACACAACACGAGAGGGGGCAGGGAGAGGAAGAGGAGAATATTCACTTGCCAGGTCCAAGAATATCAAAGTATAAGAGTGGACGACAGAGGAATGGAAGCTTAGAGTTCTGTAAGGGCAGCACAGGGAGCAAGGCTGCTATGCTAGCCAGGACAAGGCATCTGTCCTGCAACTACAACAGTTTTGTGCAACAATTACGAGTTCAAAGATGAGGGAGGACGATGCCTACTGCTCGGCAGAGAGCTGCATTCATCCACTGATAAGACTTTTCAGCAGGTAAGGTCACAGAAAACCACAAAAGATCCACTGTTTTGGAGAGGACGACGGCAAAAAGCATGGCACAGAGAGGAAGAATGAAGACAAAATGCAATCTGAAGGCAAAGACAGCTCCTTTAACTGACAGTGTTTCTTTTAGTCTAAGATATAGTTCATTTTTAACTACACACGTGTGAGTGCTGGTACACCAAGGACAGACGAGCTGGAGTTGTGGGCAGCTGTGGTGGAGACCAAGCTTGGATCCACTCCCAGAGCAGTTCCTGTTTTCTGCTGCAGAGCCATTTCCACGGCAGAGCTACTTCTTCTACATTTTATTTTTATGTGTCTGTCTACCTAACTAAACTTATTTTTATTTTTTTGAGATAGGGTCTCTCTGTGTAGCCTTGGCTGATCTGGAACTCACTTTGTAGACCAGGTTGACCTTGAACTCAAGAGATCTGTCTGCCTCTGCCTTCCAGATCTGGGGATTAAAAGTGCATGCTACCACCTCTCAGCTTGCCCCAGTTATTTTTAGTTTCCATTTGTGTATCTTACCTGAATATGTTTGTGCACCACATGTATGCCTGGTACCCAGAGACCCAAAGAAAGCATCAGATCCTCTGGACCTGACATTACGAATGGCTGATTCTCAACAGGACTGTTGGGAATTGAATCTTGGTCCTCAGTGCTCTTAACCATTGAGCCGCCATCTCTACAGAAACCAACCCCACTCCCTTTTTATGTTTTGAAACAGGATCTCTCTCTCTCTCTCTCTCTCTCTCTCTCTCTCTCTCTCTCTCTCTCTCTCATTAAAAGGTGTTATTTTAAAAAGTAGGTGTCAAAAAAAAAAGAAAGAGAAGAGAAGAGAAGAGAAGAGAAGAGAAGAGAAGAGAAGAGAAG
>NC_034604.1:29926807-29930292 GCF_900095145.1 Mus pahari | reverse complement strand
AAGACTTTTCAGCAGGTAAGGTCACAGAAAACCACAAAAGATCCACTGTTTTGGAGAGGACGACGGCAAAAAGCATGGCACAGAGAGGAAGAATGAAGACAAAATGCAATCTGAAGGCAAAGACAGCTCCTTTAACTGACAGTGTTTCTTTTAGTCTAAGATATAGTTCATTTTTAACTACACACGTGTGAGTGCTGGTACACCAAGGACAGACGAGCTGGAGTTGTGGGCAGCTGTGGTGGAGACCAAGCTTGGATCCACTCCCAGAGCAGTTCCTGTTTTCTGCTGCAGAGCCATTTCCACGGCAGAGCTACTTCTTCTACATTTTATTTTTATGTGTCTGTCTACCTAACTAAACTTATTTTTATTTTTTTGAGATAGGGTCTCTCTGTGTAGCCTTGGCTGATCTGGAACTCACTTTGTAGACCAGGTTGACCTTGAACTCAAGAGATCTGTCTGCCTCTGCCTTCCAGATCTGGGGATTAAAAGTGCATGCTACCACCTCTCAGCTTGCCCCAGTTATTTTTAGTTTCCATTTGTGTATCTTACCTGAATATGTTTGTGCACCACATGTATGCCTGGTACCCAGAGACCCAAAGAAAGCATCAGATCCTCTGGACCTGACATTACGAATGGCTGATTCTCAACAGGACTGTTGGGAATTGAATCTTGGTCCTCAGTGCTCTTAACCATTGAGCCGCCATCTCTACAGAAACCAACCCCACTCCCTTTTTATGTTTTGAAACAGGATCTCTCTCTCTCTCTCTCTCTCTCTCTCTCTCTCTCTCTCTCTCTCTCATTAAAAGGTGTTATTTTAAAAAGTAGGTGTCAAAAAAAAAAGAAAGAGAAGAGAAGAGAAGAGAAGAGAAGAGAAGAGAAGAGAAGAGAAGAGAAGAGAAGAGAAGAGAAGAGAAGAGTGGGGAGTGAGTGGTATAATCCCATCAGTTAAAGGCAGGGGTTGGACGATCTCTTAGAATAAAAGTCCAGCCTGAACTACAGATCAACTTCCAAGATAGCCAGGGATGTTACACACAGAAAACTATCTGGAAAAAAAAAACAAAACCCGAAACCCAACACAGAGCAGAGTACAGGTGGGTGGACAGGACAGGTGTGAGAGTGCAGGTGCCGAAAAAGCCTGGATTCCCTGAACCTCAGCAGTGAACAAGCCAATGTGGGTGCTAAGACGGAACTCAGGTTCGCCCAAAGAGCAGTAAATGCTCTTAACCACTGAGCCATCTCTCCAGTCTTTCACTTTTTGTTTTGTTTTGTTTTTCCTTTTAAAAAAGATTTATTTGGGGGCTGGAGAGATAGATGGTTTAGTGGTTAAGAGAACTGGTTGCTTTTTTAGAGGTCCTAAATTCAATTTCCAGCAACCACATGTCAGTTCATAATTGCCTGTAGCTCCAATTCCAGGGCAATCTGATACCCTCACATATACATACATGCAGGCAAAAACACCAATGCATATAAAATAAAGTAAAAATCATGTATGTATGTGCCAAGTTCCTTGAGTGCAGGTGCCTATAGAGGCCAGAAAGTACATCTGACCCCCTGGAGCAAGAGTTACATTTGATTGTGAGCCACCTGATGTGGAAGCTAGGCACTGAACTCAGGTCTTCTACAAGAGGCTCTTAACCACCGAACCATCCCTCTAGCCCTTTTTAGGTGTTTAGTGTAGCCCTGGCTATCATAGAACTCACGCTGTAGACCAGAACAGTCTTTAAGAGATCTGCCAGTGCCTGCCTCTTGCACACTGGAAATAAAGGTGTGCATCACCATACCCAGATTAGGTTCCCTGGCTTCATTTGGATGTCTTCACCAAGTCATCAGTGCTCTGGCAGCCAGCGGCTGAAGTCAACCACACCCTTTGGTGCATCATTTGCATTTTGTTTTTGATAGGGTCTCACTACTTACTTTACTACTGCTTCACAGGTGTAAATGCCAGCACACTCAGCTGGATTTTTGCTTATGTTTTATTCTTCTTTACACATGTTTTTTCCTTTTTTATTTTATATTTGTTTTGGTCTATTGGTGGATGCATTCTTCTATTTATTGTTTGTTTTTANTGTCCAGCTACGAACAGTCCCTAGATGATTCTAAGGGTAGGTTGCTTNGTTATAGAATTTCAAAGAACCATCATTCTTCTAGTTTTAAGGTTAGTAAGGGAGACATCACAAAATAAATTTTGGAAAGACAATGCTACCTGGCAAAATAAATTCAGTTTAAACAGAAAATCAAAATGAAATTACAATGCATCTTATAATTAGATGACTAAACACCTAAATAAATAAATAAATCTGAGTTTTAGAAAGTGGTATCTAGGGCTGGAGAGATGGCTCAGTGGTTAAGAGCACAGACTGCTCTTCCAGAGGTCTTGAGTTCAAAATCCCAGCAACCACATCTATCTCACAAGTATCTATAATGGGATCCGATACCTTCTTCTGGTGTGTCCGAAGACAGCGACAGTGTACTCATATACATAAAAATAAATAAAACCTTTAATATATATATATATATATATATATATATATATATATATAAAATCTAACAGACAGCTGTCAAGACATGGGGATAAAGGAAAAAGTTACAGATGACAGATGATTTTAGGGCAGACAGATACAAGCAGGAGAACTGAGCAGAGTGGGTTCACATTTGACTTTTTATTTGCTCTGATATTTCATCCATGTGCATAATACAGCCTGATTCCTCTCCCCAGACTTATCTCCTAACCATACCTCACACTCCTCTCCCTCCATCAGTGTCTTTCAGATTCAAGACTTTTGTTTTGTGACCCATTTATTTTAACCAGGGCCACCTCTGGATTGGAACTATCTGCTGGAGCCTGGTGGGGTCACCAGTGGGTATACAACTGAAAGCAGCGAGTCCCCTCTCCCTAAATCTTTCAGTAGCCAATAGTTAATGAAGAGTATGTCCTATAAGCCCTAAGCCCCTCCTCCATCTACACCTGACTCCTGGTGCAAACCCAGTGCAAATATCTGCAGGTCCATGGATTCATGGTTGCAAAAGTTTGCTGTGTCTTGCCAGGGACAATGTTATTTCACAAGCCTTCGAGGCTCTTACATCCTTTCTGTCCCCACTCCCGCTGTACTCTCTGAGCTCATGTCTTCTTTAGGGATGGATGGACATCATCCTTTATTCTCAGCACCGTGTGCCGCCTGCCATGAGTTTGCTCATTCACAGCAGTTCACTGAAAAGAGGTTTCTCTAGTTAAGGCTGAGATAAGTATTTTATGGGTATAAAACATGACTTTTATCAGATGGGGTTTTTTTCTCTTCAATAAGTGCATTTCACTTTTTATTTATGTAACCAATTCTTATGGGGAAAAAATTAAATTTGGATTAGGCTTAAAAGATAAACTTTTAGCAGGGCGGTGGTGGCACACGCCTTTAATCCCAGCACTCAGGAGGCAGAGGCAGGCAGATTTCTGAGTTCGAGGCCAGCCTGGTCTACAAAGTGAGTTCCAG
>NC_034604.1:29916193-29924722 GCF_900095145.1 Mus pahari | reverse complement strand
GAGAATGAACACAAACACAAGTGAGTTCACACCAGTCAGAGCCAGAAAGAAAAGAAAACTTTAAGCCCAGGCTGGACATCCAGGTGCACAGCTATAATACCAACGAGCAGGAAGCTGGGCTGGTCGGGGCTCACCTGGGCTACATCACAAAGCAACAGGAATAAAGCACTGGAAGACAGAAGCACAGGGAAAGAGAAGACCACAGATTGAGGGCTGCTGTCTCTAAGTATCTCTGGGCCACACCAAAGAAACACACAAGGCAATGATCCTTCCTCCAGAGCAGATGAGGTGCCTGTCTCTGCAGGTGTAAATTAATAACCCTGCATATGGACCTTCAAATCCGTCCCCAGAGAGTGTGGGTAGTGAGTCAGTCCCCTGGAGCCCCATTACCTACCGCGTCTCTAAAAACAGGGAGCTTACGCTCCTGGAAAACTAAGAGGCCACCCCACTTGTCACTACTAAACAACCAGGGAGGTTTTACCCATTTGGGGAACAAGAGTAAAGGACACTTTGGCAGAGGGCATGATGGGTTTAGGAGGGTTTAAGTCACCGAGCTATTAGAGGCAGTGGGAACTGAGGAGCGACAGGTGTTAGTTAAGTGTGCTCAGACCTTAAAGCAGCAAAGCCTACAGCACACCCCCCCACACACACACACCCCACTGTTAAAATCAACAACAGAAAGGGTTTCTTATCTCCCATCTGGGGTCTATTTGTGAAGGGAAAACTAACCCAGCAGAATATACAAGTCGGCAGACGGGGAGTTAGTGACATGAATCCCTGATAAACAAACAAATATCTAGCTTGGAGTGGTACCACACACCTGTAACACCAGACCAAGGCCAGCCAAGGCTCTGACTTTAAAAACAGAAACAAAACCTAGCCAGGCATAGGTAGCCTGAAGCAGGTCAGGTCCAGGCCAGCCAAGACTACATAGTGAAACTGTCTCAAGAACAAACCCACCCCACCCCACACAAGCCCAGAAGGGAAGCTGCGATGGTGTGATAAGGAGGGCGAGAAGGTCTCCGCAGGGGCAGGGACAGAGACAAGCTCGCTGCACAACTCTGAAACATGGAGAACAGAGACTGCTCGGCAGAGCCATCTGATATCCATCCAGCACTTGCCAAGTTAAGGAAGGGCTTCACAAATTCCAGGATACCCTGGGCTTAGGCAGATCCTTACTGGTTAGTTTTCTTTTGTGGGCCTACAATGAACTATAGTACTGGCCTATAGTACTGAAATTCTCGCTTCTCAGGCCAGGGTTTATAGCAATTCACCACTACACCAGGCAAAATAAATGTTTTTTAAAAAATGGACAAGGGGGCTGGAGAGATGGCACAGCATTTAAGGACACTGACTGCTCTTCCAGAGGTCCTGAGTTCAATTCCCAGCAACCACATGGAGGCTCACAACCATCTGTAATGGGATCTGATGCCCTCTTCTGGTGTGTTTGGAGACAGCAACAGTGTACTCAACACATAAGATAAATAAAAATAAATCTAAAAAAAAAAAAGAAAAAAGGATCATTTAGAAGAAATATATTTTAAAAAATAAAAATGAACAGAAGCCAAGAGTGGTGGTGGTTTCCCTTATTCCCAGAACCTGAGGCCGGTGAGCTCTAGCCTGGTCTACACAATCAAGTTACACACGGTCACCTTGTCCAACAACAACAACAACAACAACACCTGAAGTTAAGATGATAGGTGTTCTTAGAAGGGATCCAATTAAACAGTGCATGTTCTTATTAAATGAGAAGAACTTCATTGCATTTAAAGCTATATTACAAAATACTGGGAATTAGGGGCATGCATCTCCACGCCCAGTTTATCTAAAACTCTTTAAACTAGGTGTGGTACCACACCTGAATTCCCAACATTTACAAGGCGGAGAGAGGTGAATCTCTGAGTTCAAGACCAGCTGGTCTACATATCAAGTTCCAGGCCAGGGATCTATAGGGAGACCCTGCATGAGAAGAAGAGGGGTGGGAAAGATTGATACACTTTCATTCCTCATAGAGGACTTCCAGATAGGAATCACATGGTACTAGCCAGATACTGCAATTATTATATATTCCAAATCACAACAAAGATTTTTAGAAACATTCTGACCCTGAAACAAACAAACAAAAAGATTAAAAGTTAAGACATTAAGGCAGATACACTTTAGTCCACCCTGCAACTTCTGAAGCCGAGACAGCTATGACAGCAGAGACACCCAAATGCCACACTTACAGCACCAGTCAACCCTACCGCACCACCACAACAGAAGCTTCAGCTAGTAACCCTGGAGACACCACAATTGATTAGTTAGTAGGAAAAAGAAAGGGTAGCTCAGATTGCCTAGTTCATATCCAATAAAAAATATCAGGTGAATGGTAGACCCAATGATCAAAGCCAGCAGGAATAATGGAGAATGCCTTTAATACTAACCAGCACTTAAGTTCACCAGCCTGGTCTACATAATGAGTTCCAAGCATACCAGGGATACATACATAGTGGGATAGTGGAAATGTTTCAAAAATAATGGGGAAAAAGATTAAAATGAAAATATTAAGAATAATTATAAAATCTTAAGTCTTAGAAAGTCCTTTCTAAGCAAGTAAACTTAGAAGCCATTGAGAGAGAGAGAGAGACTGACTGGGGGGAGGGAGGAAGGGAGAGAGACCCAGACCGACAGACAGGGAGACTGACTGACTGACTGGGTAGGTGGAGGGAGAAAGGGAGAGCGGAAGCCAGGTTGGTACAAGCCTTTAATCCCAGTGTAAACTAAGGAGGCAGGAAAAGGTGGATCTCTGCATTCAAGGCCAGCCTGGGCTACAGAGTTCCAGAGCAGCCAGGACTATCTATGGAGAGAAATGTCTCAAAACAAAACAAAACAAAAACAACAAAAAAGAAACAAAACAAAACCCAAGAAAAACCCAACCAAACCAATATACTAGAAGCATTAATAGCAATATAAAGAACTCACGAATGGAGAAACCCTGTCCATTTACCAAGTGAGGGGAAGATGCATAACTAGGAGGAAGCAAGAACAACACCCCCCAGAGACAGCAGTCAGGAACTACTACTTCTCACTGCCTAGACTGACAACAGCAAATACTGACAGAGAAGAGAATCAGACCTCCACCACTGCTGATGACTGGGAAACACCCATGCATTACTTAATGAAATAAAAGTACACATGTTCAACCTGACAATCTCACTCTTGGGATGCCTAAAAGAAACCTGGATCACAAAACCAAAACACAAGAATATACAAAAGGCAGATTAATATGTTCGCTATTCCTCCAGAAAACAAAACAAGACAAAAATTTAAATTAAGTGGATTCCACCAAGAGAAATAAAAATAAATTACTAAATGATGGCATACGCATTCCATGAAGTATGAAGTAGTTATAGAAAATGACAACAATTTGGGAGTGTTACTCAGTGGCACAGTACTTGCCTAGCATGTAGAAGTCCCCTGGGAGGGCTGAGGAGAATTGGGACATGTTTATAACATATATATATATATATATATGGCTATTATATCCATGGTATATATGTTGTTCAATTAAAGAAAGCAGGGCTGGGGAGATGGCTTAGTGGTTAGGACCAGTGGCTGCTCTTGCAGAGGACCTAGATTTTGCTCCCAGTACCCACATGGTGGCCCACAGCTGTCTGTAATCCCAGGTCCAGAAGATCACACACACTCTTCTGACCTCAGGCATCAGGCATGCGATCACACACACACACACACACACACACACACACGTATATAGGGCAAAGATACTCATTCACAGAAAACAAAACAGGTTTCTGTTTACAGAGCTGACGGCAGATACTGTGTAGTCAGTTAGCGTTTGTTTCAATGCATTGTGGAGAAGATCTTTGCAGGTGTGTACCCAGCCCAGCACCAGCCTTAGTCCCTACAGTGTGAACTGACCCTGAGTCTTGTGCATGCTAGACAAACACCTCCAACTGTTCCAACCCTAACTTTGTCCTCATTTTTTTTTGTAAGTATAAGTTATTTTTTATAGGAAAAAATGCACATTCTTCCTTGGTAAGTTGAAGCTGGCAGAGTCAAAATGCCCTGCTCTCAGGTCTATAACTCTAACATTCTGTAAATAGTTTTACTATTATGTCCAAAAGAACAATCCATGGTATTTTTGTCTGTGTGTCTATATATATATATATATATATATAAAATACTCACAAAAACTCTGGGACTTACATGGACTAATAATGACTTAGGAACTCAAAGTATACAACTAGATTAGGAAATAAGATAAATGCAAAAAAAAAAAATCAATAATCTTGCAACATAATTTTAAAAAAACAGAAAACATATTTTGAACGACAAAGCCACTATTCCAAGAGAAGGGGGGAAAATTGGGTTTGTATCTGGCTAAAAATATCAGCAGTTGCTTGTCAAAGAGGAGTTCACTGGTGAAGACACCCACTCTTAAGACCTTTATGAAAATTCCCAAGAAATGGAGTATTTTCATTTTTTTTCACATCATTTCTTAAGGCAGCATATGACATTAGAAATGAAATAAAAAACAGGCTCATTAAATGTATCATTAGTATGCTCTTAAATATTTCTGGGTCAACAAGTATTTAGAAAGAGGGTATTAATGGAGCCTAAAATTGAGCAATGTGTTTTCAATCAGTTCAGAAACTCATTCATCCAACCCTCAATTACTCATCCTTAACAGGGGGCGCCTTGCTATGCATTACTCAAAACTAAGCACGCCTGAAAACCTCTTAAACGTAACTGAAAGAAAATCTGCCCAATCACAGGCCAGCAGCTGGCAAACTCCACCCTTGAGTACAGGAAGAACACTTTTGATTGGAAGACAGTTGTGTTTACTACAATGTGTGGTGCAAATTGGAAAGGTCCACATGCCCAGAGTCCAAAGCATTCTCGTCAATGAAAAAGGAAACCGAGCCGGCAGATTGGGATCCCTCACTAGACATGGCCATTAAGAGACCCTCAGAACAGTTCTGCAAGATGGCTTTGGGCAACCTTAAAGGTCCAGCCTTTCGTTGTGACTTTCCTTATATATGTGCCTGGATAAAAGTGTGGCAAACACAAATGTACCCAACCCAAAGTTACCTTTGCTTCTAGATTCACATTGCGTCATCCAAGACGTCACACAGTTCTAAGAACAACCTGCTTTTTTCCAAGAACCACTACAAGCTTTTCACTGGTTAGGGAAAACCCACTTCCTACTGGCCAAGAGGTAAACGCTTTGGGAATTTAGCCCTAGTAGGTGTCCAACACTCAAGTGAACTTCAAAGACCTCTGCCCTCAGGGAAACCAACACCACCAAAGCGAATGGGTAGCCATCTCAGGTGCACAGCTCATTAGCTCAATTCATCAGGTGGCCGAAACAGGGAAAAACTATTCAAAGAATTGGGAAGTAACTTCCAGTCTAGAAGCCTAAAAAGACAACGCCTCAGGGCAGAGTATGCACATAAGGGTGGATCAGAAGAACGATTTGCTTCCAAGGTTTGAATTTGTGAATCAGAAAGAAACCGCCTCGCTCTGAACCCAAGGGCAGAGTAAGTTAGTCAAACTCCATCTTACTACATCCTGAACCCTTTATATTTGTGACATCTTTTTAAAAATTCACTTCACTAAAGCTTCATAAATACCCGTAACAAGCCTTCATTATACATCCCGGAGAAGGATCCAAGCCAGTCAACTCAAGCAGGAGAGGAAAACTTGACCCAAGGAACAAGTCACAGAAAAACCACAAAACAACAACACACACCCCAAAGATTGCCGATCAGAGAGAAAGACAGTCCACAGAAACCAGCAGCACTCAACTACATTAATCCTAAACCTTCCAAAATACGTTTCTGTTCAGGGAATAAAATGTCTATTGAATCAAGTTCATCAAGAATATTCACTTTCTGTTTACTTACTGATCAGTAGATAATCCCAAAACATCCTTCCCGCCCCATTTTTCTTAGCTTTATTTCACCAGAGAAGCTAGAGCTGCTGCTATCAGAATGAGGAACTTAAGAGGCTTGACAAAACTCATTTTGCCGCCACATTCCCAACAACAGCAACAACAAGAAAGCTCAGGATCTCGAATGCTAGCTAACTTCTTACCGAACAAATGCACCATAAAATAGACCGAGGCAAGCGGCCAAACCCTCATAACAAAGTTTCAAAGCAAAAAAACCTCTCAAGGTTAGTTAGGGGAGTAACCCAAGTTCGAAGCCAAAAGCACCACTCAGCAGCCCCATTCGGCTAGCACAGACCTCAAACTTAGCAAAAAGCTGGAAACTGCAGCTCCTGTTACCTCGAA
The DNA here is from genome assembly GCF_900095145.1 of Mus pahari. NCBI lineage: Eukaryota > Metazoa > Chordata > Mammalia > Rodentia > Muridae > Mus > Mus pahari. The sequence goes on along the minus strand of NC_034604.1, from coordinate 29,918,424 downwards.
GCGCCCAAAGAAAAGGGGCGTTCGAAATCAGACCACAAAACTGGCCTTTCTGGGGACCGCCAGGCCGAGCACTGCTCCAACAAGGAGGAAGTAAGTGCCAGATTAAAAAAAGCCCGGAGCAGCTCCGACTGCAGCCTCTGTGCCTCCCGTAACTGCCCACATTCCGGCCGCACCGAGGGCTCCAGAAAGAGGGGAACCCGGAGCGAGTCCGCCGAGGCGACCTGGGGACCACAGGTCCGCGTCCTCTCGCCGAATTTTGCGGGACCCGGGAAGCCAGGGTTCCAGAGGCTGCTCCGAGGGCGTGGAGGGGGGGTGCGCGGAGCAGGGTCGCCCAGGAGGCGGGGCCTGCCGGCGAGCAGCAGCAGCAGCAGCAGCTCTTCGCACCCCGGCCGCCCCCCAGGAGAAACTGGGGCGCGCACCCCAACGCGGAAGCCACGCCGGCCAGAGCCAGAGTGCCCGGGCGCCGAGGTGCCGGCGGGGGGCGCTCAGGAGAGCCGGGGGCGCGGAACTGGGTCACCCCCGCCTCGCCACCCCCTTCACAAAGGCCCCCGGGGAGGCCGCCCACAGGCCCCGCAGCCCCGGCCTCGCGTGCCCGCCTCGGCCGCCACTCACCGCTAGGTCCTGGGGCACCGCCCCGCTCATGGCCCGCACCGTGCCGGCCCTCCAGGCCCGAGTGCGCAGCGCAGGCCCAGGATCTCCGCTCACTACCGCCGCCGCCGTGGGGGCCGAGGCCGAAGCTGAGGCCGTAGGGTCCGCGAACAGAAGCAACAGCCGCTTGCCCACCGGGGAGGCCGCCGCGTCCGCCATCGCCAGGGCCGGACGGACCCGCGCTCCCGCCCGCCGCCTCCCACCACCTCCGCCGCCAAGCGCCCGATCCACCCGCAAGGCCTCCCTCCGCACCACCCGCGGCCGCCGCTCCCCCCCCCCCCCCCNCCAGCCACCACCAACCACCGGCGCCGCGCAGCGCCCCCCGTGGCCGGGAGCGGAGGCACAACCAGGACTGCACACAGCGCCCCCAGCGCCCCGGAGCTGGGCAGCAGCTCTCAGCCCCTCGCAGTGCTCCGCCCCAACCTCCCCGGGGCCTGCAGTGCCCCCTGCGGTCGGGAGGGGAATTGCAATTTCCACTGGGGGGGGCGGGTCCTTCTTCTCCCTCTCCCCCAGTCGCCCCATCCCTGGTTCCATTCTTTCTCCAAGTAGTCACGTGTTGAGCTTAAGCTTGCTCTCCTCAGACATCTCCAAAGACTTATGGGGGTGGGGAGAGGAGGCAAGGTGCCTAGAAGATGGATGTGTTGAGCAACCCCCAAAAAAGTCATCTATCCTAAAACAAGTATGTTAGGATATGTTAGGAAGTAGCCACTGTATGGAACACTATCTTCCTCCTCCTTGGCTCATCAGTAATTCAGTTTTTGATAGGTTCCTTTCTCATTGACCAATGCTTAACATCCATTGGATGTGATTACGGTGATTTCCATTGGCCAAAGACCAACAGTGTGCTTTTAACATCTTAGTGGTTTGCCTTGAACCTGTAGAGCTTCTTCCCTTTTCTAATGGGCTAATTTTACTGGGTTTTGAAGATTTATTTTAGCCAGGTGTGACACATACTCTTAACTCCAGCAGAGGCAGACAGATCTCTTCGAATTTGAGGCTAACCTGATCTAAGATTTAGGTCAGCCAGGGGTGACTTAGTGAGAACCTGTCTCAAAAAAAACAACACAAACATCCCTTTTACTTATATACCATGTGTCTTAAATATTTCGCCGTGTGTGTGTGTGTGTGTGTGTGTGTGTGTGTGTGTGTGTGTGTGTAGGCCACTAGAGGGTGCTAGATCACTAGAACTGGAGTTATAAAGCATTTGTCATGTGGGTGCTGGGAACTGAACCCAGGTCCTCTGCAAGAACAGTGCAACAAGTGCTCTCAACCTCTGAGCCACCTCTCTAGCCCGTCTTTCAGTGTTATTAAGCTGTTACTCAACTTGTGGGGGGAATGGGAAAGAGATCACCTGACTTGGTAGCATTTCATTTTGCCATGGAAATAATGGGGTTGCAGGCAAAGAAAGTACAGTAACATGTATTAGAACTATTTCAGAAGCCTGGTGTGGTGGCGCGCGCCTTTAATCCTAGCACTCGGGAGGCAGAGGCAGGAGGATTTCTGAGTTAGAGGCCAGCCTGGTCTACAGAGTGAGTTCCAGGACAGCCAGGACTACACAGAGAAACCCTGTCTTGAAAAACCAA
>NC_034604.1:29889946-29916158 GCF_900095145.1 Mus pahari | reverse complement strand
AAAAAAAAAAAAAAGAAAAGAAAAGAAAAAGAAAAAAAAAGAACTATTTCAGGTGTGAGATACTCTTCAATTCCAATCAGAAAAGGTAACGTAGAGGCAAGTTGCTGACATTTAGCCATGCTAATCCACAGTAGGCAGTGGAGACTCTCCAGCATTTAATGTTGGTGATGCTAGACTGCCTTCTAACAGTCTCTCCAATACACAGACTAAGGATATATAAGCCAGAAGGAGACAAGGTCTAGTAATAAACCATACCAGTTGCTGTAAAAGTAGATAGTTCTTCCATCAGCCTAAAGCTTCTGTGGCTACCTAGTTATCTCCTTTTCCATAACCTTGTTCAGACCTTTGACCTTTTTTTTTTTTTAAGATTTATTTATTTATTATATGTAAGTACACTGTAGCTGTCTTCAGACACTCCAGAAGAGGGTGTCAGATCTGGTTACGGGTGTTGTGAGCCACCATGTGGTTGCTGGGATTTGAACTCCGGACCTTCGGAAGAGCAGTCGGGTGCTCTTACCCACTGAACCATCTCACCAGCCCTGACTTTTTTTTTTTTTAAAGCAAGCACTGGGATAGGAGACACCAACTCCCAACTTTATATCTAGAGAAGTTGTCCTAACACCAACCCTGTGGAGCTCCAAGAAAACAAAAACTTTCTCCCTGTTGCCTTGCAATCTTTAAAAAAAAAAGGGGGGGNGGGGGGGTGGGGGGGTCTCAGTATATGCCCCAGACTGGCCTGAAATTATGTAGATCATTCTGCCCCTTCGATTAAAAGCATGCCCATTCTCTCTCTTGTAACTTATATCTCTCATAGCAAACCTGAGGTCTGGGCTGTGAATCTTTAGAGCACATGGCACATAAATTATTCATAGAAGGAAACCGGTGAATCCATGTAGGACCTATCTGCTTTGCATCTTTTCTACCAAAATTAACTCCTGAAGGTTTTCCCTCCCATATGGAGGAGTTTTAATCACCACTCCCCACCCTCCAGTATCTAAGGCTGGTTTTCACCAGCACCAGTGACAACTATATTTAAGCTTAGAATGGGATGAGCAAAGGAGAAATTCATCCAACAAGTAAAATATGCCAGAAAATTTCCAAAGCATTGAGGCCACAACACAAAATAAAACAATCCCCGCCCTCATAGAATTTACTTCTTTCCTGTAAGAGACCTGAGCAGTATAAGTGACTAACACATTTGACCTGACAGAAAATTAATAGAAAAACAGAACCACAGAGCTGGGGGTATAGATAACTGAGAGAATATACTATGTATTCCCTTCCTTGTTTTTGTCCCCAGAAACACACACACACACACAGATACACACCCAGCACAAGCACGGCACAAAGAAAAACTTTAAAAACCAACTATATAGCTAAAAAGTAAGAAAGAACAAGGGACTACGTCTATGTCCGGGTCACTTTAGTTGTTTACATTTCTTCCCTGGCTCTAGTGAAGCTGCAACAGAAGAGTTGTAAGGAATGAAAAAGCTGTAACACGCGCTTCTTCAACCCTGTAAGTCATCTCCAAAACCCCTCCCTCTTTGTCTCTAGGGCAGGAGGCAACTCCCACCCTGAGGTCCATTTTCATCCAAAGGTTCCTGCTCCAGGTAGCAAGGCCAGTCCGGCCCTGCACACTTCGTTGTTATTCCAAGAGGAGTACCAAAAGTGAGAAGCAGGAAAGCATGCAAACTAAGCACTTGACTCTTCCTACAGCCTGCATAGAAAGGCTAAACTTTATGGGCAGGGGCCCTTGCTTGGTTAAGTAGCTGTATTTCATCCATACACATTAAGAAAATGCTAACATAAGAAGGGTGGGATAGGAAAGGCAGGATTCAGGAAACAAAAGCATTAGAGGTGTCCTTTTTTAGGACAAAAGAGCTTTGCTGTTAACTCTGCAAACAGGATTTTTAAGAGGAAGAAGTTACCTGGGTCTTTGGAATCTAAATTCTGATGACTACATCTCCATCTTTCCAGTCTATAGCATGTGAAGAAACTTTCTCTTTCTCACCCAAAGCCTATGAGTCAGCCCAGTCAGGTTTCTCACTGTTCCATGAGGCATACCACAGGGAACTGGAATGTCTTAGTACTTGACTTTAACTAGCTAGAAAAGGGAATGATGTCAGAAAAGACAGTGTGTTAAGTACCAGGGAAATAGGGACCAAGCCATATTGACAGAATCCCAGGTAACAAAGCCTGATCACAGAGAGTCTAGTGACCAGATACTACCCTTCTGGAATGGCCTGGCCTTTAAAGGGACGTTAAGTGACCTCCACTGTTTCTTCCTCTCCCTCTGTGTGTTTGTGTGTGCATACTTGTGCACACACGTGTGCACATGTAAGGGAAAAAGACACTATAGTACACAAGGTTGCTTGGGAAAATGGATTATTCTAATAAAACTTTATTTTTTCAAACACAGCCACAGAGGCAGAACCTCATGTTTTAACACACACAGACTTATGGATTTTTTAATATAAAACAAAGTTTACGAAAAAATTTTTTCCACTTTTTGTTTCTGTAATCCCATTAGCACAGGGACTTTGGCAGCAGGTGGGAATGAAGGGCAGCTAGAGCTGCCACTGGGCAGTCACCGGGCACAGGAGGAGAGCACCAGCCTGGGAGTGGCTTCACTCACGCACGCAGTAAGACTCACCTGCTGGCCAGCCACACCACACACGCAGCACAGATGCAGACGTCTACACAGCAGCAGCCACAAGCCCCGGAGGTGTGCTCCACTCTGGGGAAGCCCACTGTGTGAAAACCCAAATGATGAAACTGGCTAAAGTAGAGGGAGGTTGCTTGCTTTACAAAAGAAGCAATCATAGGCTGCCTTTACATGGTCAGCAGTCCAAATGCATTAAAAAATAGCGTTTGGTTTACACAGAACTGTTGGAACAGATCTACTGTGTAAAACAAATGATTCACGTCTTGAAAAGGCTTGTTCCAGGGCCAGAGGCGTTTAAACTGGGAAGCAAGATGATAGTTCTGCCTAGTTTAACATTCCAGACTTAAAGTAATGGAATTAGAATATGACAATTGTAGGCCTCCTTCCCTAAGGGTGGTGACACCTAAGGGCCTTGGGAAAGCCAGGTTGGAGGCAGGATCATTGCCTTCACTTAAACTTGGGGCCCGCAGAGACCCCATTGGCACTGCCAGTGACCTACTGGAGGCTGACACTGCCATCTGCAGCAGAGAACCCAGGGATGAGGATGCCCCAGGTGGAAAAGAAGCTGGCACCAGGGAAATTATGGACCAAAGAGGGAGAACTAGGGAAAGATGAAACCTACGATAACTCCTGGGCTCAGTTTCCCTGGATTCTCAAGAGAGTCTCTCTTAGGCCCTTAGAGACTGGTAGCCCAGTGGTAAGATGTGGTAACTAGCCAAGAGATAGGGAGGAGCCTTGGAAATGTAGAACCTCTGAGGGCCACAGGTTTAAGAAGACATGGCCACCTCCCTTGAAGTGGAGGCAAAGACTCTGAAGCCTCTATAACATTCCTATTAACATGTGGGAGACATTAAACATCAGACTCAATTCCACAAGGAAGAAAGTACATGACCTTGGTTGTTTTCTGTAACGTTAGGAATTGGGCCTTAAGACTCCATTCATGGAAATTGAACAGAAAAATGCCCTTACTATAATAACTGGGAAGGGCAGGTCCAATTTCGCTATACAGGGTGTTCTAAACAAAGCCTCACAGACTGCATCGTGGCAGCTTCTATATGCATGCCCACAGGTGCCAACCCTACCAAGGTAACTGCAATCTTCAAGCCCATCACTCCAACCACTGGGATCTGCTGCACTGGCTGAAGTTGTGGGTGAGAAACAAAAAAAGAAATTCAATCCAACAACAACAAACTCCCAGCTGCTTCTCATTGCCTTTGCTTTACACATCCCAAGTCAATCCCTCGGTGAGACCCAGCCTCTCTGTGGTCTCTCAGGGCCAATTAGAAGCAAATAAACATTTCCTGGCAAGTGTGGAAGACAAGCAAACTATTAAATGCTGAACACCCTTCCTCTTTTTCAAGCAGGTCAGAGAGAGACTAGGCCTAGATCTTGCAAGAGCAAGTTTCCCTACAGCCAGCTTCCAAAAGGCAGTGCTGGGGGGTGGCCTCGAGGACTTTCGGGGAAAAATGTCACTGTTCCTGCTGCTGGTCTGCCTCAACATATTCTGGAGATCAACTCTGAAGGAAAGGTCCCCTTGGGGAAGAAGAGAGCGCCCAAGCTCCTCAGCTCTGCCTCATTTGTCCATCTGCTTGCAGCTTCTCAGCGAGCAAGAGAGGTGGGCTGGAGACAGCTTAGACAATGAAAACAATGAGTGTGGGGACTGCCTCAAGCCTAGATTCATCTAGTGGGAGAGGGAGGGACTTAATAAAAGACCATTAGCTGAAATCATAGTACTCAAAAGATTCTGCTAGACCCCAAAACAAAGCCATTTGCAGAGCAGTGATGCTATGAACTTAAAAGCCTGGCTCCAGAGCTATTAAGACCAAAAAAAAAAAAAAAAAAAAGAAAAAAGAAAAAGAAAAGAAAAGAGGGGAAAAAAAGCTCTCTCCTCTTGACACCTTGAACAAGCCCAATGTTATTTTAAGAAAACAAAACAAAAAAAAAAAAAAAAATGGGGGGTATCCTGATGCTCTGCTGTTAAAGGAGCAACTGCCTTCCTTCCCTAAGGCTATACAAACAAACGCACCTTTCCTCAAGTACACACCCATGCACGCACACACACTCACACAATTTCTCCGAGGAGGCTGACTGAACCCCCCCACCCTGGCCAAATTCTAAGACACAAGTGCCCTTTGAAGCAAAGGGGCTAGTGAAATTCCCCGAGCTGGGGTCGCAGACCCCTTCCTTCCCTGCCCATTGCTCTTAGTGGCAGGGATACTCACACTCAGGGCCGCCATGGGGAGGGTCTGCTCTGGGGCTGTCCCTCCCGCCACCAGCTCCGTTTATCTTGTCCCGGCCAGTCTCTTGGCATGGTCGAGTTTGCTGGAGCAGGAAGACTTGGGCTGCCCTGAGTCGGAGCCCTCCACTCACCCCCTCCCAGGCTGGGCCCTCGGCCTTGGGGCCCTCACTCGTGTTAGTAGCCATTGGACAGTCTGCATGGGCCCAGGAAGCAGCCTCTCGCTCTTAGTTTTCCTCAATCAGATTCAGGTCCAGGTCCCCAAAGTCCTGCTGGCACAATGTCCGCTTGCTCAGTGCCTGCCGTTCCCACCGCACAGACCCCTCTTCCTCCTCTTCGCTTTCACTCAGCACCTGGGATGAACCCTCGACGGGACTGCAGGAGGCAGAGAGAGGTGGGGGACTACAGGCCATGAACCACGGTGGAGAGACGCCGCTGCCTTCTTCTCGGGCTGTTTCTTGGGGACAGAGACCCCCTGAGTATGGTTTCTGTCAACAAAGTTAAAACAAAGATAGTAATTTCCCAGAGTAACTTAATAAAACAAACACTCCTTAGATTTTCTATTTTCTGTATTGAGTGTTTTGCCTATATGTGTGTATTCCATGTGCTTGCAGAGGGCGTGAGAGGACTTCAACGCCTCTGGAACTGGACTTACAAACACTTAGCCACTATGAAGGTGCTGGAAATCAAATTCAGGTTCTCTAGAAGCACAGTTTATGTTCTTACTACTGAGCCATCTCTCCTGGCCTTCCAAAAGGGAAGTGTTCATCTCAGTTACACTTGAAATTCTATGCTTTAGAGCAAGGTTCCAAACCTAAAATTTTGAACATTTAGTGTACACGTACATTCTCTGGGGAAAGCACCCCAGTTCCCACCCACCTTTTTGGCTTGTTTTGGTTTTTAAGACAGGGTTTCCCTCTGTAGTCTCAGCTGTCCTGGGACTTGCTCTGTACACCAGTCTGGTCTCAAACTTACAGATATCTGCCTGTCTCCGTGAGCAGGATTAAAGGCCTGCACCACCACCTCCTGGCCCAGTTTCCAGCATCTATGAGGTAAAGGCAGACAGATCTCGGCCAGTTCAAGAGCAGTCTGTCACGTAGTGCATTTGGGCCAGCTAGGACTGTAACTATGAGACCCTGGCTTGAAAGACCAACCCAAAGCAACAATGAACAGAAGCTCTCGGAGAGAGTATTGTTAACTCGGTGGCAAAGTATTCACATAGCATGCCTAAGAACACAGGTTCACTCACACACAAGAGCCACAAAAAAGAATAGAGCTGAGTTATGATGGGGCGTGGTGATATCTGAAACCTCATAGCTCAAAAGGCTAAAGCCAGTCTGGGCTAAAGAGAAAGACCTTATCAAGAGAAAAGAAAAGAAAAGAAGGAAAGAAAGAAAAGAAAGGAAGGAAAGGAAGAAAAGAAAGAAGAAAAAACCAACCAACCCCAAAACAACAACAAAACCCCCTCAATTATAAGGCCCAGTGCAGGCCACACCACCATCTGCTTATCTGGCCACTCACTGCCAGTGCCTAAGCAGACTCAAGTACATAGATTTTGCCATGATGACCAGCTGGATGACTAAGGGAACAACTTCTCAGAGCCCTATGACCAAGCCATCTGGAAGGAAAACTATGGGAAAAGGGGACAAGTCACCCACAGCAGCTGCTCTCAGCTCGGGGCTTAGGAAGGCACCACTCAACTTGCTTAAGCTCCCAAAGGCTCACAGGAAGCACTGAAGCCAGGGAACAAAACCAGCCCTGAGCACAGGGAGGAGGCACGGAGGACAGGAATGCTGTGGGCTAGAGTTCTCGGAGAAGAGGAAAAGTGCCTCTGGCGGGACAATTAGGATCCCTGACTGAAGGCTCAATGCCTCAGTCTAGTTTCTTTAGAACACCAAGGACTAACTTGACAGGGCAGAAGACATTAAAGGTTAAAATTCAATAGTTCCAGGATGGTTTTCTTGTATAAACTCTAGACAGAAGAGTTCCCAGGGAGGCCTTGCCTGAGGGTGGGGAACTAGGAGATGTTTAAACAGCTTTTAGTCTGCCAGTCCCACCTGATTCATCTTGTCAAAGTCCAAGGAAGGCCGCAGGCGTCGGGAGTCTTCCTCATGACGCCGCTTGACACCAGTTTTGCGGGCATCCAGGTCACAAGGCTGTGAGCGGCTTCGGGGAAGGTTGCGGAGACCTCGGGGTCTCCAGGGCAGCTCTGGGGAAGACGCGGGGGAGCTCCGGGCAGAGGGCAGGAAGCGGCTCGCCTGTGGGCCCAGGCTGGGTGACAGGGAGAAGCGGCGCTGGGGTGGGCAGGGCGACAGGGACTCAGCATCACTCTCCCAGGAGCCACTCTGAGGGGAGGTGGCGCAGGGTTGAGCGGAATCTTGGGCCAGGGCCAGGCTGAAGAAAGGAGGGCTGTAGGGTCTGTGGGCTGGGGCACACTGAGAAGAGGCACTGGGAGCTTGGAGGAACCTGAGGCTGGAGACCCGCTTCGGAGGGCTCTGCTGAGGCGCCTGCGGCCCACCCCCTCCAGCATTGCCCCGGTGCTTAATGGGAGTCCACAGCTTGGAGGGGGCAGGCCGCCACACCGGCTGCCAGCGAGACAGGTCCACAGGCACCGAGAGTGAGCGGCAGTGCCTCTTGGATGGAGGGGCGGGGGGCACAGGAAGCTTCTCTGGGTCTGGGGGTTCAGGGCTCAGTACTTGGGAGAGGGGCGGCTCCTTGGGGGAGTTTCCCCGACTGGGTGGTCTGAGGTGCAGGCTTAGGCCTGAGGGATGGTAGCTGAAGTTGAGGCTGTCCTGGATCTCAGCACAGGAGCAGTGGGGAAGGCCCCTCCAGGAAGCACCTTCTGAAAGGCATGCATAATGAAAAGGGTTAATGGCTACCACATTCTAAGAGCTACTGTACCACAGAATGTAATAAATACTTGATGTAGTTTCTCCAAAGTCTCCATGAAGGAAGTACTACGACTGTGCTTGTCCAAGGTTAACAGGCACAGCTATTAAGGGAACAAAACAGGATCCAAACCTACCCACACTATACTGCCTGTAGCCTGAGAGCCCACCCAGCACAAAGAATGCTTATACACTGTCTGCCACTCCCTCTCAAAAATGCAGTCATCGAGAACCCATATGAGCCGTGAGGTGGTAATGCCATGCATTACCCAGCACTTGGGAGGCAGAGGCAGGCAGATTTCTGAGTTCGAGGCCAGCCTGGTCTACAAAGTGAGTTCGAGGACAGGCAGGGCTACACAGAGAAACCCTGTCTCGGAAAATAAAAACCCTCAAATCCAAGACAAACAAACCAACCTGTGTGTCTATTCCCACTCACCTCCAAAGTCCTAGCTCTACTGACAACCTAACCCTCCCTGCTCGCAAGCCTGCACTCTGAAAACCAGCCCCATGCTCTCCTCCTCTGGCCTTTTCCCTCTGTGTCTTCGGGGTGAGGCAGACAGCGTTGCCTGGAGAAGTAGTCAAGTGAGTAGGAAATCACTGTTACCCCTAGGAAAAGCAACGGGATGTCTGCGGGTCTGATGGCAGAACGTGTGCTCGAGAAACCCTAAGACTGGGCTGCGTCTGTCCCTCTGTTATCTGTTTGTGCATATACACTGCTTCCTGTTTCCTTAGGCCTTCATTATACAATTTTGAAAATTACTTTTTTTTTTTTTGAGACCATGTATTATTATATAGCCCTTGTTGCCTTGAAACTGAGTACGTAGACCAGGCTGGTCTTAAACTCAGAGATCTACCTATTTCTAGCTCCCCAAGTGCTGAGATTAAAGGTGTGCACCACACTGCTTGGCTTGAGGCCTTCTTTTAAAGCCAACAGATTGGAGCCGGGCAGGGCTCGGGCCTATAATCCAGGAATCCACAGAGATAAGGTGAAAAAATAAGGAGTTCACATGAATTGTCAGCAACATATTGAATTGAGGCCAACCTGGGCTAAATAAATAACATGGGGCAAACTCCCTGTGCCTGCCAAAGGTAAGGAAATCGAAAGGAAAGGAAATGGGCTAAAAGAAATGATCTGGACTGCACTCTAACCAAAACTGCAACCTTTGGAGTATGTGTGCACATGTTCATGTGGGTACGGACAAGAGCCCACACATGTTGAGCCAGAGGTTGACATTTGATGTCTCCTCCAATCACTATCTCACGTTATTTTGCACATTACATTTATTTATTGGCATATGTGTACTAACATCACAGTCATGTATGTGAAGGTCAGAGGACAACTTGGGGAAATATCTCTCCTTCCACTAAGTGGGTCCTATGGATGAAACTGAAGTCACCAAGTGCTTTATGACATTCTGCCTGCTCCCTCCTGGTAATAATCCTGGATTATTACCCCCTTTTTTGAGATAGGGACTATCACTGAACCTGTTGCTCACCAATTTGGATAGGCTGGCCGGTCAACCTGTCTCTACCTCTTTAGGTACTAACATACTAGAATTATAGACTCTGCCACCATATCAAGCTTTGATGTGGATGTTGGGAACCCAAACAAACCCAAATGCTTACAATGCAAGCACTTTACTAACTGAGCCATCTTCCCAGTCCCCCCAAATTGTGACCTTCTTTGAGACAGGGTCTCATGTTATCCAAACAGCCTACTGCCTCCACCTCTCAAGAGCTGCGTCAACCTCTTGCCTCTATATTCCCATGCAAGACCAATTTAGGGAAAATAATAAGTTATTTTCTAAGTTTTTTCAAGAATTCTCTAGAAAAGACACAAATCAAAGTAATATGAATTGAGACTTGATGACAGAAGTCAACAGCTCTTTACCTTCCTAACCCTCCTAGGGCAGGGAACACGGACCCTCAGGACGGAAACGGGCTTTCAACAAGTGCTTCTGAGAGAGCGAGCAAGTGAGCGAGCAAGTGACTGGCAGCTTTTGCCCACTTGCCTCCCTTGCCAGACGCTCAGGAGAGATGAGGCAGCCTGGCTACACAGGCTAGAGAGCTTCTGCTTGTCATGGGCCTTGGGTTAATTCACAATTGAGGAACTGACATTTCAGATGTATTTTCACATATCACAAATGACCTAGGGAGAAAGATATTCACTGCAGTTCTGGGGAGGTGGCTAGGCAGGCGAGCGCCTGCTGTGTAAGCATGAGGAACAGAGCTTGGATTCACTATGTCCTTTGTAAAGAATAGAAAATGGGAATCTGCTGGGCGGTGGTGGTGGTGCACGCCTTTAATCCCAGCACTTGGGAGGCAGAGGCAGGTGGATTTCTGAGTTCGAGGCCAGCCTGGTCTACAGAGTGAGTTCCAGGACAGCCAGGGCTACACAGAGAAACCCTGTCTCGAAAAACCAGAAAAAAAAAAGAAAGAAAGAAAGAAAGAAAACTGCAAACTGCCCACATCCACATTAACAGGGAGCTAACGTAACTCAGATCCACAGTGCACTAAACTTTAATGAAACACAGACTAGTAGAAAACTTTCTGTGCCAAAAAAGTAAGAATGAAGATAGACTTATACTTGCTTCTACTTGTATATAAATATCCAGGAGCTAGTGATGCTGCTAAGCTTGATGACCTGAATTCATCCCCGAGACACACACGGTAAAAGGAAAGAACCAACCTGACCCGCACAGGCCACGGTACACACATACCCTGCCCCTCTATAAGTATAATTTTGAAAACTAGAAATTCTAAGCTAGGCCTGGTGGCACAGACTTGTAATCCCACAGGCTGAAGTAGGCAGTTACAAATTCAAAGCTAGTCTGCGAAATTAAAACAAAAACAAAACAAACCCTATCTCAAAATAAAAAAGTAAGCCAGCCACACTGGCACACACCTGTTATCCTCGTATTCAGGGGGTGGAGGCAGAGAGGATCAGGGATTTAACACCAGCCTTGAGTACATAGTAAGTTCAAAACGAGAGCTGGAGATGGAGACCCGTAATGAGTGCTTGCTTACTTAGTGTGTCTTAGCTCTAGGTTCAATCTCAAGTACTACCAAAAAAGAAAAAAACTCTAGCTGGATATGTGTCTAAGAGACCAGTTAACAGAGCCTAAGCAAGAAGCCTCAACAGACAGATGTGCTTGCTGTCAAGGGGATCTTGTCACTTGAGTTAAGATCCCCAATCCCTAGAAGCTATGTGGTAGGAAGAGAGAAAATCAGCTCCCACAGGCTGCCCCCTCACCTCAGCACCCACACTCTGTGTACATACACAGCCCGCCCCACCCCATCAATGTAAAAGCAAAAAAAAAACAAAACAAAAACTTATAGGTCAACAAGATGGCTCGAGGGGTGACTGCTTCCGCCAAGCCTAACGACCTGAGTTCAGTCATCCCTGGGACTCACGTGGTGGGAGAGAACCGATTCCTACAAATGGTCCTCTGATATCCACACACTATAGCACACCTGTGCATACATCTTATATAATAAATGTAAAAAGAAAAAAACTGTAATAGGCCTTACCTCTCCAAGCCATACAAAGTTCTTAAGAGCCAAGGCAGGGCCTCACACGCCAGCCAGATGCCCCACCACGGAGCTACCTGCTTTCAGAAGGGACTTTTAGGGAAGCGCTAGGAGCTAAGTGAACTAGAAACACGAGAGGGTGACTTTTGTCAAAGTAATAGTTTAGCTATTTTTAAACTACGTAAATGTATTACCTCTTCAAAGCAATTATATTAGAAAAGTTAAACTGTTCCGGGCTCACACTAACCTAGCCCTCAGTAGCAATACTGCTAAGAGTTCTAGGTCAGCCTCGGCTACAAGATCCCACCTTAAATACAAAAGAACAAACAAACCAATGATTCTCCTGCAGGACAATAGAGATAAATAGCACTCTCAGAAGTTGGCACTGACAGAAGCAAAGCAAAGCAACAAAAAGCCAAGCTGGTGTGTAGGCAGTGGCGGTGTGCACTTTTAATCCCAGCACTTGAGAGGTTGAGCCAGCCTGGTCTACCAAGCACGTTCTAAGACAACCAAGGCTACACTGAGAAAATGTTTTGAAAAACACACAAAAAACCCCAAGCTGGAGTGGAGGCCAGACACCTTTAACACTCTGGAGGAAGCGGTAGGAGAGCTCGCTAACTCTAGGCCAGCCGAGTCTACATAGTGAGACCCTGTCTCTAAACAAAACAAAATACAACAAAAAGACCATCACGAAAGCTAGAGACAGGCTAATCAGGTCTGGCCATTAAAAACCAACAAAAGACATGTGTGGACAGAAGCACAAACAAACATATAGTATATAGAAACCACAGATTCCTTACCAGACACAAGCTGGAAAGGGTTCCCACAGTTGGGTGTGTCTGCATGATCAGGCAAAGGCTAAGAGAGAGATCATCCATCATTATTTGGGTTCAGGACAAGGACATTTCTAGAGAGACCTCTTATGTTCTTCCTATAATTCATGAGCTACCAGGATATTAGACTCCTGTGTTGTTCTCTTCCTATTGTCTTCCCAAAGTTGGTGAGAAACAAGCCACACCTCAAATACCACAAAGCCCCCTTTCACCCAAGTTTTAGCATCCCTGCCCCCTTACTTTTGGCTGGGTTTTGAGCTGTTTGTGGGCTTTCCCGGTACAAGCACGTTTAGTACGTTTCATACAACACAGAACACAGGTTAGATTGTAGCAACAGCCTCCAGAAAAGGGGGAGGATGAGGAGGAAGCAGAGATGCTGGTCTTTACCAGACTGACGCTGAAGCGCGTGCATTTCAGCTCATCCAGAGTCTGCTTCTGGAGCTGCTCTGTGATCAGGGTGATCATGTTTCTGCCCAGGACTTGGCTTGCGCGCTTTGGAGCGATTGGTGGATGTCTTCCCCGTCGTTCTTCTGGATCTCACTCATGAGCCACCTCCTGCCACTGCAGCACCGTTCTAGCACCATTGGGACCTCCCTCTCCAGTCATGCCTGCTGCGCCTGCCAATTAGAGGGGTCAGCCCCAAGTAACATTAGAGACGGACGAGGCATGGCACACACAGCACAGCGTCCCTATGCCAGGCCTCGGGCAGACTTCGTTAATTGATCATAGCACTTTCTTGGTAAGCTTAAAGACAGCCTCAAATACTCTGAACTTGACACTCTAGATAGCCAGTCAAATAAACTGGAGCCGGCAAGCAAACTGAACCTACTTACCATTTCTAACCTGGCTGAAAGTTCTGATGTGTCCACCTAGAATATCAGCACCACTTAGAAAACAGCTCAAATGAGAGATGTCCAAATGGTTATTTCCATACTGGATTAACACAATATTCTCTTTATCTTACAGCCAGAAGCCAAGAGAAGAAAAACAACCCCTTCTTCTAAACCACAGGGGTTTAGTACAGAGAGAGGAGCAAGGGCTGGGCTTTCGGTTTCTGGTCAAACTAAAGAGGGTTTTAAGTGAACAGCGGATGCATCACTCTTTCCCAGTAGGTGCTGCTGGGTACTCTCTTATCCAAAGAGAAACAACGGCCAGGTACTCTCTTATCCAATGAGAAACAACGGCCAGGTAGTCAGAGCGTTCTGATCACATTTCAACTCCACGCATATTAAAAACAACTCCTGACTTCATCCAACAAAGTTTTTTTGTTTTGTTTTCATGATCCCACCTGAGGAGCATGGATTCTTCCTTATGAGTGAAGCAAACTGATTTGTACCAGAGAGCAGTTTCTAAACCCCACACAATTGCCTACCTCAGGGGCTTTGGCCTTGCTCAAAGGGAGAGGGGAGGGAGGTTAATAATGTCTTTTGTTCTACCTCTTCCCATCAATGACCAACAGGCAAGCCCAGAGTTATGTGGAGCATTAAACTGGTACAGAGGACAATTGGCCAAGAGAGCTAACTCCTGAGCAGACACCTGTAATCCTAGCCCTTGGGAGGCGAAAGCAAGCAGAAGCTTAACACTTCGTGAAGGCCAGCCTGGAAGAAAAAAAGGAAAAGCTGCCACCATTACCTCGTCCTTAATCCAAATCGCTCAGGCAAGTTCGGCTAACCATATAACATTCCTGCTTACCCATATGTAAAATGGGTATAACGATCTTACTCTATCACAGGAATGAGGCCACATGAAATATCAAAATAGCTTACCAACTGGCCTATATAAAATAGTTCACAGACTGTTGTTTCTTCTCTCTCCCCTTTGCTGTTCTTCCAAGCCTTGGTGTGCCTAAAGAGGTGGTATCATTAGGACGAAGAAAGCTATGTGTCTTTCTCTGGCTGGACGCCAACCTTCACTTGCTCACTAAGTTGGAGCCTAAGGGGTCTTCCTCCTGTGACCTTTTGGAGAAGCCCACCCCCTGCAAAAAAACGAGGGTGTCACTTCAGAGGCACAGGACAAAGAGGAGCAGAGGAACTCAGGATGTGGATGGAGTTCTTTGGAAGGACGACGCAGCCGTCAATCATCGCTCTAGCTAACTAAGGTTTCCACGCATAATTATCCCTACCATTCCGAACAAAGTTCCAGCTTCCTGGGAACTAACTCCCTTCAGCTGCTTCTCCTGGGTTCTGGTGGGAAAAGCTAAAGCTTGAATCACTTCTGCTCCCATTTTAACTCTGCCCTCAAAAATGATGAAGAAGGGAACCTAAGTGGAGAATCTTACCCTAGAGAGACCCCAGGCTCCAGGCCGACCAGTCATGAGGAGCAAGGAGTGAAAACACTTCCAAGCTTTTCAGTGAGGCATTTGGACAAACAGCAAACTCCCAGCCCTCTCTAGGAGCAGCTCAAGAGGGTGATTTTCTCTTTTTCTGCATTTTAATCGTCGGGATGTGGCCACACACAGCGGTAATTGGAACAATGCAACTACCACCACGCAACTGATACTCTCAGCCTGAGTTTCCTAAAACAGGCCAGGCTGAGAGGGGCAACAGAACGGAAGCCATAAGGAATCAAACCAGGACACAAAAGAAGGTAAACCAGCTCTGCAAGGGGCCTCCCCGTTCTCAAGCAGACATTTACAAACTGTGAGAAGCCCTCTCTGGCAGCCTTCCTTCCCTTCCATTTTGTGTATCTGAGGGGTAGACAGCTCTCAACATTTCACTAAACAAGTTAAAACTTCTCAGCTGAACGTTACTGGCACAAGGCTCAGCCCTTCACTGAGCAAGCAGGCCGCTCGGCCCTCCCAGTAACCCCACCAGGCCTAACTCTGCCCAGAATCTCCCTCCACCACAACCCCCCAAGATGACGACTAGACCCCCCACTCCTATTGGATGGAAGGAACCCCTGACGCTTGCGTTTCAGGGATACTTAGGTTGTGTTGAAACCTGGACAACCTAAGATCCCAGTCAGGCCAGGGGAAAAGAAAGTCACAAATCCCCTGGGGACATTCCCCCCAGGTCTCCCGGTCCCACACCTCTGGAGGAAACTGAAGGTAAACGTAAGCGAGGCAGGGATATGCAAGAAAAAGGTAATTGGGTATTAGAATGCTCTTCTTCCATATGGTTCTGGTGAAGACAGGGGTGACAAGTGGGGTGCACCCATCCCCCCACCGCGACGAAAAAGCAAACGACTGGGCTCCCTCTAATCTTCAACCTCTCCCTCTGTTGCCCTGCCTGTCCCCGCGGGGTGGGGCATGGGGCATCTACTGGCCCGGGGGGGGGGGCACTCCAGGGCTTGCTCAGAGGGACTGTTGCTCTCTTCTTTCCATCCTGGTTCCCCATCTGACCGCGGGAAGCGAACTCAGGACGCAGGGGATGGGGAGGGTCTGGGACATGCACTCCGCCACCCCCTCCCCCACCGGGTCCCGGGTTCTCCCGCCGAGACGGCCTGCGAGGCTCCGCCGCACCAGCGGCTGGACTGGGGGATGGGAGAGAGGGAGGGACGGTCGCGGTGCCCGCCCCGAGGCCCCAGCACCACCTGCCCTCCGCTACCTACCGCGGCTCCTAGAGCTCCATGGGCCGCGGCCGGAGCAGCTCTGAGCGCTCCGTTCGCCCCACGGTGCCCTTAAAAGGCGCTGGCAAGAACCAACCGGCCTTTGAGGAGAGTAGGGGGGATCGCGTCCACTCGCAGAATCCCCCGGAACCTGCCGAAGAGGCCCGAGCCCTACGTGGTGTCTCCCTTAATGTTTTTCAGAATAGTGCCGTCGGAAAGGAGCCTAGAGCTGTGGTTTGGGGACCGGAGTGTCTCCTCACTAACTAATCACCCCCTCCAAAATATCGTAGAAAGTGGACAGGCCCAGTTGGAAGCACATCACGAAGCCCGTAGGGGAAGCCATGTCGGATAAAGGTAAACAAAGCCATTGTCCACTCCTTCCACCAAACCATCCTCCCAACTGAACTATCTGGCTCAGCTCAGGCCACGAAATAATATTAGCCACAGTCTTCTCACCTGGTCTCCTGTCCCTTCCGACACAGCCACCTTTCTGAAAGCATCCCCCCAACCTTCCCCCAGCAAGGACTGATCCTCGGCGTGAAGGCTGCTGGGAAATGTAGTCCAAGCGCCGGTCAGGGCCTGCTCCGAGTACCCAGAGCCCCTCTTCTAGCTGCCGGATCTGCTGGAGCTTTTATAAACCTTGTATTTATAACGGTTGCGGAGCTGTGTCCCCTTGCTCTGTAATTTGTTCTCATCCAAAACACTTTGTAAAGCTGAGGCGGACCCGAGGCTGTTCACTCCCTCCCTTCCCTATCCTCCTTACCGCCCCCCCCCCAGCAGGATGAGGTAATGGGATTGTGATTATGACATCATAGGTGGTTCAGTTGCGGGGTGTGGGGGGGGGTGGAGCAGGATGGTTCTGGCTGGACCACTTAAGACAGAGGGAGGGAGGAAGCTGACATATGAGGAACTGTCAACAGTACTGTATTTCCTCTTCAGGAACTGGAAACCTCATTTTTATTAAGTCTGTACCATCACCGTCTCCCACCTCAACCAAAGTTTTAAGTCCTTTTTCAATAGACTGAATGTTGATGTCAGTAGGTAAGAAAAGCCCATAGAGGCTCCCGGCTCCTCTGTAAGTTGGAGGTCTCAGCTGAGAAAAAAGTTTTCAATAAATGCTCTCATGCTCAGATCACTGTAGGGCAGAGTTTCAGATTCCTTTTTTTAATCAGAAAGTGGTAATTCTAGTCATTTCATTATTACAGTTGTAGCAGCAAATCCCTAAAAGTCAAGTGTTTACTTGAGTATTTTGAATCCCCCTCATCTGGGATAGGTAATCAGGTAGACTTAGTGATGGAGAGTTTCATCTTTAAGCTGGGCTGGGGAGGAAGCAGGAAGCTTCAAGAATGCAAACTGAAAAAGAATTAAGAAGGTATTACAAAGTTGAGGTGGGAAGTCAGGCCAGTGGTTTAAAATTCTGGTACTTAGGAGGCAAAGGCAAGAAGACTGCCTCTGCCTTCCAGGTCAGCATTTCAACTGCAGAGGCCAGTCAAGGGTCACACATCGAAACCTAAAACAAAATCAAAGGTGTGTGTGTGTAGATTTATTTTGAGTTCCACGTTTTCCTTTGACAAAGAATAAAGGAGACATGGTTTCCTACGACTACACTGAGCTACATACTTTGCTCAAGTGGAAAACTTGTCAAAGGAAAAAATTGGAGACTCTTTTGTTTCTCTTTGTTTTGAAACAGGTTCTCACATGAGCCCTGGCTGCAACTTACTCTATAGACCAGGCTAGCCTCCAGTTCACTGAGCTCCTGACTCTGCCTCCCCAGTGCTGAGATTATGGGCCTGTACTACCTTGTTCCCTTTTTATTACTAACCATGCTTACTAAAGTTAAATGGTTGTGTGAAAGTTAAGTTGGCACTGGCTTATTTGCAAAACACTGAAAGAAACTGATTCAGGCTTTTTGGCTCAAAGTTATAATCACACTTTGGATCAAGGGTTCAACACTTGAGACCCTGAAGGAGGATTGCCATGAACTCAAGGCTACCCTGGGCTACACTGCATTCTGGGCCAGCCTGGGCTACAGAGTAAAGTACTATCTTACCCCCCTTACTGCACCACCAAAAGAAATAAAAAATAAAAAAGGAAAAAAGAAAAGTAGAGAAGGAAGGAAGGAAGGGAAGGACGGAGACTAGAACAAGGACAAGGAATTGATACAGCTCACTACTGCAAAAGAAAACCACTGCAAGTCATGCATGAGGACTCATTTGGAAGGCCACACTGTTTCCTCTGTGTATGATCTTCATGCGTGTGCGATCTCAGACGGCCTGCTGTACAGCACACAGTCCTGCCTCTCTTGATTTCCAAGGAGGTTTGGATTGCTGTGCTTGCTTGCTTGTTTGCAGCTCTTGTGTTTGTTTGGCAATGGATCTCATGGAACCAATGTTGTTGGCTTTAAACTCTTTAATGTTTTATAAAAATCAGCTTTAAATAACATAAATAAAACTCCTGCCCCTCTTACTAAGTCTTCCCAGTATGGCGCTCACAGGATTTTGCACCACCATGCCCAATTCCTTCATCTATGCTGAAGAGAGATCGGACCCAGGGAGGCCATATAGCTCTAACCCCGTCTCCTTTGGACTATACCTTATTTATGCTCTCACAGGTCAAACCCCAGCTATTTTCCTGAGCCAGTGGTTTCAGCAGGACACTACCTGGGCCTCTTTCTCGCCTCTGTCCCAGTTCTCTGAGGATTCTGAGTCCTGGGGCCAGTTATCCAGGAGATCGTCTAAAGGAGTGGACTCCAGTGGCCTTAGGGAGTTCTTTGTTGTCTTCCTAGACAGCAGCAGAATGAGAGAACAGACACTCATGCAGATACCAACCCCTCCACTCAATAATACAACCTAAATCCTTGCAGTGGACAAAGTAGGACTTAAGTCACACCACTCATAGGGGACAGATTAGTGAACCCCCCCAGCCTGTCTGCCATGGAGAGGCTGGCTTGGGGGGTCCCAGGAATGCAGGGCTCTTCTCCATGCCTGATTTGGGCATCCCAGGATCTGCGGCTGTGTCTCCTGTTTTTGTTTGGTGTTTGAGGGTGAAAATCCGGCTGTCACTGTGCCCTGACAATGACAAATATGGGTCAGATTGAAGTCAAAGGAAAGGGACACTGCTCATTGCTTATCAGTAAATCAGAAGCCTAGACAGGATTACCCAAGGACAGGATGATGCTCCAATCTAGTGAATACAGTGAAGCCAGGCCTGGTGGCACACAGCTAGCATCCTGAAATGTTAGCCCTCAGAGGTGGAGGCAAGTTCAATGTCATTCTTAACTACATAGAGAGTTTGAGGCCAGCTGAGGCTACGTGAGACTGTCTGAGAGACACGGAGGGAGAGGAAGGGGAAGGGATGGGGAATAATGTTCACTTGTAATGCTCACTTCGACAGGAATTGTAATGATACAGAAACTTACACTGGCCCTTGAGTAAAGATGATATCCAACTTTTGGTACATTTCATTTGTGTGTGTGTGTGTGTGTGTGTGTGTGTGTGTGTGACATGAAAATAGAAAGGGCCGGGCCTGGTGGGCAGGCCTTTAATCCCAGCACTCAGGAGGCAGAGGCAGGCGGATTTCTGAGTTCGAGGCCAGCCTGGTCTACCAAGTGAGTTCCAGGACAGCCAGAGCTATNTTAAAAAAAAAAAAAAAAAAAAGGGGGTTAAGTTTACTACCGATATGGGAGGTCTTGAGGCCATGTGAGACAGTAGCTGTGTGTTTTAACTGCAGGGAAGGAGATATGGGAGGGTTTGGAAGAAAGAAGGCAAGGGAGAAATGAAAAAAAAAAAAAAAAAAAAAAAAAAAGAAAATAGAAAGGGAGTTACAGAGGAAGAAGGGGCGAGAGGTCTGGAGGGAGCAGAGAGGAGAGAATAAGAGAATATTAGAACATATGGGAAACAGAAGGGCGGGGCTGGGATGGCTCAGACGGCCTGGATTTGATTCCCAGCACCCACATGGCAGCTCACAACTTTCTGCAGTTCCAGTTCCAGGGAATCTGATATCCTCTTCTGACCTCCACAGCATGCGTGTGGTGTATAGACATACATGCAGGGAAAACATAAACGCATAATAAAAAGCTTTAAAAAGTTAAATGAACAAATAATAGTGAAATACTTTCATATAATGAAGGCATCCCGATGCAACCATTCCTTTGTACAGTAACCAAGAAAATTAATAAGAAAAGGAATGTGGGGGATTGCAAGATGGCTTAGGAGGTTAAAAACCACTGGCTAGGATAGGAGGGTCAGATGAGCAAGTCTGATCCCCAGAAGAGCCTGTCCTGGAAGACCCTCCAACTTCCACAGGCACATCTGCACTCACCCCACACACACATTAAATGATTAAAAAAAAAAAAAAAAAAAGACAAGGGGAAAAATCATGGACAAGCCTTGAAAGCTTTCTGGGGAAGTACTACTTGGGAGAAATCTCAAATGTATCGGGGACTGGACGGCAGGAGAATCAGCCCCTCTGCACCCAGTTTCCAGTTACCTTCCAGCACCTGACAATGAGCTACAGCCATTTGGTTGGCATTCTTGTGCCTGCCTACAACTGTACTCACCTGGGGACCTGCTGCAGAAAGCTCTGGTTCCCAGGTGTGCACTTGCCATAATCTATCTGCTTCTGCCGCCGCTGCAGGACCACTTCGTCGGTCTCAGCTTCCCACCTACAGGGAAGCACACGTGGTGCCTCAAAGAGTACGACTGTAGCCATCAAAGCATAAGAAGCTCCTCTCACACTACCTCACACCCCAGCCTTGTCTCCCAACTCACCTGGCCTGACCAGGCTCGGTGGTGACGCCCACGCTTACCATCTCTATCCTAGGGGACAAGGACATTTCACACACCTCCGTTCTGGGGAAGCAGTTTCTGCAGATAGAGGGGATATCAATAAACAAACAGGCTGAATACGTGATATTTTTCAGCCATGGTAACTGCCAAGATCCTCAGAGCAGATAAAGGCTATGGGGGTTTTGTTGGTTTTTTGAGACAGGGTCTTCTTCTCCATAGCCCTGACTAGAGGTCTCAAACGAACCAGCCTCCGAACTGTGGCGACTTCACATCAGCCTCCCAAGCTCTCTGATCATAGGAGCAGGCCAAGTCCAGCTTCATTTCCTTTCCTTTCCTTTCCTTTCTTTCTTTCTTTTCTTTTTTTTTTTTTTTTTGGTTTTTTTGAGACAAGGTTTCTCTGTGTAGTCCTGAACTCACTCTGTAGACCAGGCTGGCCTCAAACTCAGAAATCCACCTGCCTCTGCCTCCCAAGTGCTGGGATTAAAGGCGTGTGCCACCATGCCCGGCTTCATTTCCTTTTCATATTTGTGTGCTGTGTAGCTCTTTACATGTATGGGGCATGTGTGTACTTGTGCATTAGATCCGGTGCCTTAATCTTTACCTGGTATAGTGACATAAAGTCTCCCACTTGATCCCAGAGCTCACAAATTTAGCTAGTCTAACCAGCCGCTAACCAGTCTGGTAGCCCTGGTTCCAGGTAGCCATTGGTTCTGCTTCCCAAAGGCTAAGATAACAGGCATGCCATCATGCTACCCAGGACTTATGTGGGTCCTAGGAATCCAAAGCTGAGGCTTATGCTCGCCTTTACCACCGAGCCATTGCTTTACCTCCGAAGTCCAGCTTTGTTTGTTTTTTTGAGACAGGGTTTCTCTGTGTAGCCCTGGCTGTCCTGGAACTCACTGTGTAGACCAGGCTGGCCTCGAACTCAGAAATCTGCCTGCCTCTGCCTCCTGAGTGCTGGGATTAAAGGCGCGCACCACCACGCCCGGCTAAAACATTTGCTTTGTTTGTGAGACAGGGTTTTGCTAGGTAGCCCAGGTGGCACTGAATTTGTGATTCTCCTGCCTCAGCTGCATAAGGTTTTAGACTGTAAGCTCTATCAAGCTCCCACCATTTTCTTTGATACTGGGTCTTGTTATGTAGCTAGTACTGGTAATTATTCTTCCCCTGCCTCTGCAATGCTGGGGTTACAAGTGGGTATTACCATACTCGGTGTAAACATTTCTAGTTATGAAAAAGGTTAATGTGGTAACATATGCCTGTGATCCCAGAATTTAGGTGATTAGGACAGGAGAATCATGAGTTCGAGGCTAACCAGGGCTATATAACAAAACCCTGCCTCAACTGAGGGAATGAAGGAGGGAGGGAGGGAGGCTGGCTGGCTGTCGAGATGGCTGAATGGTTGAATGCACTGGCTGCTGTTCCCAAGGTCCAGGGATCAATTTCCAGCATTCACATGGCAGCTCACAACTGTCTGTAACTCCAGTTTTAAGGGATCCCACAGCTTCACACAGACATTCATGCAGGTAAGACATGAATGCACATGAAATACAAATAAAATATTTTTTAAAAATTCAGATGTATTCTGAAGTAAAGTACAGGAAACTGGGTGGGTGTAGTATCATACCTCTGTAATCCCAGACTTCAAGAGGCTGAGGGATTTCAAGCTGAAGACAAGTTTAGGCTAAACAGTGAGACCATGTCTCAAAAAGCACAAAAAGTACAGCATAATGCTTGTTACTCAAGAGTATGGTCCTGGGACCAAAGACACCATTGTCAAATGAAAATTGCTTACAAATGTAGATTTTACGTCCAAACCCAGACATACTGAATCAGAGCCCACAGCATCTCAAGATCTCCAGGTGGCTAGTATGTCCATTAATTAAAAGTTCCCACCCAATCAGCACCCCACACTCATGACCAATTACTTCATCTATACTTACACCCACTCTCCAAAGGAAAAAAAAAAAACAAACCAACACTAAGAATTTCTTGGATTTACGGGCTGAAGAGATGGTTCAGTGGTTAAGAACACATACTGCTTTTGCAGAGAAATTACCCATGTTGGGCAACTCAAAACTGCCAGTAACTCCAGCTCTAAGGGATTGCCGCTGGTTTTCCAACTGGCACAAATGCTCATACACATATACACATAGTTAAAAATAAATCTTAAAGCCGGGCGTGGTGGTGCACGCCTTTAATCCCAGCACTCAGGAGGCGGATTTCTGAGTTCAAGGCCAGCCTAGTCTACAAAGTGAGTTCCAGGACAACCAGGGCTATACAGAGAAACCCTGTCTCGAAAACAAAACAAAACACAAAAAATCTTAAAAAATAATTTCTTGGACTGGGAACTAACAGCTAAACGACAGAGCTTGTCTAGTGTGCTCTGGATTCCATTCCTATCATCGCTGCCACCACCACCACCACCACCACCACCACCACCACCACCACCACCACCACCACCACCACCACCACCACCACCACCACCACCACCACCGCTATACTCGCCCCGTTCGCCGCTGCCTTCAAGCAGGGTCTCACTCTAGCTCATGGCTAGAACTGGAACTCACTCTGTAGTGCAGGCTGTCCTCAAACTCACGGCGACACTTTTATTTCCGTCTTCCAAGTGCTGGGATTATAGGCATGAAGCCCTCCTGTCATAAAGAATACGTCAAAAGGTTTCGTTCCTCTACTCTCCCTGAAAAGGAATTTCTATCCAGAAAACCTCTTGGAAGAGACCAGTGACAGCTCATCAACACCGGTCGTGCTCCAACCACTGCCACACGGCGACAAGTGTTCCATTTCCAGCCGAAAGGTAACAAAACTCAAGAGGAACAACGCGAGAAAGAAGCCAGGAGAAGGGAATACTTGACTCAAAAACAGTTCTTGAAGCTAGTCAACGTTAGCGGGGCTCGATTTAAATCTCCCCGGGTTGTTGGGGCGGAGAGAATTGAGTACAGAAAGGATGTGGCGATTGGCCAGAGCGAGAGCCAATGTGTATCAGGCTCTCTGTATGGCGGAGCTACCCAGCGGACTAGGTACGAATAAAGCGATTGGTCAGGGGGCGGTGTCAGGTTCTGGTGCGATGATTGGCTGACGCTGCCAGCAGGAGAGCGATGATAGGTTGTTGAGAGTGTGGAAGGTTTGAATGGTCAGGCCTCTGGCTGTTGGCTTTGCCTTCAAGCCATCTCCGGAGAGAAGCAGCAACCTCAGGCTACGTAGATGCAATTTTAACCCGAAGAATCGCTTTTGTTCCTCAGATCCCTTGTCATTCAGTGGAGTCTTCGCTTCCGTCCAGTCCTGCAGGAGTTTTTTTTTTTTTTTTCCTCTCACAAAATTCAAGTCGGCCTTTAAACTTAAGGTAAGCCGGGAGCTGTGTCCGTCCGGGAATCTCGGATACCCGATTGTCCCTGCAGGGTTCGTTCGGGACCCGAGATCCGTGTAGCCTCATCTTGTTTGTTAGATCGGTTTCTTCTGGTCAAGAGTGTGAAACTGCGTGGTCCGGATCAAGCCAGTCTTCTCTTCGTTCCACCTTTGAAGTCCTGAGCTTGCCTGACGTCTGTAAGTTTTCGCCCTCAGCAACTGCAATGTAACATTCCAGGAGGTTATACTTCATCCTCCCGGGATGCTCCTCCACCCGGGCTCAGCCGGGCATTGGAAAGGGTGGAGAGACTGGAGTTGTTGAACATCTGGAGTGTTCTTCTCCTAGATAGCCCCACCTCCCTCGGTGAAGACTCTGAAGTCATGTCTACAGGACCTTTCCCACCTGCAAGTAAAGAGGGAAGTTTTGTTTCAGCACCCAGTTTTAGGTCCAAACAAAGGAAGATATTACACCTACTTTTGGAGAGAAACACTTCTTTTACCATCCGTTCAGATCTCCCTGAATCTCCGGGAGACAAACTCCATGACTCGGCAAACCTAAGCATTCTGTCGGGGTAAATTTATTTTTAAACAACATTTATTGTTAATTTAGGGGTGTGTGTATGTGTGTGTGTGTGTGTGTGTGTGTGTGTGTGTGGTTGTGGGTGGTAACCTAAGTGCAGTCTTCTAGAAGAACAGCAAGTTTTGTTTTGTTTTGTTTTGTTTTGTTTTGTGATTTTTCGAGACAGGGTTCCTCTGTGTAGCCCTGGCTGTCCTGGAACTCACTTTGTAGACCAGGCTGGCCTCGAACTCAGAAATTCACCTGCCTCTGCTTCCCGAGTGCTGGGATTAAAGGCGTGCGCCACCACGCCCGGCGCAAGTTTTTTTTTTTTTTTTTTTAAAGATTTATTTATTCATTTATTTTATGTATATGAGTGTACTGTAGCTGTACAGATGGTAGTGAGCCTTCATGTGGTGGGAATTGAATTTAGGACCTCTGCTCGCTTTGCCCCCTTGCTCAGGCCCAAAGATTTATTTGTTATTATAAATAAGTACACTGTTGCTGTCTTCAGACACACTAGAAGAGGGCGTCAGATCTCATTACAGATGGTTGTGAGCCACCATGTGGTTGCTGAGATTTGAACTCAGGACCTTTGGAAGAGCAGTCAGTACTCTTACCCACTGAGCCATCTCACCAGGCCCCCAGCAAGTTCTTAATCACTGAGCCATCTCTCCCGTCTGTAAATTAATTTTTATTTTTACGCCTTATCTTTGATTTTCTGAATAAGTTTGTTTGCTGAATTATCCTGTTTCAAGGTCCAGGGTTTGAATCTCAACTATGACCTTGAACTATATGACTCTAAGTCTTGGGCTTCCTTTCTATGTAAAAAAACAACCAAAAAATCTCTCTAAATAGGGCTTGGTGGAGTATGTTTGTGATTTCACCATTCTGGAGGCTGAGACAAGGATGATCAACAGGTTCCAGGCCAGCCTGGGCTACTAGTGAATCCCAGGACAACTAGTGGGCTATAGTGTGAGACCCTATTGCAAACAGACAAATAACAAGAAGAAAAAAAGTTAATTTTCTTTCTTACCAGGAGTAATCTTTTCCTGTAATGTCAGAATCAATGTGCTGTCTAGGAGAAATTCTAAAAACTCTATTAGTGTGTTGTCACTTTAATTGTATTAGTGTTAGCGATATACTTTAAATTCTGGTCATGCTGTCTTTACACCTCATTAGCAAATAAGTATTGAGAAGGAGTAGAGATTCCAGGAAGAATTTGAGTTTATGTGTTCAGGGTGAACACGATAGACAACTGAGGGTTAAGATCCTAGTCACTGGGCAAGTAGGATGTAAAGGCACCTGTCACGAAACCTGATGGGCCTGAGTTAGGTCCGCTGTCTGTTGCAAGCGGTCTTCTGACCTTCACACACCAATATGTGTCCACACCATAAATAAGATGGAGTAAAAATTCTTAAAAGTCATCTCTTTAGATTCTCATTAAATAAATCCTATCTCAGTTTGTTGGTGAAAAGGAAACAAGGCTCACGTTATTGAAATAGAGAAAAAGTGGGGGGTTCTCAACTCCTGAGCGGATTAGTTTGCATACTGTTTAGGTTTTTGTGATAGGAATTGAGAGAGACCCAAATACAGGCCTGATCTCTACCTTTTAAGACTAATGCCCCCTAATGAGAATCTTGATATATTTTTATGTCTCAACAGAGGAACCCCAAAATGTTGCCTTGACCTTTCGAATCTTAGCAATGGCGAGATGTCTGTTTCTCAGCTTACTTCTTCTGCTGACCTTGAGGACAATGGTAGGGGTATAGCCTTTAAAAGAAAGCCTAACTTTTTTTTTTTTTTT
>NC_034604.1:29887314-29888986 GCF_900095145.1 Mus pahari | reverse complement strand
CAACCACATGGTGGCTCATAACCATCTGTAACAAGATCTGACGCCCTCTTCTGGAGTGTCTGAAGACAGCTACAGTGTAATTACATATAATAAATAAATAAATAAATCTTTAAAAAAAAAAAAAAGATTTAATAGCTGGGCAGTGGTGGTGTAAGCCTTTAATCCCAGCACTTGGGAGGCAGAGGCAGGCAGATTTCTGAGTTCGAGGCCAACCTGGTCTACAGAGTGAATTCCAGGACAGCCAAGGATACACAGAGAAACCCTGTCTCGAAAAACTAAAAAAAAAATTATTTATTTATTAGCTGGGCAGTGGTGGTATACTCCTTTAATCACAGCACTCTGGAGGCAGTGGCAGACAGGTCTCTGAGTTCAAGGCCATCCTGGTTTATCAAAGCTACACAGAGAAACTGTCTTGAAAGACAAAACAACAACAAAAATTATTATTAGTGTGTGTTTGGGTGGTGGTGGTCGGATAACAAGCTATGGGAAACTGGTGTGTGCCACCATGGCTTTATACAGAGGTAAAAATTAAACCCAGGCATTGTGCATGCTGGGCAAACACTACTAAGTAAGCTGTATCTCCAGCCTGTGATTCTTCATATCTTATTGCAGGTCCCTTGGATTTGTCAGGACCTCAGGATGGACAGTTAACTGACAAGTGAGTTCTGCTGCTAAATGGTCTGTGTGCTGTAGCCGTTCTGTATGAATCACAGGGATGTGAGCCTGCGTAGACTCTGCACGCTCTGAGCCTGCGTAGACTCTGCACGCTATAAAGTACTTTCCTTTGGACATTCGTGGGTTTGGAGATTCTGACTTGACAGCTTTTAAGTTTTCCAGTTCTAAGTAGTGTTGTGAAATCCAGGCTACTTTAACTCAGCACACATGGAAATATCTTTTTTTTACATGAAGGGAAATGGTGCCCTGCACTCACATTAGGGCTTCTCTTTGCATGTGAGAAATCCTGTATTTTAGTGGCTAAGGATACAGGGTGGGAAAGGAGACTGGGTTCTGGTGACTTACTACTTCACTAGCTGGGACCCACAGCTTCTTAACTCATTGGATTGTATTTTCTTTATTCATATGAGGTAACAAAAGCGCTTATTAAGAACAGCTATTGCGTGAGTTCCAGGACAGCCAGGGCTATACAGAGAAACCCTGCCTCAAAAAAACAAAAACAAACAAACAAACAAAAAAAAAACAGCTATTACAAAGATTAGATAAAAATGAGAGGAGGCTGGGGTATATGAGACATTGTCTCAAACAAAACATAACACCACCCAAACCAAAAATAAAAACACACTCCAACCAGAACCAGGTAATATGGTTTACATTTGTGACCCCAGGACTCAGGTGGGAGAGGCAAGAGAATCAGAAGGTCAAGGCCAGCCTTAGCTACATAAAAAGCCTGAGGCCAGCCTGGGGCTGTGTGAGACCCTATCCTAAGACTACCTCCCACCTCCCACCTCTCTCCCATCCCCACCCAGAAAAGCAAAGCAAAGCAAAGCAAAGCATGTATCTAGCACATACCAAACGTTCTGTTTGTTGTTATGACTATTGTGGGAGTCTCTCCTGGAGATTCTAAAATAGTTAGCCAGGGGGTATACACAGAGTAAAAACTGAACCTTAAATAGCCTATTTTGTACAGACTAGGTAGAAATTGGGGGGGGGGGGG
>NC_034604.1:29881346-29885208 GCF_900095145.1 Mus pahari | reverse complement strand
TGAGCCACCATGTGGTTGCTGGGATTTGAACTCCGGACCTTCGGAAGAGCAGTCGGGTGCTCTTACCCACTGAGCCATCTCACCAGCCCCTATAGCTCACTTTTTGTGTGTTGTTTTTAAGACAGAGTTCATGGGGCTGGAGAGATGGCTCAGCAGTCAAGAGCGCTGACAGCTCTTCTAGAAGACCTGGGTTCAATTCCCAGCAACTACATAGGAACTCAAAACTGTCTATAACTCATAACCTCACATAGACATACATGCAGTCAAAACACCAATTTACATTAAGTAACAATAAATAAATTAAAAAAAAAATACAAGGTCCAGTTATCCAGGCTTCCCAGCAGCTAGGATTACAGACCTGCACCAGCAGGCTAAACTAAACTTTGGTCTTTCATTCCCTCAGTACTGGGGATTGCATGAGAGGCCTCAGGTATCCTGAGCAAACACTCTGTCGCTGGACAATTTGAGACAGAATTTCATTAAGCTATGACCTTGAACTTGAAGTCCCGCGTCAGCCTCTTAGGTGGGATTAGCTGTGCACTAGCAGGCCCATATTAATTTTTTCTGATTTCTCCTTAGATGAACTCTCTTGAGGACGCTATGGTCCTTTTTATATAAGGCTTACACCATCCTGTCCCAAGTAGAAAGTGCTCTTTGCTGAACTGACCACTCACGACGATGATCCTTAATCCGTCCACCTAAACTGCTTTTCTAGCCATCTTCTGTGTCTTCTGTCCCCTCACCTAGATCGGTATACATGCTAAAGTGGCTATTCTAGTCTCTTTTCTTTCAGATTCATTTGTTTTTATTTTACGGGTGTGAGTGTTTTGCCTGTGTGTATGTCTGTGCACCACGTTAGTGCAGTGCCCACAGAGCTGGAAGGGGTCATTGGATTTTCTGGAACTGGAGTTGCAGGTGGTTGTTGGCCACCATGTGGGTGCTGGGAATTGAACCTGGGTCCTCTCTAAGAACAACATGTGCTCTTAACTGCTGAGCCCTATCTCTAGCCCCCACTATGCTTTTATTCTTCCCTATACTAGAGAAGGTATGCCTGGTTTTAGGTGTTTATAATCAACTTCAAAAAATTACTACTACCTCTGCCCCTTAAATTTTTTTTTTCTGCATTTATTTATTATGTGTGTGTGTGTATCTGTGTGTGTGTCTGTCTGTGTATCTGTGTGTGTGTGTGTATGTGTGTGTGTGTATCTCTGTGTATGTGTGTGTGTGTATGTCTGTGTATCTCTGTGTGTGTGTGTGTGTGTGTGTGTGTGTGTGTGTGTTTGTGTGCTCAGATTCCCTTAGAGGTCGAAGGACAACTTATAGAAGTCAGTTCCTTAGGCCATCTCAGTTCCAGGGATTGAACACAAATTGTCAGGCTTTGTGCCAAGTACCTTTATTAGCTGAATCATCTTTCTATCCCTATTATTGCCGTTTTATTCTCCCCTTGTAAATCAGTCTTTAAAAATCTCACAGTCCAGGACTACAGAGATGGTTCAGTGGTTAAAAGCACTTACTGCTTTTCCTGAGAACATGAGTTGAGTTGCCCACACCCGCATAGCGGTTCCACATCCATCTCATCTGTAAGTCCAGTTCAAGGGGATCGAGTGCCTTCTGGCCTCTGCAGGCACCAGGGGCACATGTAGTACACATATCTATGCAAACAAAACACTCATATTCGTAAAATAAAGTAAATACACTTTAAAAATAATAAATATCTACAAATAAAATTGCAGATCCCTTCCCAAGCAAGCTTTCTTTCATCCCCTGTCCTTTTGTTTATGATGATAAAATTTGTATCCACCAAAGCAACTCTGTGTGTCGACATCAAATCCACAGCATTATCTGTATCTTCAGATATGATTTAATGACTACGTTTATGTGTTTCATGGAGTTATTCATAGTTTGATCAGATGTCCAGCTGATTGACATGGGTCTTTCTTGTGCAGATAAACACCAGTTTAAAGGCATTGGAATGGGAGGCACCTAGGACCCCAAGGTTTAGAAAAATGCCTGGAGGCCCTCTGGCTTCTCCTCTGTGTGAGCTGGTGAGTTACTGACTACGATCAAGTGGTGGCTGAAGTATCTTGGGTGACAGGACAATAGGTGGCTGTTGACTTTCGCTAAGCCACAGTAGCTGAGCAGAGGGTTGGAACAGTAACCGCCAGTCTGAGGAGCTATGTGCCTTCTGACAGTTTGGGTTGTTTAAATGCAGGCTGAGAATTCTTCTTAACCTTTGGTTTCCTCTTCTTTTCTCTTTCTTTCCTTGTGGGGATTTGAGACATCCCGGTCTAGGTGCTAGGTCAACAACCATGTGCCACGGGGCACAATGTCCATTTCTTTTCTCATTTTTGAAATGAAGTTTTACTGTGCTGCTCAGGGCAGCCTTGAACTCCTTTACTCAGGCTCTCTTCCTCCTCCTCCTCCTCCTCCTCCTCCTCCTCCTCCTCCTCCTCCTCTTCCTCCGTGGTCTCCTGAGTCCTGTAGGTTTCTGCCACTGCATGCAGCTTCTTTTAAGGGTTGTACAGTTTAATTCTTACATTTATATTGTTGCTAACATGATATATGTGTTCCGAATAAGGTAAGGATTTCTTATTTTTTCCATTATTTTAAATTTTAATTTGTGTTTCCTTTTATTGAGTCAGCATTTGAGTATGCAGCTAAGGCTTGCCTCAGACTCCGGATTCTTTGGCTTCAGCCCCTTGATTAGCGGGATCATAGACAAATGCTTTCATACTCGGCCCTAAATAGGTTTTGATCTTGTCAGTATACTTGACAGGAAATGAAGCAGCTGGGCAGCCCCATTACTACAGTTCCTAAGCTGAGTCAAACCATAAAGCTAGAAGACCAAGAAGGGATTTCAGAAGACCCGATGGAGTGTTCCCTGGAAGACCAGGATGCCAAGGTTCAGTGTCGCGTTACTCCTCACTTTCCACCTTTGTTTTACAGTTTACTTACTCCATGCGTGTGTCTATGGTGTCTATGTTTCTGCATGTGCATGCACATGCGTGGCATATATGTGGTGGTCAGAGGACAGTTAGTGAAAGTTAGTTCTCTCCTACCTTGTGGGTCCAAGCATCAAACTCAGTCATCAGGCCTACAAGCTGAATTGTCTCAGTAGCTTTTGGATGTTTGTCATTGTTTTTGTTTTCTATTTTCTTTTAAAAAAAAAGGGGGGGGGGGGTGTCTCATTGAGTAGTCCAGGCTGTTGACATTGCTGTTTAGCCCAGGGTGGCTTTGAACTAGCAACCTTCCTGTCTTAACCTCCTGAATACTAGGACTATATATAGGTGTGCCATCCTGTGCTACCGTACCAACTTTTCTTTTTCACTTTGTTCGTTTAAGATCAGGTCTCACTTCGAGGCCCAGGCTGACCTGGAACTCACTTGTAGCCAAAGCAGCTCTGGAATTCACTGTAGTAGCCTAGGCTGCCTTGAAACTCTTTGAAATCCTCTTCCCTCAGCCTCCCAAGTGCGAGGATTATGGACATGAGCGTCTACATTTGATCTTAAGTAAACAATATTGTTTGCCTATTATCCTAGGGCTGTGACAAAACAAAACAAAACAAAACAAAACAAAAGGCAGAGTCTCGGTGGTGATGCATACCTGTAATTCCATTACTTTGTAGGTTGAGGCAGAGGGTTGTGAATTAAAGGCCAACCTTGAGTACATAATGAGACCTGGTTTCAACAAGAACAATAGGGCTGGAGAGATGGCTCTGCAGTAAAGAGCCCTGGATGCTCTTCCAGAGGACCATGGTTTGAGTCAAAAGAAAGAAAGAAAGAAAGAAAGAAAGAAAGAAAGAAAGAAAGAAAGAAAGAAAGGAAGGAAGGAAGGAAGGAAGGAAGGAAGGAAGGAAGGAAGG
>NC_034604.1:29870642-29881321 GCF_900095145.1 Mus pahari | reverse complement strand
AAAGAAAGAAAGAAAGAAAGAAAGAAAGAAAGGAAGGAAGGAAGGAAGGAAGGAAGGAAGGAAGGAAGGAAGGAAGGAAGGAAGGAAGGAGAAAAGAAAAGAAATCTTTAGACTCTTAAGAGATACCCAACAGACCGTGTCTCATCACCACGAAGAGCGTCCTATTACTGGATGAGAAGTTTTGGTCAGTAATTTTAGTCACTATCAAAGCAATGGCTGGAACAACCTAGCAGGTTATTGCAAGTGTCTTCCAAGGCACTTCCCACATCACAGGGAGATGGTCTGAAGCTGTGTGTGCCTTGTAGGTATGTGCGGACACTAGAGATAGTCTCTGAGGTGTTTGGCACTTCTGAGTCGGCTTTGTTTGTTTGAGAACAAGGTGGACAAAGATGACTTTAGATGCATTCATTTAAATGCAGTAAGTTGTGAAGGGCACCAGGCTGACTGACGGAACTGTGAGGAGCACGAAAGGCAGGGTGGGGGATGGGGAGGACTGCAGTAGCCACACAACACACACCTCACAACAACTTTAAAGAGTTAGAAATGAGTGATTTGCCTGCCTTGGTGGGTCATGCGTATAATCCTAGCACTTGGTCTCTACTAAGGTTTCCTGAAGCTTGGAGTTATACGTGGTAACAGAGGAATGCCCTGTGTCAACACGCGGCAGATGTGGTGTCGTGGGGCTGGGCACTTGGGCTCCAGCTCTTGCCCACTACTAGCGGTAGACTCTTGGCCAGTCTACTGTAAACTTCAATTTTCCCATTTAAATTGGACAGCAGGGCTGGGCAGAAGGCTCAGCTCATAAAGAACGTGTTACTTAAGCATGGGGACCCCAATTCGGGTCCTCGGAACCCACATAAATGCTGGGTGGGTCTACTTGATTCCAGCTAGAAAAGGTGAAGCCAGCAGATGGAGGTTGGAGCACGCCTTGCCAGCACGTTCAGGTGACAGACCCTGCCTTAGTGGCTAAGGAGAGGTAACTGAACAAGACTCCTGGTGTCCACCCGGGCCCTCCACACACGTTTGCAGAAGAACACACATGCACATGATACATGAACACACATGCAAAAAATAGATAAAATGGAGAATACAATAAACCTTTCATAGGATTGCTGTCCATATGATAAAGTATTAAAAGTAGTTTGTATAATTCCAGCACTCGGGAAGCTGAGGCAAGGGAGTCCAAGTTAAAGGCCAGCCTCCTCTCTCTCTCTCTCTCTCTCTCTCTCTCTCTCTCTCTCTCTCTCTCTCTCTCTCTCTCTCTCTCTCTTTTCCTCTCCCCTCCCCCCTCCCCCCCTCTGTGTGTGTGTGTGTGTGTGTGTGTGTGTGTGTGTGTGTGTGTGTGTGTGTGTGTGTGTGTGTGTGTGTGTGTGTGTGTGTGTGTGGTGTGTATGCAAACACAAGGAAGCAGTGTTTGATGAAGGACATTAATTTTTATTGTATATCTTGAATGTTTACATTTTTTGTTTGTGAAATATACCTCGATAAAATAGAAATGTTTTTTGCGGGGAGTGATGGCCCATGCCTTTAATATCAGCATTTGGGAAGTAGAGACAGAATGAGCTGGAGTCTAGTCTGGTCTACATAGTGAGTTCCAGCCCAGCCATGGGGAGGGATACATGGTGAAACCTTCTCTTCTCCCCCCGGCCTCCTAAAAAAAGAAACAAGAAAAAGAAAAACTTAAAAAGCAGCTTATAATGTTCCACATACTTTATTATTCTTTAAAGGTTTATTTTATTTTTATTTATATGTTTATATAAATATCTGTGTAGGCCAGAAGATTGTGTCAGATGTGATTGTTAGGAACCCAACTCTGGTCCTCTGAAAGAGCAGCAAGTGTTTTAACCACTGAGCCATCTTTCCACCCCTACTTTATTATATCAGTAATAAGTGATGTAAGTAGTAACAACATTCAATAAGCATGATACTAGTATTGCTATATTATTACAGCTAAGGACAGTCATAATTGAGAGAAGATTCCTTGGGCTAAAAAGATAGTTCAGTCTGGGCCTGGAGCTAAGGCTCTGTGGTTAAGAGCACTGGCTGTTCTTCCAGAGGACACAGGTTCCAAAGGATACAGTTTTAGTTCCTAGCACCTACACAGGTGGTTCACAAGTACCTGTAACTCCAGTTTTAAGGATCTGATTGCCACTTCTGCTTCTGACCTCCGTGAGCAGCAGGCACAAACATGGTGCACATACTTACGTTCAGGCAAAGCATATATAAAATAAAAATGAAATAAATCTTTTTTTTTTTTTAAGATAGTTTAACTGGTAAAGTACTTACTGTGTGCATGGGGACCACCTCCAGCCTCAGTACCATGTGAAAAGCCAGATGTGGTAATGCTTACAATCCCAGTGCTACGGAGGCAGCCACAGGAAGCTGGCCAGTCTTGTCTACTCAGCAGGTCCCAGACCCTGCTGCAAATAACCAGGTTGACGATTCCTGAGAAATGACACCAGGGTTGACCTCTGGCCTCCACCCACAGCAGCACTCACACATACAAAGAAAATCTATTAGTACAGGAGGTCCTGAGTTCAATCCCTGGCATGGGGTTGGGAGGGACAGAAATGTACATATCTCTGGGGTGTCGAGTGTTATGGTTGGTTTTAAGGCATAGCCTTATTATGGAGCCCTGATTGGCCTTGGCATTCTAACTCTTAAGTGCTGGAACTGCAAGTGTGTGCCAGCATGCCAGGTCTGTGAAGTGTCTTGACACTGTTCAGTGTTGGAGTTGAACTCAGGATCTAGTGAATGTTAGGTAACTGCTGAGCCCTTGAGCTCTACCCCAGTCTATATAATGTTCAGATATGACAGTTTTATACTTCAGGAACTGCCTTCTGCAGTATGTCATTTTATATTCCCACCAGCAATGCACGAAAGTCTCCCCGGCTTAAAAAAAAGTTATATTTACTTAAAACTTCTTTAGATTTTTATCTTATTTATATATGTATGTATTTAATTTTGTGTGTGTGTGGGGGAGGCATGCGACATGTATGTGGAAGTTAGAGAACAGTTTTAGGAACTGGTTTTCCCTTCCACGTTTATACAGGTTCTGGGAATTAAACTCAGGTCGCCAGGACCCAGCTAGTACCTTATTTACTGAGTCATCTTGCCAGTCCAGGTCTTTAACATGAGAACTGGAAGTAGCGGGAGTTTTGTCTTTTCAGGGCTTAAGTCTAAAGAAGATGGTCCCTCTCTGTGACGTGAATGCCATTCAGATGGAGGAGGAGGAGTCTGACTCGGAGCTTCTGATTGGTGATTTCTCAAAGGTGCATTTGGTTGTATATACTCTTCCCCCCCCTCCCTCTCCCTCTCCCTCTCCCTCTCCCTCTCCTCTCTTCCTCGTTTCTTTCCCCCTCGTGTGTGTGTGTGTGTGTGTGTGTGTGTGTGTGTGTGTGTGTGTGTGTGTTGGTTTTTAAAAAAAAAATGGTAGAAAATGATAACATTTATCCCAAACCTTATCAACCAGAAAAATATTTTTTGTATTATTTCTAGACTTTCCTATACAAATACAAACAAGTGAGTTTTGTATCCTTCACACACACACACACACACACACACCACAGCAGCAACAAATCCTCTTACCCCACTGTGGGTCTGTTGAGGTTTTGTGTTCCTCTGTTCCTTTGTATCATCTCGTTAGGATAAGATACAGTGATAGAGTGCATTTGGTTTTTTAGAGTAAGTGTATGTGTGCGTGAGGATGTGTGTGTGTTCATATCATAATACAGAAGGAACGTTTGCGGGAGTCGGCTTTCTCCACTCACTGTGTGGGTCCTGGGGACTGAACTCAGGTTTTCAGGCTTGCCGGCACACGCCTCTACCACAGGGCCCTATCTCTGGTCCTGTGGTTCTGTTTTTTTACAGATAGTATTGCATAGCTCCGAATCCTCCTGACTGCCAGGATTATGATGCATTTTGATGTGCTTGCACATTTGATCTTCTGGTTTGGAGTGTACGGGGTGCTGCGTGTGCTCTAGTGTGGATACACCT
The DNA here is from genome assembly GCF_900095145.1 of Mus pahari. Lineage (NCBI taxonomy): Eukaryota > Metazoa > Chordata > Mammalia > Rodentia > Muridae > Mus > Mus pahari. The sequence continues at coordinate 29,877,325 of NC_034604.1, read as the reverse complement.
GTGAAAGCCATAGGTCAGCCTTGGACGGTGCTCCTCAGGAGCTGTCACCTTGTGTTTTGAGACAGGGGCTCACTGGCTCCTAGGGCTTGCAGATGAACCTGGCTGGCCAGCAAGCCTCAAGGATCCTTGTACCCATGCTTCTCAGCTCTGGGATTACAAATGCATGCCATCCTACACGGGTTTATAGTGGATGCTAGGGACCAAACGTAGCTCCTCATAATTGCATGATTTCACCAACTGAGCAGTTTACCCGGCCCCATGTTATCATGAACACCAATAGTAAAAAGTTTTGTTTATTTTTATTTTTTAAGCCTTTTTCTTTTTTAAAAAATATTTATATACATATATACATATTTGAGTGATCTGTCATCGTACATACCGGAAGAGGGAATCACATCCCATTCAGATGGTTGTGAGCCATTTCTCCAGCCCTATTTTATATTTGTATGTGTTTTGTCTGAATATACATATGGGCAAGTGAGCCATAATGTGGTTGCTGGGAATTGGACATTGGTCCTTCGGAAAAGCAGGAAACACTATTAACCACTGTGCAAGGTCTCTACCCCCATTTCATCATTAAAGAAATAAAAAAAGATTTAGCCTTGCCTTTAATACAAACACTCAGGGGGCAGAGACAGGTGTATCTCTGTGAATTCAAGGTCAGGCTGCTCTACAGAGTGAGTTCCAAGACAGCCAAAGTTTCATAGTTTTTTTTTTTTTAAACTCTCAAAAACCAACAACTAAATATTTTTATTTTATTTTATTTTATTTTTTTAAAGATTTATTTATTATTATACATAAGTACCCTGTAGTTGTCTTCAGACATGCCAGAAGAGGGCATCAGATCTCATTACAGATGGTTGTCAGCCATCATGTGGTTACTGGGATTTGAACTCAGGACCTTCAGGAAGAACAGTCAGTGCTCTTACCCACTGAGCCATTTCACCAGCCCAAAATATTTTTATTTTATGTGTATGGATGTTTTGCTTGTATGTATGTCTGTACACATCTGTGCAGTGTCATCAGAGGCCACAAGAGGGTGTCAAATCTACTGGTACTAGAGCTAGAGACAGTTTTGACCCACCATCTGTGTGTGAAATCTGAACCCAGGTCCTCTGGAAGAACAACTAGTATTCTAACCACTAAGCTATCTCTGCAGACCCTTATTTCATCATTTTCAATAGCTCTTTATTACTTAGTTAACTTTTTGACTACTCATAATTTCTCTATCAATCCCTTCTTGTGGGGTAGAATCACTTGGAAAGGACCGTATGGGAGTGTCTGTTGGGATGCTTGGGGAGATTCCTGCTGTGATTTCAGTTCTCGGGTCTTTCCAGGTGTGTGTGCTGCCAACGGTGCCAGGGAAACACCCGGATCTGAAGTATATCAGCCCAGACACAGTAAGCATAACCTGGAGATGGTCACTGGTTAGATCTTATCATCAGCCACTGGCCTTTGCTCCCAACACCCACTTCAGTCTGTATGTCTTTCATTCTGTCCCTCTGTCTACTCTCATAGGCTCTTACTCTGCTGAAGCTGTATTGAAGGGTTCCTTTGTATCTTTTCTTTTTTTTCTTTCTTTTTTTTTAATATTTTATTTATTTAATGTATTATTTTATTTATTTAAGTGCATTTTAGCTGTCTTCAGACACACCAGATCTCATTACAGATGGTTGTGAGCCACCATGTGGGTGCTGGGATTTGAACTCAGGACCTCTAGAAGAGAAATCAGTGCTCTTAACCACTGAGCCATCTCTCCAGCCCCTTCTTTTTTTTTCTTTCTTTCTTTTTTTTTTTTTTTTTAAGACAATATTTCTCTGTGTAGCCCTGACTGTCGTGGAACTCATTCTGTAGACCAAGCTGACTTTGATCTCAAAGATCTGCTGGCCTCTGCCTGCCAAATACTGGGCTTAAAGGTGTGTGCCACCACTGCCCAGCTCCAATTTCTGTCTTTTTAAAATTTTTACTTAAGGGGCTGAAGAGATGGATTAGCAGTTAAAAGCACCGGACGCTCTTCCAGAGGTCCTGAGTCAGTTCCTAGCAACCACATGGTGGCTCACAACCATCTGTAATGGGATCTGATGCCCTCCTCTGACATGCAGGTATACATGCAGATAGAGCACTCATATACATAAAATAAATAAGTTTTATTACTTTTTTAGTTAAACAAATGATGTATTATAGATAAAGGAGAGAAGGGAAGGAAAACATAAAAAGAAGAAAAAAATCACTCAGTTGGGGTCTTAAAGCAGCCACGATTCCTGACTTACATGTTAATAATTCTCTCTCTCTCTCTCTCTCACACACACACACACACACACACACACACACACGCTCAAGATGACTCTCGAGACAGAGTGTCTGATTCTCCTTTATCCTGGCTGGTTGTAAATCAGTATGTATTTGAGATGAGATGACTAATGACCTCAGATTTCTAAGCCTTTTGCCTCGACTTCCTGAGTGCTGGGATTATAAGCAGGTACCACCACAGCTGAAGTGCTGGCAGTGTCTCAAGGTAGAGGGAACAGGCTTAGTGTATACACTGTAACACCTAAGATACTCCCGCCTCCTACTCTCCTCTTTCAGACAAGATCTAGCCTGGAACTTACAGTGTAGACCAGACTGGCCGTGATTATAGAGATTCACCTACCTAGTTTATAAAAAATAGAGTAATGATGAACTTGGAGTGTTGCAGTTAATTTGGTGAGATCATTGTAAACAACCAAAGTGAGGTCAGCCAGGGCAGCATAGTAAGACCTAGTGTCAAGAAAAAAAAAGGGGGGGGGGGCTGGTGAGATGGCTCAGTGGGTAAGAGCACCCGACTGCTCTTCCAAAGGTCCAGAGTTCAAATCCCAGCAACCACATGGTGGCTCACAACCATCCGTAACAAGATCTGATGCCCTCTTCTGGAGTGTCTGAAGACAGCTACAGTGTACTTACATATAGTAAATAAATAAATAAAAAAAAAAAAAAAAAAAAAAAAAAAAAAAAAAAAAAAAAAAAAAGAAAAGAAAAAAAAAAAAAGGTCAGGTGGTGGTGGCGCACATACCTTTAATTCCAGTTCGTGGGAGACAGAGGATGGCAGTTTCTGTGAGTTTGAGGCCAGCATGGTCTATGGAACAGTTCCAAGACAACCAGAGCTACACAAAGAAATCCTGTCTCAAAAACAAAAAGCAAACAGACAAAAATCTATGTTATTTAAATGGCTGTGTAATCTGTTATACCAGAATATGCAATTTGTTTAACTAACCTCCCCCCCCCCTAATGGATGTTTGAGTTGTTTGTAATATTTCAGAATCCTAGACAATGCTAAGATAATTATCAATTTGTGTACTTTTACTTAAGGTGTTAGAAGAAATTGGGGATGGTGGTACATGCTTATAATCCCAGCAATTAGGAGTTGGGGCCAGGAGGATCAAGAGTTCAGAGCTATCCTCTGGAACATAGTGAGTTTGAGGCTAGCCTGGGCTACTTAAGACTTTATCTCACAAAACAAAGATTTCAAGTATAATTCCATGTATTTTGTATGTATTTACAAAGTTCTCTCTAGAAAGGCTGGACCAGTTTATTCTTCGGGATGTCCTCTTACATCAGGTTGTCTAACCACTAGTTCCTCTGCTACTGATCTACTCCATAGCTGCCTCCTGCAAGGCTGTTGGTCATGCTTTCCTCTATATAGATAACCTCCATATCAGCCATGTGGGTCCTCCCTCGACACAGGCCATCTTCATCTCACGCTCGTATGTGGGGTTAGGCTTCATCCACGTACTGTGTTGCAAACACAGGCTACACTTGGAGGTTCTGCATACAGTACAATAATGGGAACATGCAGAAAGGAACTGTGTGGCTCCTCTCTCTCAGAGCAACAGTGATCAGGATATTTAATCATTCTTTGTGTGCAGGTGGCTGCTTTACTGTCTGGAAAGTTCCAGAGTGTGATCGAGAGGTTTTATATCATTGATTGCCGCTACCCGTATGAGTACCTGGGAGGCCACATCCTGGTGAGATAACATCATGGGCACTGGGAAAGGAGAGGTTGCAGATTCACTTTTACTGAGAAGAGTGTGGGTAAAGGGTCCTGTGAGCTCCAGCACTAGGCCAGAGAAGATACATTTGGATCCCATCAAAGGAAGTCCTTATTCCCACTGTAATCCTGTGTACCTTGAGCAATCCCTTTCTCTCCTTGACAGTCTCCCTCCTTCCTGTGCGAGCCTAGGAAACCTAAAAACCGTCCAGGAACCAGGAAGCACTTTGCAACCATTTAATGTTCACAGACAGTTCTCATAGTTTATCCTGTGCTCCGGCTGGCTCGGTCTGTGAATATTTATTGAGCAGCTACATACCAAACTCTGTGCCAAACCCTGGAGTAGATACAGAGGGAGGCTTAGGCTCCCACCCTGGAACTCCTTGTTGCCTGGTTTTTCTGGCCTCAATGTCCCAGAAAAGTATACCAGTCATTCCTGAATACTGACTGTACACAAGCCCTTGAGGAATACTTGCTAATATTCTTCTCTGCAGGGAGCCTTAAACCTGCACAGTCAGAAGGAACTACATGAGTTCTTTCTGAGGAAGCCTGTTGTTCCTCTGGATATCCAGAAAAGAGTCATCATTGTGTTCCTCTGTGAATTCTCCTCAGAGAGAGGCCCTCGAATGTGAGTGTGTGCATGCGCTGAAGCCGGGGATAGAAACGGATCTTGAGTGAGACTTGGCACAACAGTTTGGACAGAGATGAACCTGAATGAATGCCTGCCACTGCAGTTCCATGAGTATTAGGGTGATTGAAGGAAGGTGTTCCTACAGTTCAAAAGAATTGGGCCTTGGAGATGTAACTCCACTGGCAGAGTACTTGCCTAGATTATTTAGTCCTTGGGTTTGATCCCCAATATTGCATAAAGCTGGGCATAATTATACACACCTATACTCCCAACACAGAAAAGTAAGGGAGTCATGGAGTTTCAGGGATACACAAGCAGGAAGATCAGAAATTTAAGGTTCTAGATCAGTCTGGGCTTAGAGATCCTGTCTCAAAATAAAAGATCCAGACATGGTGGTCCATGCCGATAATCCCAGCACTCAGGAGTCAGAGGCAGATAGATAACTGAGTTTGAGACCAGCCTGGTCTACATAGTGAGACCCTGTCTCAAAAACAAAACAAAACCAAACTATCAAAAACCCATATAAACACACACACACACACACACACACACACACAAAGGGATTTGGGGATGAAGCTTCAATAGAAGAGAGGGGGAAGAGTGTCACTGGACTTTGGTTGGTGAACGTGGTGAGAGGCTATGTGCATTGTGGGTGGTGGCTGTGGATTAAACCTGGGTCTTCTTTGCACTATGCGGTACTCTACCATTGAGCTACATCCCAGCACTGAAGGTCCTCTGGGGCGGTTACTCACAGTGTGTTCTTCCCCTCCCTCCCACTGAAGGACTGTAGAGTCCTGGCCTTGCTTCCTTCGTCCAACCCATCTCTGTGTTTTCTTTACAGGTGCCGTTCTCTGAGAGAAAAAGATAGGGCTCTGAACCAGTATCCGGCATTATACTACCCTGAGCTGTATATCCTCAAAGGGGGCTACAGAGATTTCTTTCCAGAGTATATGGTAAAAGGATGCGGAAGATCTCAGACATGGTGGGAGGGGTGCTCCAACTCAGCTTTAGCATATAGTCTTTAGGGATGTAAAGCAGTCTAAGAGGGGAAAAAAAAGTGTTCCTTAGCCCCAGGGAGCAGTATCTCTTCTCCTTAGTAGGCAGGGCTCAGGAGTCTGAGAAACCTTTGTCCTGTACCTTTCAGGAGCTGTGTGACCCACAGAGCTACTGTCCTATGCTGCACCAGGACCACCAGGCTGAGCTGCTGAGCTGGCGGAGCCAGAGCAAGGCGCAGGAAGGGGAGCGGCAGCTGCAGGAACAGATTGCCCTCCTGGTGAAGGACTGAGCCCACAATAGTGACTATGACGGTGGCAGTGAAGACACTACAGACCCTGGACAGAAGGAGTCATCTTCCATGTAGCTAATCCCATGATTATGTCTGCAAACACGGGCATAGCCAGGCAGGCTGCGAACGCCTTTCGTCCTAGCACTGAGGAGGCAAAGGCAGAAGGATCTTTGAGTTTGAGGCCAGCCTGGTCTACATGGGACCTTGTCTCAAAAACAAAATAAACAAAGTAAAACAAAACCCATTAAATCAAAATCTAGATGTCTCTAAGCCTGTCGTGCTGATGACGTGCTCCTCCTGAGGGTGGGCATGGTTTCCGTGAGCTGCTGGCTGTTCTAGATGAGGAGCAGAGATGTCTGCATTGCTCTTGAGAGTTCAGAGTTCTATTCCCAGTCTCCCATATTTTGCCACAAGCAGCTCCTCTACACAGGCTTCTGGCTTTCTGAGAACATGGCTTACCTACCCTCTGTGTATTTTCTTCCCTTTCTCAGCCTCTTTACTCAAATGGGAAAGTGAAATGAAGTGGCTTGGAACCCGGTCTCTTCCTGTAGGATCTGCATAAGGAGAATAGTCATGAGAGGAGGCTCCTTTAAGGGCTTGCTTGTCACAGGAGCACTGAGTCAGAGCTTGCACACCATAAACAGTTAAGAAATACAGTCAGACCGGGCGTGGTGACACACGCCTTTAATCCCAGCACTCGGGAGGCAGAGGCAGGCGGATTTCTGAGTTCAAGGCCAGCCTGG
>NC_034604.1:29866625-29870560 GCF_900095145.1 Mus pahari | reverse complement strand
ACAGTCAGGCTGGGGAGACGTGAGTGGGTAAGATGGTTACATAAAGCTCTGAGTTCCAAACCTAGGGAGCTAATAGGATGCTGGCTACTCTGTGCATCTGCAATCCTGGTACTCCTCACCATGAGAAGGGAGGTGGGAACAGAACCATGGAAACTCAGGCCAGCTAACCTGGCATACAGAAGAGTCCATGTCTAAAGTTAGAAGATGAAGGCCAATACCTGACCTCATCATACACACGCACACACACAAACACAGATCTGTGAGACCTCATGTATAACCTGATAATGCTGAAGTTCTTTTCTTTACTACTCAAGTTTTACAGTCTGGACCCTCAGCATCGTATGGATCTGTTTAAAGTTTAAAAAATAATAATAGTGCACGCTTCAGCAGCATTTACACTGAAGGTGGGACAAAAGCATGACCCCTGCAAGGATGGTGTTTGTGTGTGTGTGTGTGTGTGTGTGTGTGTGTATTTAAGTCATGACTCCTGATTTTTTTTTTTTTTTTGGTCTTTCGAAACAGGGTTTCTCTGTGTAGCCCTAGCTGTCCTGGAACTCTGTAGACCAGGCTGGCCTTGAACTCAGAAATCCACCTGTCTCTGCCTCCCAAGTGCTGGGATTAAAGACGTGTGCCACCGCTGCCCGGCTATGACTCCTGATTTTAAGCCAGAACTGAGGTTCTGAGTTTTAGAACTTTCTGCCAAGTGTAAAGTAAGTGCTTATAGTGAGTACTTGGTGAGTCGGACCCAGGAAGAGCTGGGGTTCAAGGTCACACTAGCTCCCTGCCAGTGCAAAGCCAGCCTCAGCTACATGAAACCCTGTCTTACAAAAGAAAATCAAAATCTTCCCTTTGGGGGCTGGAGAGATGGTTCAGCGGTTGGGAGACTGCTCTTCCAGAGGTCCTGAGTTCAAATTCCAGCAACCACATGGTGGCTCACAGCCATCTGTAGTGAGATCTGATGCCTTCTGGTGTGTCTGAAGACAGCTACAGTGTACTTACATATAATAAATAAATAAATCTTTAAAAAAAAAGCCAACTTCCCTTTTCAGGTAATTTTTAAAAAAGATTTATTTATTTATTATATGTAAGTACACTGTAGCTGTCTTCAGACATTCCAGAAGAAGGCACCAGATCTTGTTACTGTTGGTTGTGAGCCACCATGTAGTTGCTGGGATTTGAACTCATGACCTTTGGAAGAGCAGTCAGTGCTCTTAACCGCTGAGCCATCTCTCCAGCCCCCCTTTTCAGGTAATTTGATGTACCTCGGGGCATAGTAGCAACTGCTCTGGACCTAAGGCTAAGTCTCAACTGTATTCTTGAGCTGGACTTACATGTTTGTATCTCTAAAAGGTCAAGGCAGGACGGTGCTGATTGTTTGGTCTCTAACCTGGAACAAATGTCCTGGGTTTAAGACATAACAGTGAGTTCCACTACAAGATACATAGTCTGTGGTAAACTTTTTCATTGTCTTATTTTAATTTTAAGATTAATTTATATGTATGAGTGTTTTCCTTGCATGTATTGTGTATGTATATGTATACCACTTGAGTGCCTGGTGCCTGCAGAGGCCATCATAGGACACTAGATCCAGAACTGGAGTTAAAGATGATTGTGAGCCGGGCCTGGTGGCGCAGGCCTTTAATCCTAGCACTCGGGAGGCAGAGGCAGGCGGATTTCTGAGTTCAAGGCCAGCCTGGTCTACCAAGTGAGTTCCAGGACAGCCAGGGCTATACAGAGAAACCCTGTCTGGAAAAACCAAAAAAAAAAAAAAGAAGATGATTGTGAGTGCTGGGAAGAGCAAGTGCTCTTAACCACTAAACCATCTCAGCAGCCCATGTTTCTCATTTAAAATTTTTGAAATGATTTCACTTCGCAGCTCAGACCAGTCTGGAATGACTAAATTGGTGAGTGCTTGCCTAGTATGAATCCCTGGGTTATTAGATTATTATCTCCATACACCATAAGTGGGCATGCTGCTCCATGCTTTTTGGTTTTGGTTTTGGTTTTGTTTTTTCGAGACAGGGTTTCTCTGTGTAGCCCTGGCTGTCCTGGAACTCACTCTGTAGTCTAGGTTGGCCTCGAACTCAGAAATCCGCCTGCCTCTGCCTCCCAAGTGCTGGGATTAAAAGTGTGCGCCACCACGCCCGGCTGCTCCATGCTTTTAATCCCAGTAGTCTGAAGAGAGAGGCAGGGAAATTACGAAGTCAAGGTCATTCTTGGGTACATATCAGCATAAGTTATATAAGACTATGGCTCTAAAATGACAAGGGGATGGAGAGGTGACTTGGCAGAAGACCCAAGTTCAGTTCCCAGCACGGTCACAGACAAGCCCACAGCTACCTGTAACTCCAGCTCCAAGGATCTAATGCCTTCTTACAGCCTCCATGGGCACCTGCACATGGCAGACACTTAGAATTTTTTTCTTTGATTTAACTGTTTTAAAGAACCAGAGAGATGTCTCAGTGGTTAAGAACACTTGTCGTGCCAGGCGTGGTGGCACACACCTTTAATCCCAGCACTCGGGAGGCAGAGGCAGGCGGATTTTTGAGTTCAAGGCCAGCCTGGCCTACAAAGTGAGTTCCAGGACAGCCAGGACTACACATTGAAACCCTGACTCAAAAAACAACAACAACAAAACAAAACAAACAAAAACAAAAAAAGAACACTTGTTGCTCTTACAGAAAACATGCACATGGTGGCTCACAAACCATTTCTTTTTCTTTTTTAAGATTTATTTATTTATTATATGTAAGTACACTGTAGCTGTCTTCAGACACCCCAGAAGAGGGCGTCAGATCTCCTTATGTGAGCCATGTGGTTGCTGGGATTTGAACTCAGGGCCATCAGAAGAGCAGTCGGGTGCTCTTCTGACAGTTATCTGGCAGCCTCTTCTGACCTTCTGGGACATCTGGCACACATTTGATGCAAATACATACATGGAAGCAAAACACTTATAATTCTAAAGAATATAATATAGAATGTGTATATATGTGCAATTGTCCATATGTTCAATGTTCAACTGGGGGTTGAATCTGGAAGATCAGGCTTAGAGGCAATGCCTTTACTCACTGAGCCCCCTTACCAGCTAACTTTTAGCTGTGCTGGCTAATTTTTAATGTTAACTTGACACAAACAAGGGTTATGTGGGAAGAAGGAATCGTAGTCAAGAAAGTTTCTCCATACAGTTGGCCTATAGGTAAGTCTGTCAGGCATTTTCTTGATTGGTGATTAATATGGAAGGTCCCAGCTCACTCTAGGTGGTGCCACCCTGAACTAGTTGTCCTGTGTTAACTAAGAAAGCAGGCTGAGCAAGCCAGTAAGCAATGTTCCTCCATGGCCTCTGCATTGGTTCCTGCCTTGGGTTCTGTGCCTTCCCTCAGTGATGGAGTGTGACCAGAGAGTCGCATGCTAAAATAAACCCTTTCCTTGCCACACCACCTCCAGTAGGATCTGTGTGACAAGTTCCACAGACTGAGGCGATTGACCTCAAAAGGGGGAGGCCTCCTGGAACCAGTTGTGGAACTCTTTGCTGGAGAAAAATTATAGAGCCGTAGTTCTCATGGCAATCTATCTGTTTTGTTTTCTCTTATTCCTTTTCTTATTTCACATGTTCTTGGTAGCCTAGGCCAAGATTTTAAGCGAGAATAATGGGTAAGAAACCATCCCTACAGATGGGGTCACTAGCATGACCTTATCCCCGGGGAAACCAACGCTTTACTTTTTAAATCATTTATGAAACTATTATGATAGATTAAAAACTTTCCCAACAATAAAATATCATATGGCTACACATGTGCCATTGGAGGTGGGGTTTGGTATATTGTAAAGAAAGCCTCAAGCCGGGCGTGGTGGCACACACCTTTAATCCCAGCACTTGGGAGGCAGAGGCAGGCGGATTTCTGAGTTCGAGGCCAGCCTGGTCTACAAAGTGAGTT
>NC_034604.1:29852777-29866265 GCF_900095145.1 Mus pahari | reverse complement strand
TAAATCTTTAAAAAAAAAAAAAGAAAGCCTCAATTAGAAAGAATTAAAATAGTTTAAATTTATGCATTGAAGATTAATAAAAAAAAATCAAGCATTAGATGTTAAATAATAATTGACCATATGGGGCTGGAAAGTTAGCTCAGTGGTTAAGAGCACTGACCATAAAGATTTATTAACCTGCTCTTGGAAATATGCCACTAGCCTTGAACAATTGCCTCCACTGAATATATTCTTTTAGAATTGTTATATTTTGATGATTTACATCAACAATGATGTTACCTGTTCTGTTTGTGATTGCTTCACTGGATACAGTTTTTAAGAGATATTTTTGTGCTTTACTGTGCCAAATGATTTTTGTTGGTATTTGTGATTGTTTCACTGGATATAGCTTCTAAGAGATGTAATGTTTGTTTTTTTTGTTTGTTTGTTTGGTTGGTTGGTTGGTTTTTCGAGACAGGGTTTCTCTGTATTGCCCTGGCTGTCCTGGAACTCACTCTGTAGACCAGGCTGGCCTCAAATTCAGAAATTCACCTGCCTCTGCCTCCCAAGTGCTAGGATTAAAGAAGTGTGCCACCACTGCCCCGCTCATGTTTGGTTTTTTAATGTATAAAATCCCTAGCTTGAGAGCTGCAAAATACACTTAGATTCAAACTGCCTCTGTGTTTGTTTCTAATCCCTAGCTTGAGAGCTGCAAAATACACTTAGATTCAAACTGCCTCTGTGTTTGTTTCTGTTTGTCACTGCCGAATCCTTACCCACCTAGCTTCGAGGACCTTCATTCCAGGGACTCCCATACCCAACTGGGGTGGTTTGTGGCATTTCCTCCCCAGTTCATGGTGTTTTTCATAGCAATAGCAATCCTAAGATGCCAGCAAAACAAAACTTTGAAAAACAACTCTTCAGCTGGGCAGTGATGGCTCACACCTTTCATCCTAGCACACAGGAAACAGAAGTAGGTAGCTCTCTGTGGGTTCAAGGCCTGCCTGGTCTACAGAGCAAGTTCCAAGACAGACAGCTACAGGTCTTCGAAAACCAAAAGGAGGGAGGGGTTGGGGAGGGGGCAGAAATTAGAAGTACAAAGAGAGATCAGTTAGTCTTAAGACCAAACTGTTCTTAGCTCTGGAGCTCTGAGGTGGACAGGCTGTGTGGTAAGATACACAGCTCTGGCACGAGTGACTGATAACCCAAGATTAGGGAAGGAGGAAGCACTCTGAGTCATAGACAGACAACTGCGGGGGCGGGGAGGAATCTTGCCAGAATCTGGACTAGTCTAACATTCTTGATGTAAGTGCATTGGAGAGAAGGTTGTAGCCTTGGAGTAGCCCGTGCCTATGGCCAGACTAGTTTCTTGTTAAATGCAAGCTTCACAGCAGAGGGCACTGCTGCATTCTCAACAACAGCCAGCAGCCTCTGCTCTGAATTGTCCTCATAGTGAAGGCCACCTTGCTTGCCACTAAACCACGAGCTCAGCTTCAATAAGTAGATTGTGAGGGCAGGGGGATGACTGTTATACCCACACAGAGGCAGGGGGATGACTGTTATACCCACATGAGGCAGGATCAAGCAGAAGTTCCCAGGTAGCCTGAAGAAGAAAAGACAAATGCCTTATGTTCTCTGTGAAAAACAGTACTTGTCTAATGGCACAGTGAGTGCTGTGTGTGTGTGTTGATCATTATATGCTAAGCAGGTGTTGGGTGGGGGAGCTTCAGCTTTCTCCTGGGATTTAGTGTGTGTGTGTGTGTGTGTGTGTGTGTGTGTGTGTGTGCCTGATATAAGTGTGTATACCATACACGTTACTGTTGGGAGCCCAAATGAGTTATAGCCACCGTGTGAGTCTCAGGAACTGAACCTGGGTCCTTTGCAAGAGGAATCAGTACTCAACTTCTAAGCCATCTCTCTAGCCCCAAGATTTCTTACCTCTCACTTATTAGGCCTGGGTTGTTTAATTTATAGAAATATTGAACTTGCAGCTGCTTGCTACATACTTTCTAAACTCATTTATACACACACACACATACACACACACACACACACACACACACGGATGCATACATACACACAAACTATTTTACAACAGTGTTATTGAAAAGTTGAGGAACAAAGAGGACAACAATGCCACATAGCTTCCCCACATGTGGACTCACCTATAATCCTAGCCCTCAAGGCTAAGGCAAAAGGGTTGCACACAGTGTGAGGCCAGTCAGTTACATAGTGAGTTCTAGTCTAGTCTGAGTTAGTGTGGGATAAGCAGGAATGGTAGCATGCTTGTAATCCCAATATTGGGACATTGTGGCTCAAAGGTAAGGAGTTGAAGGTCATTCTTGGCTTTACTTTGGGTTTAAGACTAGCCTGGGCTACATGTCCCACAAGGGAAAGAGGCTGGGAATGTAGCTTTGTACACTGCCTAGCCTTGGGTTTGAGCACAGCTGCAATTCCAGCACAATGGGTATAGAGACAGCATTGGGAGATCAAGATTATCCTTGGCTACTTAGTGAGTTTGTGGGTAGCCTGGGCTACTTGACACAACATGTCTCCAGCATGTGCGCGCGCGCACACACACACACACACACACACACACACACACTAAACAAAAAAGATCACACAAGTACTGAATAGTAGTTACCCTTTGTGTTTTGTTCATTTGTTTTCAGGTTTTTATGCAGTGTTAATAAGAATCTAAACATCTTATTCTCTGACTTTTCCGTACATATTTATAATACATTCTGATTATTCTTCCCCTTCCCTCGTATCTCTCCCCGCTTCATGGATTTTGCGGTTTCTGCATCCTTATCCAACAACAATGTGGCTTTGGGGAGTGGATGACGTATCAAGCTTTAAATCTGTATCACATTTGTAGGTTCTTGGGAACTCCCGCATGGCTTAGGGCTAGGCCAGACCCTAAAGCACATGACTGTGTGGGGGGCTTAACTAACTCATATTTGTCAGGCAGTGAAGAATGGAAATCTTTTGGTCTGAAAATGGAGTAGTTATCAGTTTCATCTCAGTACCTGGCTCATCTTATTAGGAACACAGAGTGGGAGGCAGAAGATAATTCTCATTCAGTTCAGGCAAATATTATCCCGAGTACCACAAGTGGACAAGGTGGCACATGCCCCTAACCTCAGCACTCAGGATGTAGACGGGAGAGAATCTTTGCGAGTTTAGGCCAGCTGGGTCTGCACCGTCAGTTTCAGGTCAGCCGAGGCTACACTGAAAGTCCCTGTCTGGGAAAAGAGAAAGGCAATTCCTTCAAACATGTATATATAGAATTGTTGACTTTTGGCGCCCCTAGTGTTTAAACTTGACAGAATCCCTGCCTTTAAGAAACCGACAAGACCAGGCAGTGGTGTGCACGCCTTTAATCCCATCAGAAGCAGAGGCAGGCTGAGTTCAGGGCCATTCTAGTCTGCAGAGTGACTGCTAGAGTTACCCATAGAAACCCTGCCTCAAAAAAGAAAGAAAAACAAATCCCTAAACTGACAAGGGTGCTGGACAGGATGGCCCAGCAGGTGAGTGCTGGCTATGCAAACCTGACCAGGTAAAGAGGGGAGAATGAGCTGGGCGTGGTGGCGCATGCCTTTAATCCCAGCACTTGGGAGGCAGAGGCAGGCGGATTTCTGAGTTCGAGGCCAGCCTGGTCTACAGAGTGTGAGTTCCAGGACAGCCAGGACTATACAGAGAAACCCTGTCTCGAAAAACCAAAAACAATATAATAAAATAAAATAAAAGAAGAAGAAGAAGGGGAGAATGCCTGACCGCCATTGTGGTGGTTTAAATAAGAATGGCCCCCATAGGCCCATTTGTTTGGATGTTTGGTCCCTGTTGGTAGGACTGATGGGAAGATTAGGAGGCGTGGCCTTGTTGGAGGAGGTGTGTCGCTGGGGTAGGCTTTGAGGCTTTAAAAGTCTACAGCATTCCCATTTAGCTCTCTGTCTCCTGGTTATTCTCTCACCATGTCAGCTCTCAGCCACTGCTCCAGCACCCTGCCTGCCTGCCCGCCTGCCTGCCGTCATGCTCCCCACCATGATGGTTATGGACTTTGAAACTGTGAGCCCCTACCAACTCATTGTAAGCCCCTACAAACTTGTGGAAGAGATACCTTGGTCATGGTGTCTTCACAGCAATAAAAAGGTAACTAAGTCAGTTGTCCTTTGACCTCTACACAGGTAACGCGGTACCCTCTCGCCCATACTCACGAACACAATAATAATAAATAATAAAATTTAAAAGGTAAAGTCAGATAAGATGGGTCACTCCAGTAACCTGAGCACTTGGGGGGTAGAGATAGGAGAACTTGGAGTTCAAGATCATCCCCAATCACAAATGGAAATGAAGGCCACCGTGAGCTACTTGGGACCCTGTCTCAAAACCCAACAACAACAACAACAAATCAGCAGGTCTGGTGGTGTGAGCTAGACAAAGGATAACTGTTGGTACTCTTGTCTGGACTCCACCCCACAGTTACCTGGCAACAGCCAGGTAGGCCTGGCCTACTACTATAAACAGGCTGCTTGTCCCCTCCTCTCTCTGTTAGCTCCAGTTTCTCTCCCTTGCCTCTTGCCCTCTTGTTCCCTCTCTCTCCCCATTCCCTTCCCCCCTCTCTCCATGTGCTCATGGTCATGGCCGGCCTCTACTTCTCTACTCTCTCCCTCTCTCTGCCTTTCTTTGCTTTTGTCCCACCTACCCTCTTTGTTGTTGTTGTTGTTGTTGTTGTTTGAGACAGGGTTTAAAGCCCTGGCTGTGCTGGAACTCACTCTGTAGACCAGGCTGGCCTCCAACTCAGAAATCCACCTGCCTCTGCCTCCCAAGTGCTGGGATTAAAGGCATGTGCCACCACTGCCCAGCTCTACTACGTTCTTAACTCCCCTCCCCATGCCCTAAATAAACTCTATTCTATGCTGTGTCTGCTCGAGGGGAAGGGATGCCTTGGCATGGGCCTGCGGAGGCACCCCCTTCCCCCATACCTCACCACACCCCTATAAAACATATCTTAATATTTCTTTGTTTTTTTTATAATCATAACAATAACTAACTTCTGTACTCCCTTTGAGATAATGCAATTTGTTCAGTGCTCACTTTGTAGAGGGCATTTTCTGAACTCCATGCCTAATGTGTACTTAACTCTCATAAACATTTTATAATATATTGTCCTCAATTTTACACATGAAGAAATGGAGGACAGAAAATTAACATTGTCACCCTGCAAGTGCTAGAGAGACCATTGAACTGAGGCAATCCTATAATGTGTGCTTTTTTTTTTTTTTTTTTCCGAGACAGGGTTTCTCTGTGAGGCCCTGGCTGTCCTGGAACTCACTTTGTAGACCAGGCTGGCCTTGAACTCAGAAATCTGCCTGCCTCTGCCTCCCGAGTGCTATGTGTGCTCTTAACTATCATTCTGATTTAGAAATTAAAGCTCAATGGGGGGGGGGGAATAGATGACAGAAGACACAATCCATTAGCCTAATCAGAAGAGGAGAAAACCAACATTGTCAATGAAAGTGCGGTAAGTCATGGGGACTTTGGACCTTTGGGCACCATCAGTAGATTATAAGGCCTCCCAAGGCTGGATTTGTCTTAATCACTTTGTACTAGCCAAAGTTGTGCATACAGTTAGTCCTAAAAAGACATTGAATAACAGCTAAGTAACACCTTAGAAATGACTGGCTCATTTATCGTTGCATACAAGTTTCCCAAAGGCTAAGGCCACATACTTAGCAGGTGTTGGCAGTCTGAGTTGGTGGGGAGATAGTACACCGGGGGGCTGTCAACATTGGCCTTAAAGTCATATTTAAGTGCTTCTTTTGCCCTCCCTAACCTTGGTTACCAATCCTCACTAAAGCCCGGTGACGTACGCTGGTTTTTTTCGAGACAGGGTTTGTCTGTATAGCCCTGGCTGTCCTGGAACTCACTCTGTACACCAGGCTGGCCTCGAACTCAGAAATCTGCCTGCCTCTGCCTCCCGAGTGCAAGTGCTGGGATTAAAGGTGTGGGCCACCACGCCCAGCTTAGGTACCTCCTTTGTTACCACGGAAGGCTGGCCTCTTCCGGTGCAAGCTGGCAGCTCTGGTCAGTCTTCTTACCCTTGCCCCTGCATTGTTTTTAAAAGATAATCACTCACTATGTAGACAAGGCTGGCACTAAACTCATAGAGATTTACCTGTCTCTGCCTGCTGAGCGCCGGGATAAAATGTGTGTACCACCATGACAGACAGACCCAAGAGCCTTGACTCACTCTATGGAAACAGTATTGGGAAGATCCTTTTTGGTACTCCTCTGCAATGAACGGGACATAACTTGGTTGCTGGGGAACGGGTTACCCTTGACTATTGTAGGAACACATCTTGGTGAGTTCCTGGTACTTGGTTCATCTCTAGCATCCCAACCACCTGAAAACGGTTTCCTTTTGCTTTGTAAATTCTTTTTGAAACTCCTTCAAGAGTTAAGTGAAAAGGTTAAAGCCCTCAGCTCCCTGGCTGCAGGTTTCCTGATGTCTGTGGAGGGAAGGCTTGGGTACTTAGGGATGGGAGTGGAGCTGGGAGCAAGCAGGTCCCACCCCTCACAACAGCTGGGGAGCCAGATGTTCACTTTCTCCTGTAAACTGGCAGGGCACATAGAGATTAAAACACAGCAGCACAAACTCCATTTAAAGAGCATTACAGATCAGGAGCCAGCTCCCCTCTGGGCAGGAGAAAGGAGGGGAGGACACAGAGGCCACTCAAGCCTCTCCTTATCTAGGGCCACATGTCTCTCTCCCAGCTTTGTGAAGGGTGATTTACACCCCTGGCTGGAATGACTCTTCTTTCTGGGCTGATTACATCTGCAAATGCCCCCCAGAGGCCACAGCAGGATGGCTATATTCAGACTAAGCAGCCAATAAATCTCAGGCTTATATTCTACTTCACCATACCCTCCCTCTTGGCCCTTTGCCAGTCTGTGGAAGGTGGGGGTGCTGGAGGGGGAGGGTTAGAGGATGGACCCTCCTCTTCCACCATCCTTTGCTCTTGTCTTTCTTTCTCTACTCTGCTTGGTTCTGATGTTTCCAGGTCATTTTTCACTCTGGAAACTGGTGGAAATGAGGCCCGGGCCCAAAAATTGGACACAGCGCTTTCTAACTAGTTTATTCCTGGTACAGTAGCTTGTTCACAAACTCCCATCATCTATCTGACAATGGGCAGGGAAGTGGTGTCTCAAGTCACTCTCTTCAGTGACTGGAGGTGGGAGGAGGTAGGATATGATGGGGGTTGGGGGCATGGCCTCTAGTCCAGACTGGTTTAGCTGTGAACTTTTGGTAGTCCTGCCTCCTTCTCTGAGTATTGTGCTGGTCACTAACTCTACAAACTGCTACATCTTGGTTTTGGTCAGTGCTTACTCTGTTTAGCTGGGGTTGGGGGAAGAAGGTGTTAGAGTAGGCAGGATATTCTTCTGATTGTTCTCATAAGAGCTTAATTCTGGAGTAGCATAATTTAGCAAAACTCCTAAGATCTGCCCTGGTTACTGTCCCTCGGTCATTTCATCAGTGTGGGGACCAGTTTTCAGAATAGTGATTTTTATAATCATAAAATCTTACCCTTAGAAATACTTAAGGACCAATGAGATAATAGATGTGCAAATTCTCTCTCTCTCTCTCTCTCTCTCTCTCTCTCTCTCTCTCACACACACACACACACACACACACACACACACACACACATACACACACGAGAACGAGAACGAGATACTCTGGTGATAGCTCAAGGTTTCTTGGTTTGGTTTGGCTTTGGTTTGTTGCCAGACAGGTTTAGAACTCACAGTGTAGGTCAGGCTAGGATCAACTCACAGCAAGCAATCTTGCTGCTTCCACTGCCCCAGCGCTGAGATTTCAGGAGTGAGCCACCACACCTGGCTGATTCAAGCGTTGTTACAATATTTCCTTTGTGGAAATATTGTTCCTGGATGGGCAGAGGGGGTCAGAAAGAGGTGCTTTGTTTCAGACAGACACTTAGCAGCAATCTTGCCGGGGGTAATTGGCAGTAGACAGTAGGTGGGCAGACTCCAGTGGCGCACGCTGTTGTCCCCAAGCGGCCTTGAAGTCTCGTCCTACTCTGGGTCCCGGAGTAATAGCCGCCCTATGCTGCCCGGCACTTCAGAGTTAGAGGGCGGTGCCCACGACCCTAGTGGGAGAGTGGCGGCGCCGCGAGGAGGGGCGGGAGGCGGCGGTGGGAGGTGTCGGCCGAGGGAGCCCAGCTCTCCGAGTCCCGCGCACCAAGGCAGCGGAACGCGGCGCCCAGCGCAGGCAGAGCGCTGCCGCGTCCCGGGAGTCCACACCCGCCATGGGGCTCTCCCGGAGCCCGCGACAGCCGCCGCTGATGATCCTGCTACTGGTGCTGTCGCTGTGGCTGTCACTTGGAGCAGGTTAGTGTCATTCAGAACCCCCCCCCCCCCCGAGGCTTTAGGGTAGGCGGTGGTGAGAGTGTTGACGGGGAACAGGTTGCTGCTGCTGAGAAAGGTGCAGCTAGCTGCCTTCTGGTCACGTTCCTCTGTCCCTGAGTCTGGGACACTACTTCTTACTTTAGGAAGTCCAGGGTGTCAGAAAGGGGCTGGTTTCCAACAAGAGTATGGACTCTGTAGGTGGAGCCCTAGTTAATCTGGCCACCCAAGTGGCTCCTCGCCCTTGATAATACTTCTTCCCTCCTTTGAGGTGCATCTAAAGCAGTCATGGGACAGCCCACAGCCAGGACACTACCAAGCCAGTATCCCCAGGAGGTGAGGAGGGTCTGATCAGAGGCTGCCACTGGCTCTAAGTGGCCTTCAGCTCTTCTATACCGCTTTAAGGGAAGCAGAAACTAGGTAGAGCGGTAGAGAAAGAATTTGCGTAGAATTGCTACAGAGTAGGCTTGTAGACTGCCTACAATTTGCTGAGCTCATCACCTGGTTTTACTGTTGAGAAGTTTACCACCAACCTGCTCTCTTCCTACACTGGGATATGCTTTATAATTAATTTTTGGAGACAGAGTCTCATTTAGTGGCCCTGCCCTGGAACTAGCTATGAATAAGAGGACTTGAACGCCTGCTTCCACCTCGCAAGTGTTAGGATTACGGATCCACCACACCCTCCTGGTTAATGATGTGTGGGGATGGAACCAAAGGTGTTGGGTTAGTGGAGCACACAACCCCCAGTCTCATGGTATAGGGGGTGACTGTTGATTGTTTACTTGTAGACTTCTTTCTCTCTTTCTTTTTTTGTCCTTCCTTTGTTTCTTTCTTTTTTCCTTTTTGAAATCCATTTGTTTGACACACTTTTCTTTTCCCAATGGAAAAATAGATTCTTCTCTCGCAGTGTACACACTGAGCAGTTTCCTCTCAGCTTCCCCCTACCTTTTCTCTCCCCCTTGAGCCACTTCCCTTCAGAAAAGAGCAGGCCCCCACTTCCCTTCAGAAAAGAGCAGGCCCCCCCAAGAGCAAACAACCAAACATGACAAAGCATGACGTGATAAGACAAGGCCTCCTATCCAGGCAGGACAAGGCAACCCAATAGGAGGAAAGAATCCCTAGAGCAG
Source organism: Mus pahari (assembly GCF_900095145.1). Lineage (NCBI taxonomy): Eukaryota > Metazoa > Chordata > Mammalia > Rodentia > Muridae > Mus > Mus pahari. The sequence goes on along the minus strand of NC_034604.1, from coordinate 29,856,729 downwards.
GCAATAGAGTCAGAGACAGAGACAGAGACAGCCCCACTGTTGGGAGTCCCACAGATTAAGTGTAGGGAACTCCCCACCAGGCCATGTGGCTTTCCCCCAGCAAGGGGCCCAGTACAGTGCCTTCCCCAGAGGATACATGACCCACAGTAAGAGTCTGTGGCATGAAGTAGTTCCTGATGTAGAGCCATGTCCTACCCCAAGGAAGAGAAGCCTAAGGGCCGTTATCCATGGAAAGAATGCCGGAGACTTTAGGAATGAGGAAGGGCACTTGGAGTCTCACTGCGGGTCCCCTGCCAGAGCCCTAGTGGGAAAAACCAAAACAATCAACCTAGCCTGTGTGGAAGGAATCCAAGCAAGAGAGCCAGCACCGTGCAGCTGTAACTCCAGCGCTCTCCAGGCTAGCCTGGGCTATATACACAGCAACACCCTGTCTCCAAAAAAAACTGTGCAGGGGGTAGGGAAGGAGAGCATATGTGTCTGGGGACACGGCTTCATTGGCAGAGGGCTTCCTGTACAGGCATGAAGCCCTGAGTTCTCGACCTCCAGTACCCACATAAAGTCTGGGAGCAGGAGCTGACATCTGTAACACCAGCAGCAGGGTGGGGTGTGGAGGGTGGAGACGGGGGCTTGCCGGACAGCCAGGCAGGCCAAAAGGCTGAGCTCCAGGTTTGATGAGAAAACCTGTCTCAAAAAATAAAACTGGGGAGCCCTAAAGGAAGGCACCTGACATGGATTGTTGGCCTCCACCGGCACTTGACACACAAGCACATTCATGGGCACCCAGACATATACTCATACATGCACATAAGACGTAGATGAGAAAGGAAAAAGGGGAAAGACGAGTCTGTAGAGCCTGCCTCCATCAGTGTTTGTAGGCAGTAAGAACTCATTAATCTGACTTGGCTGCTACCAGGACACTCCACTACTCCTAACATGTGGCTGCGTGTTAGGGTCAGAGACAAACGTTAAGTACCTTCCTCATTAACTGCTGAAGCAGAGTGAATGGCGGGTTCATTCCACAGTAATATGCAATAATTTCTGCTCAAGTGGCTTTCCCAGGGCCTGAGGATGGAGCTGAGGTGTAAGTGTAACCACTTTATATCATTTATGAGGCCCTAAGGTTTAATTCCCAGCATCACACCCACACACATCCATACATGTACACACACACACGCACACACACACACACACACACACACACACACACACACGCCACACACACACATACAGATACACAATATACGCAATCACTCAGATACACACACTCACACACCACACATACACACCACACAACACACACATACACACAGATACAATTGCACATGCCACATACCACATACCTCTACCATCCAGTAGCTGCCGAGTGCTGTTTATGCGCAAAGACCAACAAGGAGTTGTTAACAACCAGGTAAAGCACGCCATCGTTCACCATAAGCCAAACACGAAGGCTCTGACTTTGAGCCAGGCTTGACTGGCTACGTCCCTCCATGCTGGCTCCTTTTCTTGGGGCCATCCATTCATAAATGGGTATCCGAGCAAGGAACCACACTGGAGAGAAACAAACGAGGGTCTTGTGTTCCAAAGCAGGGGCTGCCAAGTCATCGTTCTCTGATGAATCCAGTGAGGACCAGTTAGAAAAGGCACAACATGCTCAAATGGGGCTGCCATCACTTAATTCTGGATGTGAGATTATAGGCATGGAGCCTGAGTGTACTCACTCTTTCGAGAGAAATCGGAACACTGACACCGTAGTATAGAACTGTGAAGTCATCTGGCTTCTTAAAAAGTTTTCTTCTTGAGACAGCATTTCACTATGTAACCATAGCTGGCCTCAATCTCTCAAAGAACACCTGCCTCTCAAGCCTGAGTGCTGGGAAAGGGTGTGTAGTCCCCATGCTGTGAAGCATCTTGTTGTTGTTGTTGCTGTTGTTGTTGTTGTTGTTGTTATTTGAGACAGGGTCTCTATACTCAGTCCTGGCTGTCCAGGAACTCTCTGTGTACACCAGGCTGGCCTCGAACACATAAAGCTTCACCCGCCTCTACCTTCAGAGTGCTGGGATTAAAGGCATGCATCACCATGCCCAGCTTATCTGGCTTTTAAATAGACACTAATTACATCTCTAAAAGATTTTCTTAAAGGTCAAAGTAGGTAAAGAGTGAGGAAAAGTTGGTTTGGTTGCACGCATCTGTGATCTTAGTATTCATCATCTGACTTGGCGGCCACCAGGACCCCCCACTACTCCTAACATGTGGCCGCATGTTAGGATCAGAGATAAACGTTAAATACCTTCCTCACTAGCTGCTGAAGTACAATGGATGACAGGTCTGTTTGACAAGCTCAGCCTGGTTTACATAGTGCGATCTAGAGCAGCTGAGCTGTATACCAAGTTCCAACCATTCCTGGCTACCTAGGGAGACCCTGTCTCAAAATAAATGAATAGGCTGGAGAGTGGTGGCCCACACCTTTAATCCCCGCACTTGGAAGGTAGAGGCAGGCAGAGCTCTGTGAGTTCTAGGCCAGCCTGGTCTACAGAGTGAGTTCCAAGACAGCTAAGGCTAGACAGAGAAACCCTGTCTTGAAAAATCACAAATAAATAAATAATATTTAAAAGGAAAGAGAAGAATCTGGTAGCACTTGCCTGGCATAGGTGAGACCCTGGGTTCAATTTCCAATTGTTAACGTAGAACTTTAGATAAAAAAAGACCGAAAAGAAGAACAAGGCCTTCAGCTCAGTATTGGAGACCTTGCCTAGCCTGAGCAAGGCCCTAGCTTCAGTTTCCCAGCACCAGCAAGGAAGGGAGAACATATGTGCCAATTAAGGCAAACATCTGTGCATTGTATACATTTATGACCTTGCCCTAGATTAAGCCCGTGTTTCACATCCAGGAAGCAACCTCGACTTTTTTCTCTTGAAATGTAAAGTGTCTTCCAAGTTCCTTGTGATCCAAAGCTGGTAAATCCACCAGGGCTCAGGAAGAGCCCTGAGAGAGCTTTTTTTCTTTGGAATGGGCTAGGGCCCATTTGGGTCTGTTAAGTGTTGATTTAGTTTAGTGATTGAAATGAGACTGAAACCTGTATTTCTTTCAATCATCCACTAACCCGTTCCTTCTCCTCATCCCCATCCTCCTCCTCCTCTTCTTCCTCTTCCTCTTCCCATCTTTTACATTCGTTTACTTATTTGACGGGATGGAAGGCACAGATGTGGAGGTCAAATAACAGCCTGCAGTAGTTTCATGGCTTAATAGAAAGGACAGCTTGCCTAGACAAGGTTTCTAAACTGGACATGGTGGTGCATGCCTGTTCTCCCAGATTTTGGAAGGTGGAAGCAGGAGTATCAGAGGGTCAGGGTCATCCTCCACTATATAGAGAGACCGAGGCTAACCTTAACTACCTGAGGACCTGTCTCAAAAAACAAACATGGACTTTTAAATAGTCATGGTGGTTCACCCTTGGGAGGATTGTCTCTAGGCCAGCTTTTGCTGGTCTACAGAATGAGACTCTGTTTAAAGAAAAGAAAGAAGAAAAACAGATAGAAAGCCACAAGGCTAGTAAGTGACAGAATTATTGTCACCTTTCATGGATTTTGCTATTGACAAATCCTTACTACTGTGGGTAAATTTCACCAACCTTTGACTGAGCAGAAGAAACTGTGTCATGTACAATGACTTATACCTGTGATCTTAGATCTCAGGAGTCTGAGGAAGGAGGGAGGGTGGAGAGGTCAAGGCCAGCTTGAGCTCCTGGGATACACTGGGCCACTTAGCAAGATTGCTTAAAAGAAAAAAAAAAAAGATGTCTCAGTAGGTAAGAGTGATTGCCTGGTAAGTGTGAGGCTTTGAATTCGAATCTCTAGTATTCACAGTTTAAAACAAAATCTGGGCCGGAGAAATGGCGCAGTGGTTAAGAGCATTGACAGCTCTTCCAAAGGTCCTGAGTTCAAATCCCAGCAAC
>NC_034604.1:29840415-29851417 GCF_900095145.1 Mus pahari | reverse complement strand
TTACTGAAGATATACCAGTGGCTAACAAGCACATAAGATTATGCTCAGCAAACCTTAGTTATCAGAGAAGCCAGGGCTACGCAGAGAAACCCTGTCTCAAAAAAACCAAAAAAAAAAAAAAAAAGGAAAGTAACAAGACTCGGTAAGTCTGAGGAGGAACTAGAATCTTTGCAGGTTGATGGTAGGGATCTAAAACTGTAGCTTCTGTTGAAAAGAACTTGATAATTTCCTCCCAAAGTTAAGTATGCGGAGCCGGAGACTTGATTCGGTGGTAAAATGCACTTTGCAGCTCTGGCAGAGGACTCAAGTCTTGGTGTTCAGTACCCACATGGAGGTTCACAACTGTGTCAAACTCTGGTTCCAGGATATCCTACCCAGCCCCTACCTTCTGGCCTCTGTGGGCAACATATACACATACATACATACACACATGTGCGCACGCATGCGCACACACACACACACAGTGCACATACATTTGTGAAGGTGAACATATGCATAAAGTAAATAAGAAGGTAGATCTGGAGGTTGGCTGGGTGGTTCAGTGGGTAAAGTCCCTTACGATCAATCCCGAAGACCTGAGATCAAGTCCTGGGACCTACATGGAAGAAGGAGAGGCCCAAACCCTATAAGTTGTCCTCTGACCTCCACACATGTGCTATGGCACATAAGTCCTTCATAAATATAATACAAAATTTTAAAGGAAGGTAAATTTTATGCAGTGTGAATATGCAGATATCAAATATGTAGGATATCTGGCATGCAATGAAATGTTTGCTTTTTTTTAAAGACTTATTTATTTATTATATGTAGTAAGTACACTGTAGCTGTCTTCAGACACTCCAGAAGAGGGCATCAGATCTTGTTACAGATGATTATGAGCCACCATGTGGTTGCTGGGATTTGAACTCAGGACCTTTGGAAGAGCAGTCGGGTGCTCTTACCCACTGAGCCATCTCACCAGCCCCAAAATGTTTTTAATAAAAGATTTTCTAGCTTACAAAAGGGGTTCAACTCAAAAATATATCCAGAAGATGTGAGCGAGTGGGTTTAGAGGATACAACCAGGGAGGCCTGTGTGGAGACCTGATCAAGGAAAATCATAGGCAGATTCCAGGGTTTGAGCAACAGGGCTTGTTGAACTTAAGATAGCACTGGGTGCACAGAATTAACAATGACTGCTAAAACTTTCACATAAGTTTTCAAAAGTGTTGTAGAGTCAGGACTTTTTTTTTTTGACTTTGAGATTATATTATTATTTTATGTCTATGCGTGTTTTGCCTGCATGTGTGCCTATATACCACATGTCTGTCTGGTACTGGAGGAGGCCAGAAGGGAGTGTTGGATCCCTTAGGACTGTAGTTACACATGGCTGTGAGCCACCATGTGGGTGCTGGGAATTGAACCCAGGTCCTCTGAAAGAGCAGCCAGTGCTCTTAACTACTAAGCCATCTCTCCAGTCTCAAATTGTGACTTTAAACCAGTGTTTCTCAATCTTCCTAATAAGCCAACCCTTTAATACATTTCCTCATGTTGGGGTGACCCCCCCAACCATAAAATTATAACTGTAATTTTGCTACTGTTATGAATCATAAATATCTGATATGCAGGCTATCTGATATGTGACCCCTGTAAAGAGGCCATTTGACTTCAAAGAGGTCTCAACACATAGGTTGAGAACCACTGCTTTAAACAGCTATCAGGAAATGATGTGTTGAAGAAGCAAGAGCTTCTTCCAGGACTGTACTGCAACCAACTTTGGTATTTCTGAGCAAATAAGTGGATCAAATCCACCACCACCACCCACCCACTTTAATAACGGTGTTTGTCTTAATTATGGGTGTGAGGATGCACGCCATAGCACAGCTGTTGAGAGTTGATTTTCTCTCTCCACTATGTGGGTCCTAGGGATTGAATTTAGGTCGTCAGGCTTGGTGGCCAAGCCACCTTTACCCACCCAGCTATCTCGCTAGTCTGCCTTAAGATGTTTCAAACAAATGACTCAACTCTCAACCCTGCTTATGATGGAAGCCCTGCCTGTGGTACAGCCCACCCAGGACCTTCTTCTCCCATGCCTGGAAGGATCATTAAGTTCACTTCCAAATATCTGCCCCCCTCTGTCTGGGCTGAACAACCTCAGCCCATCCTCATCTCCTCTTGGGCCTAGTCTGCTTTGTATATAGCATAATGTCTGATGCATATGTATATATACACATACATACTCAGGAGGCATATGTATAATTTTTATGTATATGAGTGTTTTAGTTGCATATACATCTGTCCACCACATGTGCCCAGTGCCATTGGTAGACAAAAGAGGGTGATGGGTCCCCAGAACCTGGAGTTATGGACAGTTTTGAACCCACCATATAGGTGCTGGGGGTTGATCTTGGGTCTTCTGGAAGAAGCAGCCAGTGTGCTTAGCACCACCCCCCACATTTATTCTTAAAGGGCTTTTGTGGTACCCTAAGGTTTTTCTCATGGTTTCATTGGGAATCTCCCCTAACCTGCCTCATGATGTAGTATTTCCAGGCAGATTTTGTGGACGCACTTGATTTCTGCCTTTGCAGGAAACTCCCTTGCCACAGAGGACAGGCTTGTGAACAGCTGTACCCAGGCCAGAAAGAAATGCGAGGCTAACCCCGCTTGCAAGGCTGCCTACCAGCACCTGGGCTCCTGCACCTCCAGTTTAAGCAGGCCGTTGCCCTTAGAGGAGTCTGCCATGTCCGCAGACTGCCTAGAGGCGGCAGAACAACTCAGGAACAGCTCTCTGATAGACTGCAGGTGCCACCGGCGCATGAAGCACCAAGCTACCTGTCTGGACATTTATTGGACCGTTCACCCTGCCCGAAGCCTTGGTAAGGCCACTGTCCTACAGCGAGCTATGCTGGGGGTAGGGGGTGGGTTTGGGGAGGCCATTTCTGAATGGTGTATATAGGACAGGCCATATAGTTACTGTTTTGTGGGGATAAATGAGCTCCGCATGTGGGATCAGTAAGAGATGGGGGGGACTATTTGGCATTGTCTTCTTGCTCCTTAAAACTTTGCCCTCTCCTATACTTATTTCTACGTTTGTTTTAAAAATATTTTCAGCTGGGCACAGTGGCACACGCCTTCAATCCTGTCAGTCAGGACGCAGAGGCAGACACAAGTCTCTGAGTTCGAGGCCAGCTTGGTCCACAGAGCTCGTTCTAGAACAGTCAGGGCTACACGGGGAAACCCTGTTTCAAAAAATTATGTATTTACTCATATGTGCAGATGTATTTTACATGCATGCCAGGGTGTGCATGTGGAGGTCAGAACACAGTTTTGTGGAATTGGTTCTCTTCTTCTACCATGTGGGTTCTGTGAACCAAATGCCGGCTGTCAGACCTGGTGGCAAGTGCTCTTACATGCTGAGCCATTCTGCTCCATTCGGCTGGCTCCTTATGTCCATTTTTCTTACCTGTACCTTTCTCTTCACAAGCTCTAAACCAGGGAGAATCCCAGTCTGAACAGGATATTGAGAGAAAACGAGGAAAGAGTCTCAACCCATGAACAGGTTCAGAAAACCGTGGAACTGACCGGTTCACGAGAGCAGAAGTAGTTGTTACGGTTTTTTAACGGAAAGGCTGTCGCTCACCAGTCAGGAGACAGCAAGAGAGAAGGCACGTGGGAGCCAAGCAGAAGAGTCACACCTGTCTCTTTTCATTGGCCCCTGTCTGCACTGGTCAGCTTTTTAATTAATTAACCAGTGAATCTATTAACTTATGGTTTTTCAAGGCAGGGTTCCGTTGAGTAGGTCTGGCTGTCTTAGAACTCACTCTGTAAACCAGTCTGGCCTCGCCCAAACTTAGAGATCCACCGACCTCTGCCTCCCTAGTGCTAGGATTAAAGGCGTGCGCCACCACTGCTCGGTTTACTAGTCAGCTTTTAATGGACTATGTTGTGGTAACAAAAAAAAAAAGATTCCCATAGGTGAGCATGGAGAGGCTTGTAATCCCAGCACTTGAGAGACTGGGGTAGGAGGCTTCCCACAGATTTGAGGATAGCCTATGCTAGTGAGACTCTGTCTCAGGCAACGACATTAAAATCTCCAAACAAAAGGACTGAAAAGGGCTTCGGAGGTAGCTCAGGCAACCTTACAAAGACTTAAGTTTGATCCCAGAGCCCACATAAAAAAACCAAAAAAAAAAAAAAAAGGGCAAGTGATATTTGTAATTCCAGTGCTGGAGAAGCAGATAGGCAGACCCCTGGGGTGTGTTGACCAGACAGTGGGACCTTCCTGATGAGTCTCAGGCCAGAGAGATGCCTTGTCTCAAAAAAAAAAAAAAAAAAAAGTGTGGGGCTGGGGAGGAAGGCTCCGGAGCTGGCTCAGCAGTTAAGAGCACTGGCTGCTTTTCTGGAGGACCTGAGTTCAGTTCCCAGCACCCAGGAGGAAACTCATGACCGTAATTCCAGGTCTGAGGATCTGACACCATCTCTGGCACTTGGACACTTTTATGGTTTTTGCCCAAGGGTCAAGCTCGGGCTGGTCTCAGACGTGGGATTCTCCTGCCGTCAACCTTTGAGTGCTGAGAACATAGACATATGTCCAGGCTCATGGCAATCTCCCTGCTGGGTCTGGATCTGGCCCCTCTTGATCTAGAAACCCATGAATCGAAACTACAAGTCACCTGCCTTCCGTGCCCACGGTAAGGAACAGAACTGAGACACAAATAACTCTCGAAGAAAGGGATGGATGGGAGGCATGCGGGGCTTGTGGATGCACAGCTGGTGTTGAGAGGCCTCTTCCCGAGGATGAGCAGTGTTCCCCTTGCTGGCAGTGGACTTGCCCAGTGTTCTCCAGGGCTCTTGGCCCAGCCATCTGCTAGGTTCTTGCTTTTCTATTATTCTCTTTGGCCATGGTTAAACGGGCACTGGAGACTGCAGCCTCCTTGGGGGACTGAGCAATATTCTCAGCCTGCTTCCTGCCTGAAGGATGTTGGCGATTTTGTCTCATAGTCTCTTTTAATATGAGTTGGTAACTCTTGGCTGAACAACACATAATTGCTTTTTATATTTTTTTATTTCTTCCATCTCATGAGCCCAGTAGCCTTTCCCACAATTTAAAACATGTCTCTCCTTCTCAACCTAATTAAAAGTTCCTTGCTTTAGCTGTGTGGTGGTTTGATGGCATATGCCCTTAATCCTAGCACTCTGGAGGCAGAGACAACTGCATCTCAGTGAGTTCAAGGCCAACCTGGTCTACAGTATGAGTGCCAGGACATCCAAAGCTATACAGAGAAATGCTCTCTCAAAAAAAAACAACCAAAACAAAACAAAAACGTCTCTTGTGTTTGTCAGGCCTCCATGGGAGAATCATTGCTTTAATCTCTTTATTGTTTTCCTCCTGAGTAAATTTGTCCAACTGACAGGATTTACTGCTAACGCCTTTCAAACGAGAGACCCCAGTGAATGGCAGGGTCCCCACGAGGCTTGATTGGTTGTCCTACTTCCCAGTTGAGTTATTACCAACCTTGTAACTCTGAACCCCCTCCAGCCTTATAGTCCTTCTGTGGCTGAATATGAAAGAAACTTGCATCTCTTAATCCTGTAAGGGAGGCCAGCGGTTGTATGTATGTGTGTGTGTGTGTGTGTGTATGTATATATGATGTGTATGAGTATGTATATGTATGTGTGCGTGTGCATGTGAGTGTATGTGTGAGTGTATGTAAATGTGAGTATATGTGAGTGCGAGTATGAGTGTGTGTTTGGAGGCCAGTGGACCAGTGGTTGATATCGGATTATCTTCCTCTATATTTTTAAGACAAGTGTCTCTTCCTAAACCTGGATCTTGATGATTTGGCTAGACACACCCCACTGATCTACCTCTCTATACCGCAGCATTGTTGAGCCTCCATGCCCAGCTTTTAATGTGGTGCTGGTAATCCAAGCTCAGATTCTCACACCTGTCTATACTTAGGAAAAGCAATTCTGGAATCAGTGTAGATTTTTATAGCCCACTACAGACACACCCTTTTTCTTTTTCTTTTTTTTTTTTTTAAGATTTATTTATTTATTATATGTAAGCACACTGTAACTGTCTTCAGACACTCCAGAAGAGGGAGTCAGATCTTGTTAAGGATGGTTGTGAGCCACCATGTGGATGCTGGGATTTGAACTCTGCACCTTTGGAAGAGCAGTCGGGTGCTCTTACCTGCTGAGCCATCTCACCAGCCCCCACACTCTTTTTCTTTGAGACAAAGTCTTGCTGTGAAGCGCTGGTGGGCATGCAACCATAGACCAGGCTGGTCTCTAATCCATAGAGATGTGCTGACCTTGTCCTGGAGCACTGTGGTGAAAGGCCTGCAGTACCATGCCTAGCCCAGTTCTTCTTATTAAGCTAATGTGAATCCAAGCAAGTCACTTAAGCCCTCATCCTCAGTTTCTTCTTACCAACTCAATGTCTTGTAGGAAGAATGAAACAACATGTGCATGTGTGCCTGTGTGTGTGTGTGTGTGTGTGTGTGTGTGCATGCATGTGTATGCTTGAGTGTGTGTGTGTGTGTGCGTGCGCGTGCGCGTGTGTGCTCATCCAACCTAACTTGTATATCTTCATGACTCTGGATTCCCATTTCTGCATGGTTTGCAGTTCTAGATAAGAAGAGGCTGTATCTTTTCTTTTGCTGTACAAGGCTGTCTTAGTCAGGGTTTTTATTCTTGCACAAGCATGACCAAGAAGTAAGTTGGGGAGGAAAGGGTTTATTCGGCTTACACTTCCATACTACTGTTCATCACCAAAGGATGTCAGGACTGGAACTCAAGCAGGGCAGGAAGCAGGAGCTGATGCAGAGGCCATGGAGGGATGTTACTTACTGGCTTGCTTCCCCTGCCTTACTCAGCTTGCTTTCTTGTAGAACCTAGGACTACCAGCCCGGGGATGGCACCACCCACAATAGCCCCCCTCCCCCCTGATCACTAATTGAGAAAATGCCTTATAGCTGGATCTCATGGAGGCATTTCCTCAACGGAAGCTCCTTTTTCTGTGATGACTTCAGTTTGTGTCAAGTTGATACACAAAACCAGCCAGTAAAGGGTGTTGCAGTCTGACCCAGCAGGTTCAGGTCCCCCTGCTATCCTTCAAAGAGTATTGTCCTTGGTATTCACACACTCCCTATTCTCTCTAGGTGACTATGAGTTGGATATCTCACCCTATGAAGACACAGTGACCAGCAAACCCTGGAAAATGAATCTCAGCAAGCTGAACATGCTCAAACCAGGTGTGGAGGGCAAGCCAAGGATGGGGAAAGGGAGGCTGGGGCTGGGATCTGCAGGGGGTGGGTGGTGGGTGGGGTACTGCCAAGGACCAGCCTCAACTTGGAGAGGGGGTTCTGAGAGAAAGGGTGTCAGGGAGCAGTGAAATCAAATGACTCAACGTCAAATTGTGGGTCCAAGCTGGCAGACTAGGTTCTGCTTAAAACAGCTTTTCAGCTTGCTTTCTCTCTGGGTTCTGCTTCCCTGGAGATCTCAAGACAGCTCTCTCTCTATTTTCTGCTTGATACAGTTCCTAGAAGTTCTCTCTTGCTATTCTAAAAAATTCTCTGGATAGCTCATCTCTTGCAGTTCATAAGTCTGGTCTTTTATTTTTACATATCAATCCAGTCATTTACTCCAGGTTCCCATTTGATTATCCTGTGAATCACATTCCATGACCCAACCCTTTGACTTTTAGGAGACAGCAAGCACATTTTTTTTTTTGTTGTTTTTTTTTTTTTCAAGACAGGGTTTCTCTGTGTAGTCCTGGCTGTCCTGGAACTCACTCTGTAGACCAGGCTGGCCTTGAACTCAGAAATCCGCCTCTCTCTGCCTCCCAAGTGCTGGGATTAAAGGCGTATGCCACCACCACCTGGCCACATTTTTTAAAAAAAGATTTATTTATTCATTATATGTAAGTACACTGTAGCTGTCTTTAGACACCCCAGAGGAGGGCATCAGATCTCATTGCAGAGAGTTGTGAGCCACTATGTGGTTGCTGGGATTTGAACTCGGGACCTTTGGAAGAGCAGTCAGTGCTCTCAACCACTGAGCCATCTGTCCAGCCCAGCAATCACGTTTTTAACACTGCATAGAAATGACCATCTCTACCAAACCTAGGCCTAGCCTTGCTCTGCCCAAGGCCAACCCTGAACTCAGGAATCTGCCTGCCCTTGTAAGGACAAACAAAAACCTTAGCTGGGTGGGATCTCCTGTGAGTGATCACTACTCCCTAAATCTCTTTATCTCCTTCTTTAATATCTTTCTGACATGATGGCTCACAGTGAAGTTGCTTCTGTTCCTTTAGATTCGTGAAGCCCCTCATAATTCATAGTGCATCCTTATATTTTGCATAGTTGAGAAATTATATACTTTCGAGCTCGTGTTTTTAGAGTCCTTTTCCACAGCCTTAAGGGCTCTCCTGAAGGACCTAGCATTTACCATTTTGCTAAGACACTAGCCACACCTTTGCCTCCCCGACTCCTGCTGTTTCTATCACAGAGTCAATGATATTAACAGAGAGAAGGAATGTAAAAATATGTACATTATTATACAAACAAGCCTTATGCCCACAGTAACTATCAACACTCATGGAGGCCCATGCCTGCTGGCCCTGTCCCAGAGGCAGGAACCATGTCAGTCCACCATTATCAAGGCCATGCCAGACCCAGCATCTCCCTCTCTTTTGTTTTTAATTTGAGGGAGCAAATGTTGATCATGAGCGTTTGACTTGCTTGATGCTGACTGGAAGGAGAAACAAAACCAGTAAGAATAAACCAACTTCGACTCCCCCATTTATCAGCAAAGTCGTCCAGGAAGACGAAGCTGTGTGCTCGCGCACAGAAAGGCAAAAGCTGCAGACACCTCCTCAGTAGAAGTGTACCCATTCTAGAGTTATTAATATCCCTGATCCTATGGTGTAGGGAGTCCATATCCAAAGCCACGTTAGACTTGTTCTAAAGCCCCTTTAAATGAGACTGAACTTGAAAGCAGCCATGTTCAGAGGTCTTAGATTCCAAGGGGGGGGGGGGTTTACACAGCCCAAAGGAACAATGAATGACGTTGCACTGAGAGCCTGATCTTTATATTTTGAATTTGATTTCCCATAAACAGGACTGCTTCCTTTACAGCATTAGGCCTATCCTGAAGTCCCCGGTCAAACATCTCCTGGATTGTAAGTGCTATTGACACATTTTGTATAACATGATGTGCTGTGTGAATATCTTTAACCAAGGATGGAGTGGATAAAGTAAAACTAGAAATCACACCTATTAAGTCAATCATCCCTAATATCAAGGCTGCAACAAATCTTTTAGATCTCTTGAGAGCCAAGGGAGCCCTATGCAAAGCCTCTATAAACAAATCTGGCTGACATGGGCAATCTCTCCAAGAAAATATGGCATCATGGGTGAGACCTAGCCCAGAATATACCAGCTCTGGCTGTCTCTTCAGATGCTGCACGCAGCCGTGGGTCTCTCCTGGCCAGTCAGCTGCAGACAACTGAGAGTTTCCAGGACCTCCTCCACTCCATCAAGAGAGTCTGGGACCTCTGTCCATACTGCTCTTGATGACTGATTGTAAGCAATCTCCTTTCCTCACAGCAACAGAATAGTAACTATGGGATGGAGAGAGAGGGCAATGCTCATGGGACGCCTGTAACAGCTTGATTGGCAGTATATCAGTGGTCTGTCGTTATAGGCCTAGAAAAGATGCAAGAGTGTTATGGGAGTCTTGGTACCAGAAGGAATCCTTTAAGTGGGAAGTCACTTCTGTTGCATTAAGGAAAGCAGAGGGAAGAGTGTTGGAGGCTTGTCCCACAGCATTAAGTGTGGAGGGAGAGGATGTAGTGGGCCGGATTGCAGGCCAACCTTTGCTAGCTCTGCAAGAGACATCCACTCCTGTATCCAAAAGGCCTTTGATAACTTGTCCATTTATTGTTATCTCCTTTTTCAAAAGCCTTTTTTCTTTACTACTGCCACTCAAAACACTCGATTCCTTGAACCTGAGTTTGTATGACTGACCCCTAACACACAATGGCGATAACCCTTGATCATCCCACGGTCCTGCATGAATCCATACTGTGTTTGTGGGCAGCTGTAACATGATCTTTATCTCTCTTGTGTGGTCAGAATCAATCACTCTCAGAATTACATGTATCCCTTGTAGGGAGCTGGTGCTTCTGCCACTGTGCCTGTGGGCGATCTGTGGGCGGTGGACTGTGTACCCCTGTGGGCATGGTCACTGTGGAGAATCAGGAGTTAACATGACTAAGGCTGCTGGATTGAGGTCCATTCCTGTGCTCCCTGGGGTGGCCCGACATAGGGAGTAGACTGACATCCTTGGTTGGTGGGAGCAGATGGATTCATGCTGGCCCCCATTATTTGAGGGTCTGGAGCTGGGTCCCCTGAAAGTTTCCCTGCTGAGGACAGTTCCCTTTAGTGGGGAATGGCATGCTATGTTTGTGAAATTCAGATCTACACTCTCTCTGCCAATGGTAAACGTTTTGGCACTGTGGGCACAACTTAGCTGGATGAGGGGCAGCACCTGCTCGGGCCATAGCACTTGGCACCGGTCTTTTCTGCTTTGCCCATGACGGTGTTAGTGACTTATGTGCCCGGGCTGTCCACAGTTGAAACAAAGATCAGAGACTGGACCTTTATTTTCCCCTTTCTGACATGGGGAAGCCCCTGGAGAGAGGCCGCCATTGCAAGACCTTGCACCAGCAAGGGCGTAAAGTCAGCATAGAGGCAGACAAAATCTGTAATATTTCCAGAACGCCTTGCAGGTCCAAGCAGGTCTCTGCAGGTTTCACTGGTATTCCTACAAGCTAATTGTCTCAGCAATACACTTGCCACCTCTTCATTAGGAATTATCTTTTGTGACTGCTGCATACATTAGACGAGTCACAGAATCTTCTCTTCTCTTCTCTTCTCTTCTCTTCTCTTCTCTTCTCTTCTCTTCTCTTCTCTTCTCTTCTCTTCTCTTCTCTTCCCTTCTCTTCTCTCTGTCCC
>NC_034604.1:29839378-29840404 GCF_900095145.1 Mus pahari | reverse complement strand
CCCTCCCCTCCCCTCCCCTTCTCTTTTCTTCTCTTCTCTTCTCTTCTCTTCCACGGTAGATTTATGCCAAAGCCAAGGTTTGTGATCACCATGTGAAGAAGAAGTTGGCTTCCTCCAGGCAGCACAGCAAGGTTTGAGATAACCGAAGTTTCTTTTGATATTCTTATTTGTGCCTTAGGGTCCAAATGCCCCTGTTCCATTCAATACCACTTATGTCAAGTCCCTGTTTTCTTCTCTTGAAGAACAATTCTTTTCTGACCTCCTCCTCATACTTCATTTCCCACAACAGAAACTGCCCTGAGAGGCAAGCCTTTGCTGCCAGCTGCCAGTCCTGTGGTGATCGGTGACCGGTATTGCTTCTCAAGGGAGGAGGCACTTCTCATTATGAAAGCTAGAGACCTGCTCTTCTGAATCTAGAACATTGCCAGGTTGGAGGTGGGGCTCTTCCAATTCAGTTCCACTTTCAGAAATAGCAAGATTAGCCTGCAAAGCCTTCAGCATCAAAGGGGCTGTTGGTGATGGCTGCCGTAAAGGCGTAGTCTCCCCAAACCAATCAAATCGGCACAAGCCGATTCCACGGAGGCGGAGCTGGCGTGAGGCAGGTCACGGTACGCCTCCTTCCCTAGCCTCACTCAACTGTTCCCTGCAAGGAAAGAGCATGCACAGGTATCTCTTCCCGCTGTGGGTTTGTATCCGCTTGTGAAGGTCTTCACCAACCTCACACCACTCGTCAGGGTTCAATGACCCTTCTTCAGGGGACAATGACCCTTCTTCAGGGGACAATGGATTAACCTTCCATATAAACTCGAAGAAATCCTAGAAAAAAAGCCTTGTGTACATCTCGACATCTTTCTTAGTAACTGCTTGTTTTAAAATCTTGACATCTATGTCTCTGCTTTTTGAATTTAATTTTTTTGTTTTGTTTTGTTTGGAGACAGGGTTTCTCTGTGTAGCCCTGGCTGTCCTGGAACTCACTTTGTAGACCAGGCTGGCCTCGAACTCAGAAATCCGCCTGCCTCTGCCTCC
>NC_034604.1:29835627-29839367 GCF_900095145.1 Mus pahari | reverse complement strand
GGAACTCACTTTGTAGACCAGGCTGGCCTCGAACTCAGAAATCCGCCTGCCTCTGCCTCCCAAGTGCTGGGATTAAAGGTGTGCCCCACCACCGCCCGGCCTTGAATTTAATTTTTATTTACCAAATCTTCAAGCCTTTGTCCAGCTCTGTCTTACACGGGGGAGGGGTGTCATGACACCCTAAGTGAAATCCGTTCCAAACTAAACTTGCCCAGTATGCTTTCCTACTCCACCGGTCAAGGACCAGCCTCGGCTTGCAGGGGCTGGGAAAGCAGTGAAAACAAGGGGTCCTAAGTCAAACCGTGGGCCCAAGCTGACAGACCATGTTCTTCTGCTGGAGACAGCTTTGCAGACCGCTTTTTCTGTGTTCTTTCTCTGGAGATCTCCGCTGTGAACCAACTTGTCAGAAAGAGACTAAGGAGAGAAAGAGACTTAGGGATGGCAGGAGATCCCACCCAGATAAGTTTGTTGTTAATGCTTATAAGGTCAGGCAGAGTCCTGGGTTCAAGGTCGGCCTGGACAGAGCAAGGCTAGGCCTAGGCTTGGTAGAGATGGTCATTTCTGTGCTTAACAGAGGCAGGCAGATCTCTGAATTCTTCTGCAATGTTAAAAGAAAAAAAAATGTGCTTGCTGTCTGCTATCAATCAAAGGGCTGGGACTGGTGAGATGGCTCAGTGAGTAAGAGCACCGACTGCTCTTCCGAAGGTCCGGAGTTCAAATCCTAGCAACCACATGGTGGCTTACAACCATCCATAATGAGATCTGATGCCCTCTTCTGGAGTGTCTGAAGACAGCTATAATGTACTTAGATTTAATAAATAAATCTTTTAAAAAAATAAATCAAAAATGAAAAAAGAAAAAAAAATCAAAGGACTGGATCATGGGATGCTGATATAGAGAGAGCTGTCTGGAGATCTCCAAAGAGAGAAAGCAGACCCCAGAGAGAAAGCAGACCCCAGAGAGAAAGCTGTCTTGAGCAGGACCTAGTCTGACAGCTTGGACCCACAATTTGACTTTGGGTCATTTGATTTTGATGGTCCCAGACACCCCTTCTCTCAGAACCTCCCACCAAGCCGAGGCTGGTCCTTGGCAGAGCACAGACTGAGGGGGATTTAGGGGAAGTTTCAAGTCTGCTGCATTAGGATGGAAGTCTGAGTGGTGGTGCATGGTCTACTTTCACAGGAGTCATGGAAAAAGCAACCATTACTGGGGAAACCTGCAGAACCCATTAGGGCCCCCCAGTCCTCAGGAAGGGTGCGTGGGAGCATCAATGGCAAGAAAACACACTGAAATGGAGTATTTACCCACACTGAAGGTGGCCAGTAAAGTAGTTTTTCAAAAGTCCCTAAGGACTATGAAATTGTTTGTTATCAACCATTCTAATGGGGTGGTTGAAGTGTTGGGCAGAAAAAAAGCAGCAAGCGTTTCCTTGCCCACAGGGGTCACTCAGGGTGGGTACCATCAGTTCAGCAAGGGCTCTGATGCACTTTTCCCCAGGACACTGAGGCTGTGAACTAATTGAGAAAAATTACACAGTGCACAGCTGGGTGTGGTGGTCCAAGTTCTTGAGGACTTGAGAATCTAAGTTCTTGAGAAATAGAGGCAAGATGATCAGGAGTTTAAGGTCATCCCCAGCTACAGTGGGAATTCTAGGCTAGCCTGAGCTACCTATCAGAAGAAGAAGAAGAAGAAGAAGAAGAAGAAGAAGAAGAAGAAGAAGAAGAAGAAGAAGAAGAAGAAGAATATATTGGCACTAGATTTAAAGATTTGAGACAGGGTCCAGATTGAAGTTTTGTGTGTGTGTGTGTGTGTGTGTGTGTGTGTGTGTGTGTGTATGTGTATGTGTATACACATACATATATATATATATATATCAGCCCTGGCTGGCCTGGAACTCACTATGCAAATCAGATTGGCCTGAAGCTCAGAGAGACTTCCCTGCCCATGTCTCTGAGTGCTGGGATCACATACCAGCATCACCATACCCAGTTTAAGAATGAGAATTTCTTACTGAGTTTTATAGTATTGCCAATTTTGTATATTAGAATTGGAATTTTTGAGGCAAAACCCATAAATTTATACACAGTGAACCCATCAGGAGGAATCAGTAAATAACCTGTTAAATTCACAGACGCTGGAATATTCTGGGTTGGTTGGTTGTCAGAATATTCTGTTAATAGAACTATCATCAGAAGCATGGGGCTGTAGCTCAGTGGTGTGTGCATAGCATGACAAAGCCTGGCCTTGTAAGCCTCACATAAAAATCCCACTCTAGTTTCTGAAGTTTCAGAATAGGGGAGAATTTTCCTGTGAGTTAGCAAATGAAAGGTGGGCAAGGAAGCTAACCCTGTAGCGTGGAGGCTCACACCTGTAACCTTATCACTCGGGGCGGGGCGAGAATGGGAGGAGGGTCAGAAGTTCAAGGCCAGTCTGGATTATATGAGTCCCTGCCTCCACAAATGGTGAACAAATGAGTGGCTGAGAGGGTGGAACACTGACTGCCAATCAGAGAGTAAGGCGCTGGCTGCCAATCAGAGAGTAAGGCACTGACTGCCAATCAGAGGGTGGGCGCTGGCTGCCAAGCCTGACCTCCTGGGACCCATATGGCCGAGGAAGAGAACCAAGGAGCGCAGGCTATTCTCCAGCTTCCACACCTGCTTCACAGCATCATATGCACACACTCACACACACACAACACACACACTTACACATACACTCACATATACAACACACAAATACAATTTTTAAAAAAAGGACCCCCCCCCCCCAAAAAAAAGCAACCAACCAAACTAAAACAACCAAATAAAACCCTGAACAGACTAGGAAGTAGAATTTGGTCATGCGCGGTGTTTTAGCAGTCAGGAAGTTTTCTGGAGTGTTGCAGAGATTCCCACCCTCAGGTCTCACGGCAGAGGATCCAGAAATCCAGTTTTGTTATTTTGCGCTGTCAGCTGCTTGCATGCTAGATAAATGAGTGTTAGATGTAGGTGGATGGTGATGATGGTGATGGTGGTGGTTGTGACTCTACCAGACAAGATGAAGACAGGGAACCAGATAGAATTTGTGAAAGACGTGTTAGAAAGCAGTGGCTTAATCCAGGACAAGCCTTCCTTTCTGCCACCTCAACTACTTGTTACATCAGGGGTTTGCTGGGTTTCCTAGTGAGACACTGCTTGGTGACTGGTGCTACTTTCCCCACAGACTCGGATCTCTGCCTCAAATTTGCTATGCTGTGTACTCTTCACGACAAGTGTGACCGCCTGCGCAAGGCCTACGGGGAGGCATGCTCCGGGGTCCGCTGCCAGCGCCACCTCTGCCTAGCCCAGCTGCGCTCCTTCTTTGAGAAGGCCTCAGAGTCCCACGCTCAGGGTCTGCTGCTGTGTCCCTGCGCACCCGAAGATGCGGGCTGTGGGGAGCGTCGGCGCAACACCATCGCCCCCAGTTGCGCCCTGCCTTCTGTGGCCCCCAATTGCCTGGATCTGCGGAGCTTCTGCCGTGCGGACCCCCTGTGCAGGTGCCCTGCGAGGGTGGGCAAGATGGGCGGAGCCGGGGCATGCCTCTGTCTGGGTCTGGCTGTCCTCTGTAAAGGCTGGATCCGATTCCACACGGAACCCTGAGCCCACTGGCTGTTTCTCCTAAGATACTTTGTGAAACCCACCCTCCTGCCCTTCCTTCCTTCCTTCCTTCCTTCCTTCCTTCCTTCCTTCCTTCCTTCCTTCCTTCCTTCCTTCCTTCCTTCC
>NC_034604.1:29828489-29834657 GCF_900095145.1 Mus pahari | reverse complement strand
GCCCTGGCTGTCCTGGAATTCACTTTGTAGATCAGGCTGGCCTCGAACTCAGAAATCCGCCTGCCTCTGCCTCCCAAGTGCTGGGATTAAAGGCTGCGCCACCACGCCCGGCTTAGTCAGGGTGTCTATTCTTGCACAGACATCATGACCAAGAAGCAAGTTGCAGAGGAAAGGGTTTATTCAGCTTACATTTCCACATTGCTGTTCATCACCAAAGGAAGTCAGGATTGGAACTAAGCAGGTCAGGAAGCAGGAGCTGATGCAGAGAGGCCATAGAGAGATGTTACTTACTGGCTTGCTTCCCTTGGCTTGCTCAGCCTGCTCTCTTATAGAACCCAAGACTACCAGCCCAGGGATGGCACCACCCACAATGGGCCCTCCCCCCTTGATCACTAATTGAGAAAATGCCTTATAGTTGGATCTCATGGAGGCATTTCTTCAACTGAAGCTCCTTTCTCTGTGATAACTCCAGCTTGTGTCAAGTTGACATAAAACCAGCCAGTACAGAAGCCAAGGGAGTAAGATCAGGAATTTAAGAAATCCTCATATACATTCTGAACTTGAGACCAGCAAGAGCAGTAAGACCCTGCCTCAAAAATAACACAAAAACTCAAAATAAATCAAAATAAAGTTCTTTTCTTTTTTTAAAGATTTATTTGTTTATTTTATGTTTGTGAGTATAGAAGAGGGCATTGGACCCCATTACAGATAGTTATGAGCCACCATATGGTTGCTGGGAATTGACTGCTCTTAACCGCTGAGCCATCTCTCCAGCCCCCTAAAATCAAGTTCTTAACAAGCACCACGTTCACTGAGCACATGGCTGGTCTTCTGCACTTGGCTGAGCACTCTGAGCAGTTTAACTCTCAGACCAGAATCCCACGGGTCCATTTGCCATCCTAGTTTTTGCAGAAAACCAGATAGAACTTTAGAAGCCCGAGAGGCACGAGGAAATTTAAGACCATCTTGGAAACACAGCAAAACTGTCTCAAGACAAAAATTAATGTTGTAATAGGAATGTCACTACAAATCCCACTACTGTGCATAATTGATATATGTTAATAAAAAATTCAAAAATATATATGCTAAAACATCATTCAACATTCTGCAACTGAAAACTGGAGAGTATTTCCTGCCAGTTTTCTATCCAGACAACAAAAGTGGGCATATTTGTGTCTTGATTATTTTACATATGGTGTATATCTCACCTCATAAGTATGGAGGCAGAGTGAGATGTTTCAGAGTCAGACAGGTGTCACTTAAGTCCCAGGTTAGGTGCTAGAGAGATGTCTATATGTAGAGAGATCTGAGGCTGTGGCAGAGGACCTGATTTCAGTTCCCATATGATGGCCCCCAATCATCTGTAACTCCAGTTTCCAGGGATCCAACTCCATAGTCTAGCCTCCATGACACATGATACACAGACTGACAGACAGGGAAACACCCATACACATAAAAAAATCAATGAATCTTTGTTTTAAAGCTTATACTTGGAGCTCTCAATAATAACACTAACATTTCCAGCCATTTCTTAAGGACTTGGTGCTACTTTAAATACTTAGTATTTACTTGTCTAAGCCTCACAAGAAAGCTGTAAGACAGTTGCTCTTACTATTTTGTATCATCCTCAGTTTACAAATGAGTGAATCATAGAAGGAAGAAGGGAAACAGTGTATTCTGGGTTTATAGGTAGAAGGTCTGCTTTCTTTCTTCTTTCTTTTTCCTATCCTTTTCTTTTTATTGAGATGGGATCTTTCTGTGTAGGCTTGCTGAGCCGGTACTTCCTATGTAGACCAGCCTAGCCTCAAATTCACAGACACTTGTCTGCTGCTGCGTGCCACCAGGTCTGGCTGGAGTCAGATTTCTAAGTTGGCTTTGGAGAGCAGGATTGTGACTTAGTCTTTATCCATTCTGTTTTCCGAACGATCCCTGTCCCATCCATGACTATCATCTTACACATTTTAAATTGAGTAAAATACCAGCCCGGCCTTTAAGGAGTTTCTAGTTGAGTACGAGTAATAGAGAAGTAAACAATTCAGCACAAGACAAAGTGTAACTTAAACTGGAGAAATATATACAGAAGGGCATACTCATAATTTTAGCACCTAAAGATAACTGATATAATTAGGTGGCTTTGCATGTTTGTCTTAAAGATTTACTTATTTTATGTGTATTTTGTCTGACTGCATGCACGTATGTATACCATGTACATGTTTAGTATCCTGGGAGCCAGAAAAGGGCATTTGATCCTCTGGGACTGGGGTTACAGATGGTTGTGAGCCACCCTGTGGTGCTAGGAACCCCTGTCCTCTAGAAAAGCAGCCAATGCTCTTAGCTGCCAAGCCATCTCTTCAGCCCTGGGGACTGCATTTAATTACAGTAATGGGAGGACACACCACTGTGAGTATTCCCTAGGCCTGGGGCCCTGGGTTGTATAAAATGGGCGTGAGCTAAGTCCAAGCGTGCTTGTGTTCACCTTCTCCCTCCTCTTTGTGATGGATAAGGCTAACTTCTGTTAACCCAGTTTCTGCTGCCCTGGGTTCCTTGTTAGGCTGGATTATAACCTGGAATTGTGAGCTAAACTCTTTCTCCCCTAAATTGCTTTGTCAGGGTATTTTATTGCAGCAACAGGAAGAGAAAACAGCTTACCTAATATAGGATGCATGTTAATTAATGATCACACAGTATCTGGCATTCGCTAAACACTTAATGTGGGCCAGGTGCTATGCCGATTGCCATCTGTGAGATCTGGAAGCTCATCCTCTTGAAAGTCAGCCTGGTCGTGCTGTGGTCTTCTCTGCTTTATGATCAGGGAGACTCAGAAAAAAAGCTGTTTGCATTCATGTAACTAGGGCTTGTAGAGCTCACAGCCACTGTGATTGGTCTGTGGGGCGGCGGCAGTGCTAACAGAATCGTGATGGGGTAGCTGAAGGCAGAGGAGGAGCTGGCATGAAGACAGGTGTGGCCAGCTGGAGGACTGGTGAAGTCCAGATCCTCAGTGGGGACCCTGGAAACCTCCTTTCTTCCAGATCACGCCTGGTGGACTTCCAGACCCATTGTCATCCTATGGACATCCTTGGGACTTGTGCAACTGAGCAGTCCAGATGTCTGCGGGCGTACCTGGGTCTGATTGGTGAGACTGGGGCATGTGTAAGAGAGTCAATAGGCCAGTCAGCTCTGAGACTGAACCCAGGATGGGATAGTCCTGAGATAGGCCGAAGAAGATGGAGGCTGGAGTTGGACTTTCTCTAGCCCCTGACAACCCCTCCCTTCTCCCAACAGGGACTGCCATGACCCCGAACTTCATCAGCAAGGTCAACACTACTGTTGCCTTAAGCTGCACCTGCCGAGGCAGCGGTAACCTGCAGGACGAGTGTGAACAGCTAGAAAGGTCCTTCTCGCAGAACCCCTGCCTCGGTGTGTATGCTCCCCTTACACCCAGACCCTGTAGCTAGGTCACCTACTGGCAGAGAGGGGACTAGCCAGCTAAGTGGTCCACATGGGTCCTGTCCCTCTCCTCAATCAAGCAACCCTCTTCTGGGCCTAGCCCTCCAACCTGAGCCTTTCTCCCTTCTGCCACTTCTCCCCCCCCCCCCAGAGTGACCCCCGTGCTACTTGCTCAACTTGTCTAAACCCCAAGAACTGGAAGTAGCAAGCAGACTGAGTCACTATTCCACTCTCACTGTACCCCAGGACCCTTGGCATTCCCCTTCTTGCCTTGGGGGTCTGAGAAACGTCCTGGCACATTGTTCCAATCTTTTTCTTTTTCTCCTCCACTTAGTGGAGGCTATTGCAGCTAAGATGCGTTTCCACAGACAACTCTTCTCTCAGGACTGGGCAGACTCTACTTTTTCAGTGGTGCAGCAGCAGGTAGGACTTCCTCTGTCACCTACCTCAAGCTTTTACTGCACTGCTTGGAGAAAATACAAACCAAGCATACAAAGGGACAAGGTACAAGAGTTGCCGTGAATACTAGAGATCTCTAAAGTACACACACGTCATGGGAAGGGGACAGTCATGGCTCTTCCCATAGTCTTAGGTGATGAAGGGAAGTCCTCTGAGTTGACACTGTTCCGTTTCTTCCACAGAACAGCAACCCTGCTCTGAGGCCGCAGCCCAGGCTACCCATTCTTTCTTTCTTCATCCTTCCCTTGATTCTGCTGCAGACACTCTGGTAGCTGGGCTTCTTCAGGGTCCTTTGTCCTCTCCATCACACCCAGACTGACTTGCAGCCTGTGGTGGGAGAGAACATGCCAGCCTGTGGAAGAAGATGCAGCGTGCTACACAGCAACCCTGAACCAGCCATGCATCCCACCGCACATCCTGTCTGCTCCAGATAAGGTCTTAGAAGTGAGGGCTGTGACCCTTTCGATCCTGAGTGGCTAGTCCTCAAACCTCCCTTACCCCTGCTTCCGGCTCAGGCTGCTCCTCCTTAGGACTTTGTCCGTCCAGTTTGGCCGTCTGTTCTGGTGGCGATTAGTGTCTCACCTCCAGCGCTTCTTCCTGTTTCCCAGGACTACCCAGAGGCTAATGAAATCAGTCATTCCCCGTTGCCTTCTCCAGGAAGGCAGGCTGAGGGTTCTGAGGAAGGCTGGTGCTCCAGCCCCCACGTCCCTCTGAAAGCCTGCTGCAGTCTTGACTGCTCTGCCAGACAGTCCTGAACATTTGGGCATGAAGAGTTAAAGTCTTTGGGTCTTTTTAACTCCTATTACTGTCCCCAAGTTCCCCTAGTCCCTTGGGTCATGATTAAACTCTTTGACTTAAGACTTTGATCTTCCCCAACGTTCTTTTTTTTTCCTTTTTTTTCTTTTTTTGGTTTTTCGAGACAAGGTTTCTCTGTATAGCCCTGGCTATCCTGGAACTCACTTTGTAGACCAGGCTGGCCTCGAACTCAGAAATCCGCCTGCCTCCCAAGTGCTGGGATTAAAGGCCTGCGCCACCACGCCCGGCTTTCCCAATGTTCTTAAATGGTTACGTTTTTACAGAATTAGTGGCACATCACAGATACAAGGGCACTGACAGTGTGAGGAAGAGACACAGTAACCCTACTGCTAACTGCTGTGTGACAAGTCTCTCAGCCTCTTGACAGAGCTGGAAAAATAGTGTAAATAAAAGATGGTGTCTATCCCAGCTCCAGGTGATTATTGGATCCTTCTTGGAATCGACACCGCTGCTGGGGGTGGGGTGGGTTTTGTGTGTGTGTGTGTGTGTGTGTGTGTGTGAGTGTGTATGAGTGTGAGTGTGTGTGTGTGCGTGTGTATGAGTGTGAGTGTGTGTGTATGAGTGTGTGTGTGTGTGTGCGTGTGTATGAGTGTGAGTGTGTGTGTGTGCGTGTGTGTGCGCGTGTGTATGAGTGTGAGTGTGTGTGTGTGTGTGTGTGTGTGTGTGCTAGTCAACCACAACAGTTATTGGACCCTCATGTTACTGATCTGCTCTAGATCATAATACGCCCAGAAGAAAGCAGAGGCTGTTCCTTGCTGTCAGGGAATTTAATCCCACTGGAGTAAAGAGATATCTACCCATGCAGAGTAGTTGGAGGACTATATCTACAGAGATGCGAGTTTGCTCATTCATTCACTCACCCTTCCAAAGGGCATCAAATCAGCCCTGTCTCTGTAAGACACTGTGCGGGACGGAAGAGATTCTGAGGTAGCCTGTCTCAAACCTCTCAGTCATAAGAGTACACGCACAGAGAAGACAGGGAAAAACAACAGTGTGCAGCGTGATAATTGCAGCAAAAAAATTATAATACCAACCTGCATTTATTGAGCTTATACTGATTCATTTAACCCTCTGTTGTAGTTTAAAATTATTTTTAGATCTATTTTAAATTTTATATTTATGAATGTTTTGTGCAAACACACACACACACACATGAACCTGCAGCAGGAGCTACAGATGATTATAACTACCATATGGGTACTGGGAACCAAACCCAGTTCCTCTACAAGAGCAACAAGTGCCCTTAACTGATGAGCCAACTTTTCAGCCCCACTGTGTTGTTGTGGTTTAAATGTGAAATGCTGCCCCCCAAAGGCTGCCCCCCAAAGTCTACAGTCATACTAGCTTGTATGTGCTTAATCTCTGAAATGTTCCCCCATAAATTTATATAGTTTGTTTTGTTGGTTTTCTCTGCATTTTTTTTTTTTTTTTTTTTTTTTTTTTTTT
>NC_034604.1:29792178-29827178 GCF_900095145.1 Mus pahari | reverse complement strand
GCAAATCCCAGCCATTGTTTTTGTTGTTTGTTTGTTTCTACTTCAAAGTATTTTAATTTATGTGTCTGAGTGTTTTGCCTAAATGTGCATCGCATACGTGCCTGGTACTGCTGAGGTTGAAGAGGTCAGATTCTCGGAATTAGAGTTTTAAACAGATGTGAGCCTCCATTTGGGGAAATCAAACCCGAGTTCTCTGAAGAGCAGATGGCTCAAGGAGTGAAGGACTTACCGTCATGCCTGATGGCCTGAGTTTGATGATCCCTGGGAGGTAGAATTTAAGAACCGACTCCCATAAGTTATCTTCTGAGTGGACGTGTATGTTCCTGTACACACATGCACACACACACACAGACACACAGACACACAGACACATGCACACGCGCGCGCACACACACACACACAGCGCCAGAGTGGTGGGGAAACAGGCAAGCCTCTCCCTGCGCGTTCTTGTGTCCTTATTAGCCTGCCCAGCCCAGGAAATGCTCAGCCAAGCTGCCTCCCTGCAAACTCCAGTGGGGGCGCAGGGTCTCTCTGCCTTCCTTCTTTCTCTCCTCCCAGGGAGATTTCTGAGCAGTCAAGGCCTCTCCATTTGCCTTGGCTCCATTAGCCTGGGCCTGAGGGTGTGAATGGTGCAGTCATTCCTTGCTAAGTGCTTGAATTAGACTAATAGGTCATCTGTGCTTTTCTCCGAAGAAGGCCCAGATTCCTGGTAAACAACCAGACACTCTCCCAGCCCACAGCCCAGAGCCAAGATCAGGTGGAGGCACCATGGCTGGGCTGAAGCTCTTAATGGTGTCATGGCTAGCAGAGATGGTTAATGGCATTAGACTGGTTTCTGTGTGGCACAATGCAACAGGCTCCTGGTGGCAGGTCTGAGTGGTGAGTGCCAAGTGACAGTCACGGGGCAGCAGACCTCTGTATTTGTTGTCTGGTTTTGTTTTGTTTTGAGACAGGGTTGTCCTATGTAGCCCTGGCTGGCCTTGAACTTACAGAGATCCATCCATCTGCCTCTGCCATGATTAAAGGTATGTGCTACCATGCCTGGCTTCTGTCTTGTTTCTGTGATAGGGTCTCTTATTGAATGTAGAGCTCAGTGATCGCCAAGACTAGCTGCCAGCAAGCTTTAGGGATCGTCCTGTGCCACCCACAGCTAGATGCTGCCAAGCCTAGGGTTTTGTTGTTTTTTTTTGGGGGGGAGTGTTGTCGACTAGGGTTTTTGTTTTTTGTTTGTTTGTTTGTTGTTGTTGTTGTTAATGTGGATGCTGAGAGTTTGAATCCAGTTCCTTATGTTTGGACACTGAGCACTTCACCAGTAGATCTGTCTCCTTAGTGGTTTTGAAGGTTGGAAATGATTAGAACATAGTGCCTCATTCAGTATGGGCACTGAATCAATGGCAACCGCCATTGTTACTGTTGCCTCTGGGAAAGACATCTGTAGACCACCAAGAATTCTGTTCTTTGCCCTGGACCAGTAGTAAGGTGATGCGGGTGACTTTTCTATTAATTGTTCAACCCTCTTCCTCTTGTCAAAAAGGACAAAGATGCTGCAGAATCTGTTTCTTTCCTTTCCTGTGACCTCTTACACATGCAAATACTAACAAATCTGCTGTTTTGTCTCCTGTTGTGTGTGCGTGTCCCTAGGACACTCACAATGCCACACCAGGACCCAGAACAAATGCTTTCTTCCTTTAAAAAGTAAATCTGAGCCGGGCAGTGGTGTTCACACCCTGAATTCTAGCTCTCAGGAAGCAGAGGCAGGTGGATCTCTGTGAGGTCCAGGACAGCCTGGTCTACAGAGCAGGACAACCAGAGCTGTACAGAGAAACACTGTCTCAAAAACAAACAGACAAACAAAACAACTAAATCTGAGGCCAGGTGTGGTAGGGAACGCCCTTACTCCGACCTGTTAATCCCATGTGTTAATTCTACGTGGTAATCAGGAGGCAGCCGTTAGGGGAGCTCTGTGAGTTTGAGGTCAGCCTGAGCTACCCAAGCGTTTCAGGCCAACCTTGACCTGTACTGAGATCCTATTTCAAAACAAAATTAAAAGCAACAAGAACAAAACAACCCCTGTATTTGTGAGTTTGATCTGTTAGCCTCCAGACACTCTGCCTTCTCCTCCAGAACACATTTGAGAGGTCATCCGTCCTACAGGTCCCTGTCCTTATTCCTCTCTTGGGATCTCTGGTTCTCTGCAATGTTCACAACTTGGCTGTTTCTCTCTGGAGTTCCAATAAAACTCTTCCTTCAAAACAGAATCTGTTTTCAGATATTGAGTGGGTCAAGGCCTTATCTGAATACTGTGGATGAGGTTAGAAGAAAACAGATGTGACACTCGTGGCTAACATTTATTGTGAGTTTAATGTGCATAAGGCACCATGCTAATGGCACAATGAGCATTATCTCATTTAATTTTCAGAATTACCTACTTTTATTTTCTCAAATTTTCCAGGAGGTTCAGTGCAGCCAAGCAACTTACCCAAGGTTACAAGGTTGATCTAGCATCAAAGCTCAACCTCCCTGACTCCCTGATGTCCAGTGCTGGGCTGAGACCCCATAGCCTAACTTACAAGAAGAGATAGGATCTAGATCCCTGCTCAGTCAGAGGGAGTTCTTTCCAGGGTGCAGGGAAGGCTTCCTGGAAGGGCCAGCTTGAACGATGAACAGGATCTGTTTTCAGACACGAGGAAAGGGCAGCCCAGGGATCAGAAGCACAAATGCAGAGGCCAGAAAGATTCAGAAGTGCTGAGGGAGAGGAGGGAGTGGTGGGCCGTGACTGGGGTTCTGTGAGCAGCTCTTCCTGTCCCTTCTGTCCCCGAGGAAGGGCACAGGGTGTGACAGGGCTGCTAGAACACAAGCTAGGCCTTGTAGAAGGGACGGGGTCCAGGAGAGCTGGTATGCAGAAGTCTGGTCTGGCATGCTTGGTATCCCTGGCCATAGGGAGATCTGTGACCTTTCACCCTTCACATCCTAGAGCAGAGGTCATTGGCCTGTGGGGGTGAAAGGATGAAATGAGCCTGTGTCTGGACTAGAACAGGGCCAACAATGAGGGAGCTCCCCCCCCCCCTCGCCCAGAAGGGCGTCCACAGACAGGCCACAGGCCGACTTGATCTTGGTGCAGTTGAAGTCACAGGCACTTTTATCTCAGACCCTGGGCTACCCATACTTGGTTGACTTTGGAGCTTTTCCTGTTAAGCACCTGCTGTGTGCTGGATAAGGCAGGCAGTAGGGCAGCGGAGAGTTAATGACAAGTTTTGTGGTGGAGACAGACAGACAAATAGTGAGAGGTGTTATTCTTTGTGAGCTCAGACACTGCACTGGGGACTTTGCCTGTGTGGGCCTTCAAAGTGGAGCTGCCTCGGGGTTTGTCTCTTCGTAGTATCCCTTAGAAACCCACCAATTTTGAAAGGAAATTTCAGTATCAATTTTACATTCTTTGAAAAATTATGGTAGCAAAAATTAAAATCTGGGGCTAGAGAGATGTCTCGGGGGTTAAGAGCACTTGGTGTTCTTGCAGAGGACCTGGGTCATTCCCTAGAAATCACATGGTGGCTCACAACCACCTCTAACTCCAGTTACAGGGGATGCAATGCCCTCCTCAGGCCTCCATGGGAGCCATGCATACACACGGTGTACATACATACACACATACATACATACATGTGTATATACATGCAGGTAAAAACACACATACACAGAAAATAAAGTGAATATTTATTTATGACTGGCAGTATTATCCCATTTTCTTTTATTTTTATTTTTTAATGTTTTTTCAAAACAGGGTTTCTCTGTGTAGCCCTGGCTATCCTAGAACTGGCTTTGTAGACCAGAGAGCCCTTAAACTTGGAGTTTCTCCTGCCTTTGTCTCCCAAGTGCTGGTATTAAAGTTGTGCGCTACCATGCCTGGCATATTATTTCATTTTAAATCATCACTCTCTCTCTCTCTCTCTCTCTCTCTTGTTTTTTTTTTTTTTTTTTTTTTTTTTTTCGAGACAGGGTTTCTCTGTGTAGCCCTGGCTGTCCTGGAACTCTCTAAAGACCAGGCTGGCCTCAAACTCAGAAATTTGCCTGCCTCTGCTTCCCAAGTGCTGGGATTAAAGGCGTGCGCCACCATGCCAGCTCATCACCTCTCTTATGTTTTTGTTTTGCTTTGCTTGAAGAGGCCAGAGGGGGTATCAGCTCTTGCTCTGTGCTGTCCACCTTCTTCCTCTGAGACAGGAGCTCTCGCTGCCTGGAGCTAGGCAAATCCTATCACTCCTATGTTCTCTGCCTTCACAGGCCTAGGTTACAGAGCAAACACCTACACTGGGCTTTAGCAAGCTATTATATTCCATGTCTTTATTCATGTGTATGTGGTGTCTGCGCATGTGTGGAGGAGGCCAGCGACAACACTCAGGAGTTGGTACTCCCCATCCTTCTTGTGGCTCCTGGGGATCGAACTCCAGTCTTCAGACCCAGTGGGGAGCGCTAGGCAGGTTCAGCAGCCTTCCGCTGATTTTATTTGTGGGGATATTTATTTGTTAGACCTGGTACTGGGCTCCTGACTTATCATTTATGATCTTTCCTGTTGAGCTGTTTCTCCCATCATCATTGTTAGCAGTTTTTTTTTTTTTTTTTTTCCTAAGCTCCACCCCAGTTACCTGGCAACAGCCAGGTATGCCTGACTCACAATACAAAAGGAGCTGGAGCTGCTTGCCCTCTCCTCTCTCCTCTTGCTCTTCCCTTCCTGCTCCTGTTCTGTCCTCTTGCCCCTTCTTTCTCTCTCTCCATGTGCTCATGGCCTGCCTCTTCTCTCTCTCTCTCTCTCTCTCTCTCTCTCTCTCTCTCTCTCTCTCTCTGCCTTTCTCTGCCTCTACCACCCTCCCCATGCCCTGAATAAACTTTATACTATATTTTTGTCCTGGTGGTGTGGCTGGTCCCTAGGGGGGAGGGATGCCTCAGCATGGGCCCGTAGAAACACCCCCCATCCCCCACACCTCACCACACATCCACTAAAACATATCCCTCCTGTCTTTATATTTTTATAAACACATCAATCATTACAGAAAGGAAAAGCAGGTAACTGAGGCTAACTCGTGCTCAGAGTCACAACACTAATCATTGAAGTGTGTATTGGATGCATGTGCTTCGCTTAGTGGGAAAGCACACGCACCCTGAAGACTCTCAGAGGCATGAGGACGGTCAGGAACTTAGAGTGATGCAATCATCTTGGAAGAAACATGAAGGGCGTCAGCAGGCTGAGCTGGGGGCTGAGGCCTTAGGGACACGCATGTCAGATAGGATATGAAGGGAGTCATTTCACCACCCCCACCCCCAAGGAGGGTGAGCCTGGCCCTTAAGAGACTTGTCTGTTTCCCAACTTTGCCCCAGGCGAATTCTGTCTCTGCCCTCTTAACACAAAGACCCCTTGTAACCCCTGAAAGAAACCATCTCACTGGAGCTGGCTCCCACTGGGGAAGAGGGGGAGGTCTGTGGTGAGGGAAGCTAGAAACGAATTCCCAAATCAAATACCCAGTTCCTCAGAAATGGCATGCTGGCTGTCAGGGATCACAGGCCCCTCGTGGCTTAAACACTCAGTAATATAAGGGTACATTGGAAACTAGATCTGGCTTGATCTGGATTCGAGACTCAGCAAACCAATGGCTTCACCCTGTTGCTCTTCAGTCCCCATCTAAGGAAGGACGGGCCCTTTTGTGTAGTAGATTTGTCAAAGAAGAGGAGGAAACACTGTGAGATACAGTGAGTCTAGTATTTACTTCAGTGTTGGATGTTAAAGATGTCAAATCCAGGCTTCTCCTTCAGGAAGTGGAGGGAAAAGAAAGAGGGGGCAGATGAGCAGAGAGGGTTTCTGGTCTTGCTGTCTCTTCATCACTAGAGCAATACCACAGACCACCTTAAGCCAGTTTCGTCACCTTCACATGCTTCTTCCACTCGATAAATACGCTGGAGAGATAGTTCATCTTGTTTGTTTATTTGTTTGGTTTTGGAGATGGTTCCTCTGTATATTCCTGGCTGTCCTGGAATTTGCTCTGTAGGCCAGGCTGGCTTTGAACTCACAGAGGTCTGCCTGCCTCTGCCTCTGAGTGCTGGGATTAAAGATGTATATGACCACTGCCTGACTCTATTTCATCTTTTATTTTTAAGACAGATTCTTTATTTATTTATTTCAAATCATGTGGATGAGTGTTTTGGCTGTTTGTATGTATATGCATGTGTGTGTGTGTGTGTGTGTGTGTGTGTGTGTGTGTGTATGTGTGTATACACCACATGCATGTCTAGTGCCTAGTGGCAGAATCAGATTCTCTAGAACTGGAGTTAAGGATGAGTCTAAGCTACTATGTGGGTGCTGGGAGCCAAACCTAGATCTTCTGCAAGAGCAGCTGGTACCCTGAACTGTTGAGACATCTCCCCAGTCCCAACAGAGATTTTTAAAACTTTTACATTTTAGGACTGAAATTGCAGTACTTGGGAGGTTGATGTAAGGAGGTCAGAAGTTCAAGGCAAGCTCAGGCTATTTGAGATTCTCTCAGAAAATGAGACACAGCCGGGTCCTTTAATCCCAGCACTCAGGAGGCAGAGGCAGGTGGATTTCTCAGTTTTGTAGACCAGCCTGGTCTACAAAGTGAGTTCCAGGACAGCCAGGGCTACACAGAGAAACCCTGTCTCAAAAACAAAACAAAACAAAACAAAAAAGAAAATGAGACACACACACAGACACACACTGAGAGAGAGAAACAAAGACACAGAGACAAAGACAGAAAGGCGGAGTGAGGCAGAGAGACAGAGACAGACAAACAGACAAACAGATAAACAGATAGTGATTGTAGTTTATAAATTTGGGACTCTGCATTTGTGCTTAGCAAGACAACTTCCTCTGTTATCTATGCTACCTAAGGAATTAAAAAACATAACCACTTTCTGGATATGTTGGCATAAGTCTATAATCCCAGCACTCCAATTGCTGAGGCAGGAGGATTGAAAGTTGCTGGCCAACAACACAGGGAGATCTTGATTAAAAATCAAAACCAAGCTGGGCATGGTGGCGCACGCCTTTAATCCCAGCACTTGGGAGGCAGAGGCAGGCGGATTTCTGAGTTCGAGGCCAGCCTGGTCTACAGAGTGAGTTACAGGACAGCCAGGGATATACAGAGAAACCCTGTCTCAAAAAAAAAAAAACCAAAAAAAAAAAAAAAAAATCAAAACCAGGGCCAACCTGAGAGTGTACCATAAAGGCACCTGCTCCGATGACCAACGTGGGGAAGGAGAGAACCGGCTCCTGCAAGTTCTCCTCGACTCTCCACACCGGCACAGAAAGTGAATAAGTGATTAAAATATAAAGCAAGGGTCAGCAAGATGGCTCAGCATGTAAAGGCACTTGCTGCTAAACTGAAGGCCTGAGTTCAGTTCTAGGGACCTACATGGTAGGAGGAGAGAACCATCTCTGGCAAGTTGTCTTCTGACCTCCACACGTGCAGTGGCATACCCACGACCCCCTCTTAACATCAAAGAAGCAAAGACCGCTTGCATGAATGAACATCCTGGAAAGGAAAAGCAAAGAGAATAAACACAACTGATATTTCAACATTCACGTTACTGAGTGGTCAGCTATCTGCCTGCTGTTCTACCAAGCTCCCTTAGACTAGTGTTAGGGATTTCCTAGGGTTACAACACAAACTCGGGAGTCCAACCAGTTGGTGAACCGGGCTGGAAGCCTCCTTCCCAGTGGCTTACTCCTCGCCTGTGGTTCCTGCATTTTCCCTCCTACCAGCCCCAATTTCCACTATGTGTCTCTTGAGTCGTTATAATGAATCATAGGCTAAAGTATGTTAAGTGCTCTGCCCAGAGTTGGAACCCAGTAAACAACAACAACAACAACAACACGAGTAAAATTGAACTGAGCTGTTGAAAAGTTGGCCTAATCCTGAAACAGTATCCTGCCCCTCTTAGGCACGGACCTGGGTCCAGTTAGTGCAGCAACTGCTCTGGCTCCCTCAGCCTGTGGCACTGCAGCAGCAATGCGCGGGAGGGATGAGGGAGTAAGGAGAAGGGGGGCGGGAAAGGGAGAGGGGAAGGGGAGGGAGCGGCGGGCTGCGAGCTGCTGGCTGCTAATGCAGCCGTCAGTTAATTAGAGGAGAAGGTTATGTCATTAGCGGCGGGATCGATGCAAAGGGAATTAGGAAGCTCTGGCAGCGCCACCGCTGCACACTCTGCGCGGGCCAATTCAACGAAAATTCAATACGCATTAGTGCGCGCAGGATCAGCAGCGGCCCGGGGCGGGGAACCTGGGCCTGGGACCTGCGATGTGGACCTGCTTCGTGCCCTGGTGCGAAGGCCCGGGTCTTTCCGAGAGCTTGTGAGGCGTAGCCCCTGCCGGCCTCAGCTTCTCTGGTTGCATCAATTCCTGGGCTGCTCGCCCACTCGCTCTGCTAGGATCCTCCTCAGGTCACGAGGCCCTGACCTCTCTAGACTAGACCAGACCACCTCATCCTCCCTCAGAGCACTTGGTTCTTTGCGGCATTTACCAATGCCACTATCTGGTCACCTGCGTCTAACTGCACGCCTTTCTTCCCACCAGACTGTTAACCCCAGCAGAGTCAGGACTGCGTGTCTGTCTTGTTTAACCGCACAGGACTTGGAAGCCACGGGTGCTCAGTAAATATTTGCAGAAAGAGTGAATTTCCTTAGCAATCTAAAGACCGGGAAGGAGAATTAAGGCTGAAAGAAAGGAATTGACTTTCTCAAGTATGCCCTGGCCTTCCAGATGCCCAACCTCTTTTCTGGAACAGATTTGTTAATCTATCTGAATCTTAGTTTTCCCAGCTAGGAAAAAGATGAGCTATAGCTGCCTTCATGTTAGGTACCAGGGATTGTGCTAACATTTTCTGTATATTTGCCCACTGAATTAAAAGCATTTTATGAGGCAGAAACTCGACACTAGTTTGCCCTCACATCTGCAGCTCTCTTCAGGTTACTATGTTACGGGTCTACCCTGTGCCCTAGCCCTGACTCACCCCTGACCCGGTTGCCTTTCCCAAGCTCCCTTGCTTTCTGGCTGAGCTTGGCTAACAGGGGGTTGGGATGGGGACTGGTACAAGACCATAAGGTTATGGTTTGGATTTGAACTGTCTCTCACAGGTCCACATTTTCCTTCCTTCCTTTCTTGTTAACTTATTTTATTTTTATCTGTATGAAATATCATCTGCTTGCTGGGTAGTGGTGGCACACCTCTTTAATACCAGCACTTGGGAGGCATAGGCAGGTGGATCTCTGAGTTCAAGGCCAGCCTGGTCTACAAAGTGAGTGCCAGGACAGCCAGGGCTACACAGAGTAACTGTGTCTCCAAAAAGACCAAAAGAAAAGAAAAGAAATATCACCTGCATGCATGTATGTGTACTGTGTCCATGACTGTTGGATCTCCTGGAACTGGAGTCTTGATGATTATGAGTCACCATGTAGGGCTGGGAATGGAACCAAGTCCTCTCCAGGAGCAACACATGCTCTTAACCACTGAGACATCTCTAGCCTTCAAGCTCACGTTTTGAATGTTAGTTCCCAGCAGTGGCCTATTTTAGGAGGCTCAGGACCCTGGAGGGGGAAGAGCCAGGCAGGGAAGTAGGCTACTAGGAGTGGAGCCTCGGATCCTGCTGGACTGTCCCCACCCTCCTCTTTGCTGCCTGAGCCTCTGTGATGTGAGCCTCTTTGCCACATGTGCCTGCTGCTGCTAACTGAACTACTCTGCCATGCCCTCCCCTCCAGGAGAGACTGAAACCCTCTGAGACAATGTAAATCGTTCCTCCCTTTACACTGTTTCTGTCAGATGCTGTGGTCACAGTGAAATGAAATCAGCTGACACAGAGAACAAAGGGGACAGAAGAAGGCAGACTGTCTGCTCTGGTATTCTCTGGCCTTGCTTCTATCTGCCAGTATATGCCAGCTTCCCCATCACCAAAGCAGCCACCGTGTTCATTTCCCTGTATCAAGCTTTCTCTGTTGGAAATAGAGTGACTCTCATGACTGCCATTAAGAGCCATGATTTGAATCCAGATCTTTCTACCCACAAACCTCACTTAGATACAATGTCTCATCAAAGATGACTATGCCAGAACAATAAAGAATGATAACCATGGGCTGGAGAGATGGTTCAGCCTTTAAGAGCACTGACTGCTCTCCCACAGGTCCTGAGTTCAATTCCCAGCAACCACATGGTGGTTCACAACCATCTGTAATGGGATCCGATGCCCTCTTCTGGCGTGTGTCTGAAGACAGCTATAGTGTACTCATATAAATAAAAATAAATAAATCTTAAAAAAAAAAAAAAAAAAAAAAGATAACCACTTAATCAATCCTATCCAGAGAGTTTGTCCCAGTAACCTCTGAGAGAAACTAGTTGTTGAGACAGACAAGGTTTTGATATACAGACCTGATTAGCCTGGAACTAACCAGGTAGACCAGGCTGACCAGAGATCGACCTGCCTCTGCCTTCTGAGTGCTGTGACTACAGGTGTGCCACTATGCCACGGACTGGCCTAAAGAAAAATTGGTTTTGAAGGTAATAATGCACCCATGGCCCCTGTGCTTACTGTGTTTTCAAAACTCTACTTTCCATAGCTAACTATTGTTTTCATCTATGAACAGATGGTACAGGATCTGCCCTATTTGGTTGTGCTTGGGGTCGTTTGTTTGTTTGTTTGTCAACTTGGCACAGGCCAGGGTTGTCTGGGAAGAAGGAATCTCACTGAGGCAAACGTCTCCATCAAACTGGCGGGCAGGCAAGTCCGTGGGGGCATTTTTTTTGACTAATGATTGGAGTGGGAGGACCATGCCAACTGTGGGGCAGCAGCACACCAGGAGATCCTGTTTTATGTAAGAAAGGAGTCTGAGCCTGGGGAAGCCAGTGAGCAGCTTTCCTCGTGTTTCCTGGACTTTCCTGGGGCAGTTCTGACTTCCTTCAGTGATGGACTGTGATAGAGAGGCGGATGCCAGAGAAACCCTTCCTCCTGCAACGCGGCTTTGTCTGGTGCTTTATCCCAGTAATAAAAAGCAAACTGGAACACTGGTGGAGTTGTTACAATGTACTGAACTGGTATATGTCAAGCACTCACATCTTCCAGGTGTTTGCCGGTTGCTTACCAACTCTTTTTGTTTGTTTGTTTGTTTTTTGTTTTTTCGAGACAGGGTTTCTCTGTATAGCTCTAGCTGTCCTGGAACTCACTTTGTAAACCAGGCTGGCCTCGAACTCAGAAATCCATCTGCCTCTGCCTCCGGAGTGCTGGGATTAAAGGCGTGCACCACCACACCCAGCTGCTTACCAACTCTTAAATCCCGGGGGATTTTTTTGTGCATTTGGTCTCCTCAGCTAGGTCATCCTGCAACGAGAGGACATCAGATGAGTCTTTTATCCCTGAGTATTCTATTTATCACATGGAAGATTCATCTTGCCCATTGCAACAGGGACTTTGAACTTGGAATCAGATGGCTGGCCAGGCAGCTCCAATACACAGAAGATGTGTGCAATGAACATTAGGTCTGACTGAATGCTTCCAAATCAATTGGGCTGCCCCCTGAGACTTGGCTGGCAATGAACGAGAGTGTGAGGTACTTTTGACACACGTATTCAGTGCCTGATTTGAGCTAAGATGTCTGCCTGTTCAATGGTCCCGAGGGCAATTTTCTCCTGATTGAATTGCAACTTTCGATCTTAATGGAAAAGAAGCCAGATATAAAAGGCAGCTTCACCCAGGACCAGACATTCTTGTTCTGCTTTTCTTTTTGGACTTGAGGGGTACCAACTCCTATCATCTGCAAAGGGGCTTCAGGGGTGGTAGTTTCCTGGGGGCCATTACACAGGCTGGAGTGAAAATTAGGGAGAGAAATTTTTTCTCCCTCTTCCTCCTCCTCCTCCTCCTCCTCCTCCTCCTCCTCCTCTTCCTCCTTCTTTTTGGAGATAGGTTCTTTCTATGTAGCCTTGGTTAGCCTGGAACTCACTGTACAGACCACACTGGCACTGAAACTTCTGTGATCCACCTGCCTCTGCCTCTTGAGTGCTAGGATTAAAGGATGTGCCATCGTGCCCAACACTCCTGTAAAAAAAAAAAAATAGTTGTATTAAATACAAGGTTTCACTATGTCACCCAGGCTGGCCTGGAACTCACAAAGATCTAGTCACCCCTGCCTCCCCAGTGCTAAGATTAAGGACTCATGTCACATGCCCAGGGCAAGAAGCTTTCTAACCACCCCGATCTGCAAAGCTTCCAGAAACCACGGTCAAGAACCTATATGGGATGGTAGGATGACCACAGATTACAGATCAGGCCGTAAGCCCACACCCTAGAGCCCAAGCTGGGAGTCCTGTTGCATTGGAGGAACAGACTGAGTCAGCCCTTACTGTCTCACAGGTTGTTGTGGGTTCCTACGAGTCACTGGCATAAGTCCATCATGAGGAAGCATGCAGAGCTTACAGATGTCATGGTTTAAAACTAAGTTTGCAGCTGAAAGCCGCTTCCTCCCGCCCCCCAATAGCATAAGCCTCCCTTTCTGGTGTTCAAGAGCACACAGCTTTGCAGCAAACAGTCCACGATTCTGTGACTTTAACTCTCACTTAGCCTGAAGTCCCTCATTTGTAAAACAGGAATAACAGAGAAGGGCTGGAAGGATGGCTAGCAGGGTAAGAGTACTGGCTGTCCTTTCAGAGGACATGAATTGGGTTCCCAGCACCCACAACTTCCTGGGGGGGATTTAACACCATCTCTGGTTTCCTCGGGCTCACGTAGGACACACACACTGATTCACACTAAAAGTAAAAAATAAAATACTTAAGATAGGCATAGTCACGTGTACCATTAGTCCCAGAATTCAGCAGGCAGATGCAGGTGGATCTCTGAGAGTTCAAGGCCAGCCAGGGCTACATAGTGAGACCCTGTCTCAGAGAAGAAGGAAAAAAAGATGATAGTGGTACCTGGGAGGTTCTGTGGAGACTGTGAGGCGCCAGGTGAGAGCTCATGAAATAGTGTGCTATTATTAAAATGGTTCCAAGTAGTTTGTCCCTGTATGGGTGTTACATGTCTCTTTCCTCTGGATTGGAGCTTTAAAGCAGGGGGCAGTGGTTGATCACCCACAGAAGACCCTCACTAGATCAAACTTATTAACATTCCCTGTAAGCCCAGTGCCAGCACTTGGGAGACAGTGATAGATAAGAAACTCAAGGCTGTCTTTATTTGGTTTGGTTTGGTTTCTTTTTCTGAGACAGGAGTTCTCTGTGTAGCCCTGGCTGTCCAGGGACTAGCTACGTAGACTGGGTTGGCCTCCAACTTCGAGATCCACCTGCTTCTACCTCCAAAGTGCTGGGACTCAAGGCATGAGCCCCCATGGATTGTTTCAAGGTTGTCTTTATATAGCAAGTTTGAGTCCAGCTTGAGCTACATGAGACCCCTGTCTGGAAAGCAAACAAACATTCCCTTGTGGATGGAGGGGAAGCTCCTGGAACTTGGAGAGAGGTCACAAGCTTCAGGCCTTCCCAGTTTTACAAGCATTAAACAGCTGACAAGGTCGAGTCTCTTTGTTGGCATGGCTGTCTGTAGAGTTCCAGGGCTATCTTCAGTGATGTAGCTTTTTTGTGTCCTCTACGCTGAGGGTGGTTCTCTTCAGTAGTGTAATAGGCCTTTCTTGTTATATGTCTGGGTTGTATATCTGCCTGTGAGTTGTTCCCGCTCCTGAAAGTAATTCCACCATGCTAGACTTTAACAGACACGTTTCTTTACTCTGTGAGTACTCTCCCAATTTGGAGTGAATAGATGCCTCCCCCCCCCCCAAAAAAAAAAAGTAGCCATTCAACAGAGAGGTAAGAATAGTCCTTTAAAACCCACCAGCCTGTGCCGGTGGCTCATGCCTTTAATCCTGGAGGCAGAGGCAAATGGATCTCCATGAGTTTGAGGTCAACCTGGGCTCCATGAGTTAGTTCTAAGCAGGTCTGGGCTTCCAAGTGAGACCTCAACAAAGAAACAGAAAATTAAAAACCCAGTTACGTGGGTATTATTAAAAACAGGGAGAGATGAAAGTTTCAACATTTTTTAAATGTTTGAGGAGGATGTAGCTCAGTAGGCAATGTAGTTACTTGGCATAGAAGAAGCCCTAAATTCAACTCCTAGTACTGAATGAACCAGATTTGGTGGTTTATGTCTGCAACCCCAGAACTGGGAGATGGAAGCAGGAAGATCAGAAGTTCAAGGTTAGCCTTAGCTGCAGAGTGAACTAGAGACCATTTTGGGTTACACGTGGTCCTGTTTTTCCAGTTGTTGCCTTCCATTTCCCTGTACATTATACAACTTGTTCCCTTTCCACCTTCTGTTGGGTTTCAGACCAGGGATAAGCCAGCTAAGTTGCATATTTAACATACCAAAGCAGACCTGACCTCCAGGTTCTCCCAGCATCCCTCAGTCCCTACCTGCTACAGGGCATAGATGACATACCCCACACTCCATGCTGAACTTTCCAGCCCCAGGGCTGGACTTCACACACACACCACACACACCACACACACCACACACACACACACACACACACACATCTTTCTCTCATTCTCATTCTCTTCCCCTTCCCCTCTGTCTCTCTCTGTGTGGTGCATGGCCACTTCCTTGGCTTTGTCCCCTGGGGCCAGTGAACCTTCCCAAGAGATGTCCCAGTAAACCTGCCTTTGTACCTAAATCTGGTTTGGTTGGCTTGTTTCATCAGTGGAGATAACCTACCCCCTTCTGGCCTCTCTCCCTTTTTTCTTGTAACTCGGTGTCTGCCGGGACGCTGGCTGATTTTGCTGGCTTGACCTTCTGCAGGTCTCACAAGTACCCACAGCTACGGGGAGTTCATGAGTACAACAGTCATGCCCAGAGGACAGCATGTCACCTCAGTCCTCCCTATCCTCTGCCTCCTCTTCCATCGGCCCTCACGCTGGTGACAGAGATGCCTTATTTAGGGTAGAACATTCAACCGTCATGTTTTCTCACACTTTGACCAGTTATAAGTCTCGGCATAAAATGCTGCCCACTGAGGAAAGGAGTGTATCTGGCCAAGGTGAAGTGCAGCACTGATCTGTGGGTGCAAGGTGAAGTGCAGCACTGATCTGTGGGTGTACACACTAATACTTAGCAGGCGGTCTGACAAGATGGCCATTTAGTGAAGTGGCAGTCGTAGGACACACCTCCCCCGGGACCTTTGACATCCCAAGCCTCAGGCTTTTGGATAGGTTTACAATCAGGAATAAACTTCCCTCCTGTGGAGCAGACCCCAGTCTAATCAGAGAGCAGTTAGTTATCTATAACATCTGTGTGCCACTATTAAGCAGTGGGCACACCTTGCCTGGCAGGTCAGTGTTGTGGTAGTCAGGGCTCACCACTCGATAATTAATACCATTGATGACCTTCCTCCCTCTGTGGCCTGTAGAGCATGCTCCAGTCCTATGAAAGCAAGCCAGCCTAGAGAAAGTTGTCCAGTGAGTTCCAGTCTGATTTCTTGGTCCTGCAACTGAAGTGTGTTCGATCTGCAGCAAGCAAGACTAGGGCAGCGAAGAGCAATGGCAGTAGCCCGAGAACTTAATATTTGCTTTTTTTGTAGCTGAAGCTGATATTCAGAGAATTAGCTTATCCGGCAATGCCTGGTAGATGGCCTCAGGCTTCTCCACATGAACCCGGAGTCTCCCTAGTCTCTGTTAGCAGACTTTTTGCCTCCTGTGTGGGGTTGGGCCTATCCCAAAGTTCATGAAAGACCGGCTCCCTCCCCTTGTCTAACCTTGTCTCCTGTGACAGACATAAAAGCTTTTGCTCACTCTGTGTGCATTTTCCTGCTCAGGACAAAGGAAGCGTGACTGGCTCGGTAAGTGGTAGCTATTATTAATATTGGATTGTACAGGTTCTCTCCGGCAGCCAGGGAGGTGATTCCCCAGGCCATTGCTAACAATGAGTACTTAGAAGTGTTCTTGAATGAAGGAGACCAGTGGGTTGGGAGTCTGGAAAGTAAAGTTGATCTAGGAAAAACTGAACTGGGAGAGAGAAGGGGGGCTGAGAAGGGAGTCATGGGGGTGGGGGGAGAAAGTGCTTGGCAGGATGCCAGACTGCACTTTGCCTTTGGTGAAGCCATTCACACACACACACACACACACCTCGGGGGATGGGCGGTGGGGGTGGCTGGGCAGCCTCTCTGCTCCTGATTGGTCAGATCAACTTACTTTAGGCTTCATTTCTTCCCTTTGGGGCAGTGGGGAGGCTGAAGCTTGTGGTTACATAAACCCTGGAAGTCTTCCAGGAAGAGGGGCATGAAAACCAAGATTTGGGTCCTAAGTGGGGCTGTGGCTAGGCACTGCCAGTCATCCTTCACTTCCGTCGGAGAGCTTCCCAGTCAGCGTGCATCTGAGCTTCCCATCTCTAGCATCTCCGCGTGACTTTGGGCAGATAACAAATGTGTCCTCTCCGGAACTGCTGTTCAATAAACATGGAAATAGCATCTACTGTCCTGACGGTGTTTTGTGAAGGCTTGGTGGCCTAGTTCACTTAGAGGCTTAGCATAGTGCCTAATAAATAGCCTTATCATTGTTATCATCATCATCGTCATCATCACCACCACCACCACTCCTACTAAGCGTTGTTGGAATTTGATGTCCTGTCTGCTTGAACTGAGGGATCCTTCATCCTCTCTTCTTCCTCCTGTTTCTCCAATCCTGGAGAATACGGGTGAAATGCACCTCACCACCTCTATATACCTTCCCCTCCCCCCGGGCCTTCCAGTGGGTCAAGCTTTGCAGCACCTCTGGGCTGCCCTCCCTGATTCCAGAATGACCTTTTTGCCCCACATCCCGGGACAGACTGATAAAGCTTTATCTGAGTCACCTTCCATTATGGGATTGAGTCAGACTGGCTCTGGGGCCTTCCTGCTATTTGCTACCTCAGGCTGGATTCCCAGCAACAGTTTCTGCCTTTGGCCCAATCTGAGGTCATCGTACTTCTGTGTCCCCAAGGGACATGCCTACCCCCCACCCCACTCCCGCCTCAGGTGGTGGAAGAGAGGTAGGAGAGAAGTAGTCATAGGGATTTCAATTGGCGAGCACTACCTAAGTGGGGACGCACACCAGACAGGCACCTCTGGGCACACTAGTAAACAGGAAAGGCCCTATCCAGCTCTGGCCTAGCAAATGACGGGTGTATACAGTCAGTAAATGGGGTGGTCAGCAAACAGAGAGGCAATGGGGCAAAGGAGTAAATATGGTTGAATAGTTGTTAAATTTCTCTGAGATTCAATTTCTTAGACCACCATTACTACTTATACAAAATGGTTAATTTAAATGGAAACATCCTATTTTAGATTTATTTATTTATTTATTATATGTAAGTACACTGTGGTTGTCTTCAGACACTTCAGAAGGAGTCAGATCTCGTTAAGGATGGTTGTGAGCCACCATGTGGTTGCTGGGATTTGAACTCAGGACCTTCAGAAGAGCCATCTCACCAGCCTAGAAACATCGTATTTTAAAGGGTGAATTTCCTTTGTTTGGTTGGTTTTGTTTTCTTGAGACAAGATCTCAGGTGAACCAGGCTTCCTTCAAGCTTTGTACAACAACCTTAAATTTTAGACTTCCCAGGGCTGGAGAGGGGGCTCAGTGGTTAAGCACACTGACTGCTCTTCCAGAGGTTCTGAGTTCAATTCCCAGCAACCACATGGTGGCTCACAGCCATCTGTAATGGAATCAGATGCCCTCTTCTGGTGTGACTGAAGACAGCAACAATGAACCTATATACATAAAATAATATAAGTACATCTTAAAGAATTTTTTTCAGCTTTTCTTACCTTCCAAATGCTGTGGACGCGTACATGTTTATGCAGTGCTGGGATTGGCTCATCAGCAGATCTACATTCCCTGCCTGAGGTTTTGGAAATAAGTGTGGGTGGTTGGTTGGGTTTAGATCTTGGCTTGGCCACCTACTGACTTTTTTTTTTTCTTTTTCAAAACAGAGTCTAATTATGTAGCCTAGGTTGGAAGCCACCATCTTCCATTTCTATCTCCTAGGTGCTGGGATTACAGCTGTGCAAAGCCAAACTAGACTTGCCCACTGGCTTTGTGCCTTTGTTCTTAACGTCTTTAAGCCTCGGTTTCCTGTGCACTAAAGGGAGAAAACACCTCCCTCCCCAGCTTGTTGGAAGGATTAGAGAAAACTAGACATACAGTCGGTGCTTGCTTGCGCGCACACAACCACTGAATGATGAACAAAAAGCTGATAACTCAGTTTTCTTTTCCTTGTCTTCTTGGGGAAGTCGGAAAGTCATTCGTGTGTGGTATTACCACTGTAGAGATGTGTTTATATCACACACTTAAACACTGCTTTAAAAAACAAAAACAAACAAACAAACAAAACCCCACTGCTTTGCTGGGCCAGCAAGACGGCTCAGGAGGTAGGGGAG
Source organism: Mus pahari (assembly GCF_900095145.1). Lineage (NCBI taxonomy): Eukaryota > Metazoa > Chordata > Mammalia > Rodentia > Muridae > Mus > Mus pahari. Next base: position 29,808,740 of record NC_034604.1, on the reverse strand, counting down.
GGACTAAGACTTGGACAGACCCTTGACATGCAGTCACATAGGGGAGGGGCCACAGATAAGATAGATGACATAGATGACAAACTCCCAGATTCTACTTTTCCATCTTTCTCAGCTTTAAAGGAAACCCTAGTTCCCCCACACTCCAAAAGGCAGTTGAACTGGCTCAGTCTGGACTATCTGAGGATTTTGAGTGGTTAGATAAAAGCCAGCATTCCTCAGGAACTTGTTCCTGTCTATCAGAAAATCATTTCCCAAGCCGGGCGTGGTGGCGCACGCCTTTAATCCCAGCACTCGGGAGGCAGAGGCAGGCGGATTTCTGAGTTCGAGGCCAGCCTGGTCTACAGAGTGAGTTCCAGGACAGTCAGGGCTATACAGAGAAACCCTGTCTCGAAAAACCAAAAAAAAAAAAAAAAAAAAAAACCTTCCCCTTAATCATATCTTGGAACAGTCATGCTGTCAGTTTATATTGTCTTGCTTGAGTCAAAGACATGGTGGGCTTTTTCTCCTGCCAGTAGGACCCACCCATCAATCTGGGCTAGTCAAATGTGTTCAAGGCTGCTTGTGGACGTTGTACATCGTGGTGCGGAGCCTAGTGCGCACCACGATGTACAACGTCCACAAGCAGTGGAACTCACTCTGTAGACCAGGCTGGCCTCGAACTCAGAAATCCGCCTGCCTCTGCCTCCCGAGTGCTGGGATTAAAGGCGTGCGCCACCACGCCCGGCCTAACTCTTTAATTGGCAGAGAAAACAAAACAAAACAAAACAAAACATCTGACTGGAGGGCCCTAGATGTAACAAAAGCATTTGCCTTCAAGACTAATGGCCTGAGTTCAATCCCTGAAATCCACAAGAGGGAGAGAGAACTCACTTCTGCAGATTGTCCTCTGACCTCCACACAGGTGCTGCCTGGAAAGTGTGTGTGCGTGCGTGTGTGTGTGTGTGTGTGTGTGTGTGTGTGTGGTGTGGTGTGTGTGTGTGTGGTGTGTGTGTGTGCGCGTGTGGTGTGTGTGTGTGTGTGTGTGTGTGGTGTGTGGTGTGGTATAATGGGTGTGTGGTGTGTGTAGTGTGTATGTGTGTGTGGTGTGGTTTGTGTGTGTGATGTGTGTAGTGTGTATGTGTGTGTGGTGTGGTGTGTGTGTGTGATGTGTGTAGTGTGTATGTGTGTGTGGTGTGGTGTGTGTGTGTGATGTGTGTGTGTGGTGTGTGTGTGTGGTGTGGTGTGTGTGGTGTGGTGTGTGTGGTGTGGTGTGTGTTAAGATGTAATAAAACAACTTTCTTGTGGCTGGAAAGATGGCTCATGGGTTAGAGGCACTCAGTACTCTTTCAGAGGGCCTGGGTTTGATTATTAGTGCCTACATGGTGGCTAACACCTGCCTGTAACTCTAGTTCCGGAGGACACACCCCCTCTTCTGGCCTCTGAGGGAACTGCACACACAGTACACACACATGTATGTAAGCAAAACACCCATACTCCAAAATTAAAAGTTAAAAAAAATACCCTAAAAGTTGTTTTTTTTTTTTTTAACTCATTTGGGGCCACAATAACTAGAAAGGATTGCCACCTCTCTTATTTTTTTTTTTTAAGATTTATTTATTTATTTATTTAATCTATGTGAGTACACTGTAGCTGTCTTCAGACATACCAGAAGAGAGCATCAGATCTTATTACGGATGGTTGTGAGCTGGGATTTGAACTCAGGACCTCTGGAAGAGCAGCCAGTGCTCTTAACCTCTGAGCCATCTCTCCTGTTATTTATGCCTTTCTCCTTTCCTTTGGATCCTAATTCCTATTGTACATAGGCATGTTAATCACCAGGGAGTGTCTGCCTTCTAGCATCTCCGATGCTCAGGTACAGAGGTAAGTCATTGCCCCACACCTGTGCTCACTTTAGATTCTAGGAAGCAAAGCCTGATGGTGCCAGGAGCCACACACCCCCAGCTAAGGGTAGCCGTCCACGATATCGGTTCTGTACCACACAGCAGAAATAGTTATTCCCCCAAGAACCATTTTGTCTCTTCCACCAGTATGGCTTCTTCTGAGAAGTTTGCTAAGGTGGGACAAAGATCAAGGAGAGTGCGCCCTGGCTAGGATCGCCCTGGCTAGGATTGTGCAGCTCTGCACACCTCTCAGCCCCTGCCCCTATTTTCCCTTTATTCAATCCTAAAGCTCCTGCCAATATGCTGAAGCCAGCTCTGGCATCACTCCATCTAGGTTTTCTGTTCTTTATGTGTCTCTTTATCTGTTCCTAATGTGGAGGTGCTGGTTGAGTTCTACTTTTCTGCTTTTGAATTTTACTCATTTCTTAAAAATTAGCACTTGGGGACAGGTGGCCACACTGGAGTCTTTTTTCCTGAAACTCTGGTCACCTGGGTCAGCCTCAAACCAGCCATAGCTTAGAAGGCAGAGAAGGACAGGAGGAAGGAGGATTTCATTAGCCTCTAACATGCCGGCGGGCCTTGGAGGCTGGTGAAATGCCTTGTGCTTGATTCTCTCCTGACCTGAACTCAGCTAAATCCTGTGCATATGTATGTACTCACTGTGTGCATGGCGTGATGTCCTCTTAGCCCTCAAGTGTGTTGGGTAAGAATCTGTTAGTAGCCTTCTAGTCTAAATGAAGGTGCTCATGGCTGAAGGGGGATCAGACTGAAGATGTTCAGACTTGACTGACTTTTCTCTCTGACTCCAGATAAAGAGTTTGGGTCTGGGCTGCCCTGCCTAGACTTTCGGACCTTCAGATGTGTAAGAGCTCTGCTAGCTTCTCAGGGAAGCTCCACACGCCCACTATGGCCATATGGCTTTCCATGAAGGCTTGGAGTGTCCTCTGCTGTCTTCCTCAGCGGGCAGCAATCAATCACCGGGAAAATAAAGTTCCCAGAAAAACAGCTTTTCCTATTTTACACACCTGCACCTGCGGTGCTGACTGAAAGATTAGAGCTGGGATTGTGGAGTCCAGGAATGTTATAGGTCCAGTGCTGAATTATTTTGGCTATCTTTAGCTTCCTAAGTAGCCATTTACTATCCACGTGTGTGCATGTAATCTTACATCATTGTGACTAAGAGGTAAAAGCTTTTGGAATGTACTAACAGATCAGCAGCATCCACTAACCCGAAGGCTAAGAATGTCATCAGATAACCCTGGGAGATTGCGACTGTTTCTACTTTGCTGCTGCCTAAATACTCATTGCTTTCCCCAGTATATTTTAAAGTACCTTGACTTATGAGTCTCTTCATTTTGCTACTACAAAAATGCCACAAAACTGGCTGAGTGTGGTAGCTTATGCCTTTGATAACAGCACTCATGGATGGCAGAGGCAGGCAGATCTCTCTAAGATTGTGTGCCCATCTCGATCCACATAAAATCCCAGGCCAGCCAAGGCTACGTGGTGAGACCGTGTCTCAGAGTTTTATTGCTATGAAGAGACACATGACCATGGCAACCCTTATCAAGGAAAACATATAATTGAGACTGGCTTATACTTTCAAAGATTTAGTCTAGTATAGTCAAAGCAGGAAACATGGTGGCAGCAGACATGGTATAGATTAGGAACAGAAAGAGGGGCAAAGGGGAACAGAGAGAAGCAGAGAGAGAAGGAGGGAAGATGGAGCTAGAGAGAACATTCCGATGAAATACAGCTATAGTGAGGAGCATGGTAGCTGGGGGAGGGGAGCCTGTGAGCTGGAATTTAGGGTGGGGAGAGGTGAAGAGGTCCAGAAGAGCTCAGATGCTAGCTAGCCTGGACTTGAAATGTGTGACAGGTACTTGTGACACTGAGGGAGCCCTGAGACCAGCAAGTGCTTTGATATACTGGCAGGTGCCACAGGTAGCCATTTGTTCCTCCTGCCTTTTAGAATTTTGGGAAATGGAGTTTTTCCTTCACACCTGACACCATCCAATTTTTTTAAGCATAAATATTCTTGAATATTTATGCGGCAAAATAAAACAAAATCGGGGGGGGGGGGACAGCAGACTATGCTGAGCAGGCACAACGCGTCTGTCTGCTGCTGTAGCACTGACTGGGGCCAGGGGCCGTTTAGGCTACATAGTGAGACCTTTTCCAGCATAGCTGGAGATCTAGCTTGTTAGTGAAGTAAATACCCAAGAACCTGAGTTTGATCCTCATCTCAATAAAAATTAATTTTTTTAAAGGCAGACTAAAATACAGATGCAGCTGGGCGTGGTGGCGCACGCCTTTAATCCCAGCACTCAGGAGGCAGAGGCAGACAGATTTCTGAGTTCGAGGCCAGCCTGGTCTTCTACAGAGTGCGTTCCAGGACAGCCAGGGCTACACAGACAAACCCTGTCTCGAAAAACCAAAAAAAAAAAAAAGAAAAGAAAAGAAAAGAAAGAAAGAAAGAAAGAAAGAAAGAAAGAAAGAAAGAAAGAAAGAAAGAAAAGTGGACGTTCTTGTTTGTACTTAATAAGAATGCCCCTTCCTGTGCTGGGGACAGTGACAGGGTAAAGAGGAAGGCGAGGCAGCTTATCGGCGAGGGGTCTGGTCCAGTCTCCCTTTGCTCTTTGCTTTTTAAAAGGAATTTAAAAACTATTGCCAGGCAACACCTTTAATCCCCGCATTCAGGAAGCAGAGGCAGGCGGATCTCTGTGAGTTTGAGGCCAGTCTGATCTACAGAGCGAGTTCCAGTGCTGCACAGAGGAACTCTGAGAAAACTAAACAAAAACCCAAACATTATTTTATCTTATGTGTATGTGTGTGCCCTTGGATGTGCATATGTGTACCATGTGCACGCCTGGTGTCCGAGGAGGCCAGAAAAGGCTCTGGAGTTACAGGTGATAGTGCATTGCCATGTGGGTGCTGAGACCCGAACCCCATACCTCGGTAGAGCGGCCCGTGCCCTTGATACATGAGTGTAGGCTTTTCTGGCTGTGTGGCCTGCCTGACAGGAGCTTGTTGTGATCAAGCTCAGCCTGTTGCCCCTGCAAGGGAGTCCCCCTGGATCATCTTCCTTAGACAGAGAAGGAGCTGAGCCACAAGTGATGTCAGCTCAATTAATTCTCTCTGTATCGTTCTTAGCAGTGACCTGGGAGGTGAGGCATCCTTATTAAAAGGGATGCGAGATACTGGAAAGTGGGGAAGGTACACAGGCTGGGAGCCCTGGGAGCAGAACTGACAAAGAGGCATCCGATTACACGCTGGGCTAATACCTTGGGGAGATGGAATTGGACAAGCTGCCTTCCCATTATGCAAAGAAAGGGCTTTTCAAGTAAATTTCCACTTAAGTATGAGTTTAGACCAGTGAAGATGGGGCCATAATAGCTCTGACAGTCACCACAGCTATTAAGAATACATTTTCCCTGTGCTCTGCCTTGTCAGCCCCTTCTCACCTCTGACCCCCAGAAGACGGTGACTTAACTCTGCCCGAGCATCTGGGAAGCAGCGTAATATTGATCTCTGCCTTTAACTTTTCAATTCTTCAACATACACAGTGGATGGAATTCATAAACTTGATACATCTGGCTCACTGATCTGCCAGAGTGGGGTAAAACCTAAAGGTTGGGTTGAGGAAGGAGGCCCACGGTGGGTAGAAAGTAAAGCCCTCCGTTCATCACACAGTTGGGCCCTCTCTCTCCTCACACCATCCTATGCTGCACAGTCTCCACTTGGGTCCTCAGACACACATGATGAAGACACTCAAGCCTCTGGTTTCACTGCCTGGGCATGTCCCCCATGCTACCAGGCTGGCTCCTACCTGGCCTTCTGGTTTCTGCTGGAACCTGATTTCTTCGAGGAAGCCTTCTTGAGGTGCTTCCTGGGCCAAGTCAGGGCCTCGTGGCTGTTATAGACTGCATGATAATCTGCTCTAACCAATTGTTTTTCTCTTTTTCTTTCTCTCTTTTAAAGATTTTATGTAGTGGTTGTGAGCCTTCTTGTGGTTGTTGGGAATTGAATTTAGGACCTCTGCTCGCTCCAGTCAACCCCACTCACTCCAGCTCAAAAATTTATTATTATAAATAAGACTGTAGCTGTCTTCAGACTCACTAGAAGAGGGTGTCAGATCTCATTATGGGTGGTTGTGAGCCACCATGTGGTTGCTGGGATTTGAACTCAGGACTTTTAGAAGAGCAGTCAGTGCTCTTACCTGCTGAGCCATCTTGCCAGCCCCAAAAACAAAGGGTCAGGAGCAGGAAAAGACGGGATACAGATGACATGGGACCCTGCACCCAGCTGTTTTTTTGTTTGTTTTGTTTTGTTTTCATTTAGGTGAGCTCAGCCTTGCCTGGGGGCACTTTTGTGTTTCAGTCAGTTGTCCTGCTGACATCCTGCATAGCCTCAGCCAGGGTGGAGAGGAAATCACAGACAGACAGATGTCAGGCCAGCTGACAGGTTAACGAGGTGCCTCCTACTGTATGTCTGCGGGGCAGAAAGAGTTTGGAGGGTAAAGCTGCACGATCTATGTGGCCAAGGTTCACAAGTGACATCACTCCCTGCCAGTGAAGTCTCTGGCTTAAAGCAAGTCACAGGTTTAGTGGAGAGTCAAAGGCAGTAATGTAAACTTACCTCCTGATACAAAGTCCCACTGTAAAGGAGCATAGAACCAGGAACAGGAGGACTGGTGCTGATACAAAGTCACACTCTAAAGGAGCATAGAACCAGGAACAGGAGGACTGGTGCTGATACAAAGTCACACTCTAAAGGAGCATAGAACCAGGAACAGGAAGACTGGTGCTGATACAAGGTCACACTGTAAAGGAGCATAGAACCAGGGACAAGAGGACTGGTGATCATTTTGTTCCCAGCCTCATATAAGCTTCCCTTGTAGCTCCTTAAGCATTTTCTTCCCTGCACTGATCGTAACTGTTTTGGTTTTTCGCCTTTGTTTTGGAAGACCTTAGATTCCTGCCTGCACCTCCTAAGGGCTGGGATTACACGCGCATGTCACCACATTTGCCTTGGGTTTGTTTCCATTTTGAGACAGGATCTCACTCTGCCTCCCAGGTTCATCTGGAACTCACTGCAAAACCCAGGCTAGTCTCCAATTCGCAGCCTGCTTCATCTTCCCAAATGTTAAGAATCTAGATAAGAAGGGCTGGTGAGATGGCTCAGCGGGTAAGAGCACCCGACTGCTCTTCCAAAGGTCCAGAGTTCAAATCCCAGCAACCACATGGTGGCTCACAACCATCCTTAACAAGATCTGACTCCCTCTTCTGGAGTGTCTGAGGACAGCTACAGTGTACTTACATATAATAAATAAATAAATCTTTAAAAAAAAAAAAAAAAAAAAGAATCTAGATAAGAGACCACATACCTGATACCTGGCCTGTTACTATTATCACTAAAGAGTTTCTTATGTGATTGTTCCTTTATTATCTTTCTCCTCCACAATACAGAGACAGATGTTCACCAATGTGGATTTGCTCATCAATCTATCCTGAGAGCTTGATTAGGTTAAGTAGTTATTCAATAAACAAGACACACACATACACCATAGAGTTAAGCAGCTCAAATGTCACCAACGGTATCATTGAGAACTGACTCGCTGGGAACTGACTGTTCTTTCTTTCCTTTTGGAGTCTACATTAGTGACTTCTTTCCAGTAGCAGCCTGTTCCCAGTGTACATTGGTTTTTGGTGTCTTTGAGCTAAAGATTTTCTAATCCAGCAGGCTGAAGAGCAGGAGGGAGGAAGGGGAGAGCGCCATCTGCCGGCAGCATCTAGGATTACAGAAGGAGACTGCACCCGAGTTTTAGCCTGTGGATACACAGGGCAGGCATCAGCGGCAAACACCTGGAGAATGTCTAGTGAAACAACATGTGACTTGAAAACATTGGTACACAATGTGGAAATCGTGGGTTTGGACCTGGAATGAGTGACCACGTGGTGCTGGGAACCAAACCCAGATCCTGTGCAAGCAAGAACAAGTACTCTCAACTGTGGGACATTTCCCACCCCCATCCCCACCCCATGTCTTTCTCCTGATCTAGACCCATTGCCTTTTTTTCTTTTTCTTCATTTGTTCTGTCTTCCATCTGTTCCCTTTAAGGAACTTTTGTATTCTGTCATTTTGTAGGTATGAATTTAGAATTCATTTTTTATTCTTTTCTCCTTTGTTTTTTCCTCTCTTAAGACTGGTTCTCCCTTTGAATCCCTGGCTGACCTTGAACTCTGTTTGCTGAGTGCTGCAATTAAAGGTGCACTCCACCCTGTCCTGCCTTCCTAATTCTTACTATCTCAGTGTTCTTCCCCATCTGCTGCTCACCCAGGAGAGATCTGCATTACCTACCACTGCACTTTCTGTTCAGCCCAATCACCCACCATGCTAGGAAAATAACCAGCTATTATCATACCTTTTCTTTAATTTCTTAACTTTTTGTGGGTTTTGTTTGCTTGCCTGTTTTTGTTTTTTCTTGTTTTGTTTTACCCAAGCCTTTCTCTTGTGTCCTCGCTATCTCCTGGAACTCACTCTGTAGACCAGGCTGACCTCTAACCCAGAGATCCACCTGCCTCTGCCTCTGCCTCTCTGCCTCTGCCTCTGCCTCTGCCCCTGCCCCTGCCCCTGCCCCTGCCCCCCCCCCCCTGCCCCTGCCCCTGCCCCCGCCCCCCTGCCCCTGCCCCTGCCTCTGCCTCTGCCTCCCAAGGGCTGGGATTCGGTGCCACCACTGCCCAGCTAATTTTTGTGGTTTTGCCTGGGTCTCATGTAGCTCAGGCTGGGCTACACCTTGCTTTGTAGTGAAGGATGACCTCTAACTTCTGGTCCTCCTGTCTCTACCTCCAAGTGCTGGGATGACAGGCGATGCTAGCATTTATTTACTATTAATAAACCAAGAAGAGGAGGTCACTGTTCCACTTTCCAATTCTCAGAGGCAAATTGACTCAACTGGGGCTTAACACAGGTGGAAAAAAATCTTGAAGTCACCTTGGTTAGCTCTGTCCCTTTACCACAGAGAGGTGGAGGCCCTAGGAGGTGGAGGAAGAGGAGGAGAGAAATTTTGCAGGTGCATTTGGATCGTGACCAGTTTCAGCTCTTCTGCATCCCTACCCTAGGCCACTTCTTGGAGTAGCAGCCTTAGGAGGAGAGGCTGAACACTCAGCCGTGGTTCTTCACCTCTCAATGTCTGAACACCCGCCATCCTATCATTCTGTTTCTTCACAGAAACACCAGGATCTCCTAAGTGCACATCTCTCTCCTTGTCATGAGGAATCTATAAAATGCTCTTTTTAGCATCTGAAAAAAGAAAGAGCAGTGGGCCTGCTTCATAGGACCCAACAGCATTTGAAAATGAGTTCTAAATGACAACATAGAAATAAGAAGAAACAGCAACAGTCAGCAAGATGGCTCAGAGGGTGAAGGTGCCTTTCATGGAACCAGATGATCTGAGTTCAGTCCCCACAACGAGCATGGTGGGAAGAGAGAACTGAAGCTCAAAGGGTCCTCTGACCTCCGAAAGTGTGCTACGGCATGCACATGTCCACAGTGTGCCCACGAGTAATTAGCAAGGTAGTAAAGATTTAAAAATAATGCATACTACAAACTTAAGGTTATAATATATAGCAGAAGAATATGGACAGCCCCTGAGGTCGCCTCACCTCAGTTATCTGAGGCCATTCTCTACTCTGTGGTATAGAGATAATGGTATTGTTCTGCAGGAGGCCGGGAGCTTTAGTGATGGTGTACGTCAGGATCCCAGTTGTTACTGCTCTGATGAGACATCTCAAACAAAGTAAGTGGGGGAGGAAAGGGTTTATCAGGCTTACACAGCAAATCACTGCTCCTCATCCAAGTCAGGACAGGAACTCAAGCAGGGCAGGAACCAGAAGGCAGGAGCTGATGCAGAGGCCATGATGGGGTGTTGCTTACCAGCTTGCTTCCCCACCGCCTTCTCAATCTGCTTTCTTATAGAACCCAGGACCACCAGCCTAGGAGTCAAAACACCCACAATGTGTTGGGCCCTCCTCTCCAACCAATCACTAATGAAGAAAATTCCCTATAGTTGGATCTTATACAAATATTTTCTCAATTGATGTTCCCTCCTTTCAGATAACTCTAGCTTGTATCAAGTTGACCTAAAGCCACCTAGCACACCAGGTCAAACAAACGTCAGACTAGGCATGGTGGCGCGTGCACACCTTTGATTCTGGCACTTGGGAGGCAGAGGCAGGTGGATCTCTGAGTTTGAGGCCAGCCTGGGCTACAGAGTGAGTTCCAGGACAGCCAGGGCTACACAGAGAAACCCTGTTTGGAAAAACAAAACAAAACAAGCAAGCAAACAAATAAATAAAACAAATGTCAGGGTTAAAATTAATGTAAGGATTGATACAGCAAGTTTGGAAACACACAGGAGGTTAACAGCCAAGCATGAAATAAGACTGATGGATAAGAGGAAGGAGGGGAGAAAAATATGGCTGCAGTACTGACCCTCATCCCTTGTAACTATCTCAAAGCCTTATGGGTCGTGAGTGGGTAGTCACAGTTCTACACATATTCTTTAAAGATTTACTCACAGGTATATGTTTGTCTCTGTGTGTCTGCGTCTGTGGGCACCTAAGAGATTCCCTCAGAAGAGGGAGTCACAGCTGGAGTTCAAGAAAGGTGTGAATGCTGGAACTTAAGCTCTCGTCCTCTGTAAGAGCAGGAAGCACTTTTGATGCTAAGCCATTTCTTCAGGGCTTCACTGCATAGTCCTGGCTGGCCTGGAACTTGTTAAGTAGACAAGGTTGGTCTGGAACTCACAGAGATCCACCTGCCTCTGCCTCCTGAGTGTTGGGATTGAAGGCGTGTGCCACTGCGTTGGTTTATGATGTTCACATCTTTTGAAGTTATAATTGCAATGTTTCCAGTGTTCCCTCCAACCCCTCCTTGTTCTCTTCCAAACTCATGGCCTCTTTTTTTGTTAATTCTTCATAAATACATATTCCTAAATACAACCTCAACCTTAGTCGGTATAATGTTTTACACACACACACACACACACACACACACACACACACACAATCTCAGGGATGACCACTTGGTGTTGGATAAACAATAGGGTGTGAAGACTATTTTCCCTGCTCTTGGCTTTCCTTAGTTGCCTGAAATTCTTTGTCTAGGATTGAGTCCCTGGATCTTCCCCTTGTCCATGTCCATTGTTTTTTTTTTTTTTTTTTTTTTTTTTTTAAATATTTATTTATTTATTTATTTATTATATGTAAGTACACTGTAGCTGTCTTCAGACACTCCAGAAGAGGNTGTCAGATCTTGTTANGGATGGTTATGAGCCACCATGTGGTTGCTGGGATTTGAACTCCGGACCTTCGAAAGAGCAGTCGGGTGCTCTTACCCACTGAGCCATCTCACCAGCCCCCCATTGGTTTTATTAATGAGATTTCATGGGCGTAATATCTTTTTCATTTCTTTTTCTTTTTTAAAAGATTTATTTATTTATTTTATGTTTGTGGGTACACTATTGCTGTACAGATGGTTGTGAGCCTTTGTGTGGTTGTTGGGAAATGAATTTTTAGGACCTCTGCTCCCTCTGGTCAGCTCTGCTTGCCCCAGCCCAAAGATTTCTTTCTTTTCTTTCTTTCTTTCTTTCTTTCTTTCTTTCTTTCTTTCTTTCTTTCTTTCTTTCTTTCTTTCTTTTTAAAGATTTATTTATTTATTATATATAAGTACACTGTAGCTGTCTTCAGACACACCAGAAGAGGGTGTCAGATCTCATTACAGATGGTTGTGGGCCACCATGTGGTTGCTGGGATTTGAACTCAGGACCTCTGGAAGAACAGTCAGTGCTCTTAACCATTGAGCCACCTCTCCAGCCCAAGATTTATTTATTATTACACATAAGTACACTATAGCTGTCTTCTGACACACCAGAAGAGGGTGTCGGGTCTCATCATGGTTTGTTGTGAACCATCATGTGGTTGCTAGAATTTGAACTCAGGACCTTTATAAGAGCAGTCAGTGCTCTTACCCGCTGAGCCATCTCGCCAGCCCCAATCTTTGACATTTCTAGAAGACACAATTCCTACAGCAAACTTCCCATTTCTCTTGCTCTTAAGATCTTTCTGTTCCTCTTCTGCAATGATCTCAGAGTCTTAGGTGCAGGAGCTGTGCTGTAGCTGTATCAGCTGGGCTGGCCACCAGAGAGCTCTGGCTCTCTGTCCTTTGATTGGTTGTGGTTTTCCTTAATAGTATCTGTCTGTTACAAAAATAAGTTTCTTTGATAAGGGATGAAAAGGTAATTTAATTTTTAATGATAAACATTTAAATTTACAATCACATACTTTACTTAAAATCACTTTCTGGCTGTGTTTTGTTTTGTTTTGTTTTGAGACAAGAGTCTCCTGTTGCACAGTCTGGTTTTGAACTCCTCCCAATGTAGCCAAGAATAACTCTGAACTCCTAATCTTCCTGCCTCTGCCTTCCAGGTGCTGCAATTATAGATATATGCCACCACAGCTGGCTTTACGTTTTTAATTACATTTATTTATATACTGTGTGTGTGTGTGTGTGTGTGTGTGTGTGTGTGTGTAGGTCAAAGGACAACTTGGGGGGGGAGTGATTTTTCTTCTTCCTCCATGTAGGTCTACAAGCCTGCTTTGAAATCATTTTAAAATAACACTCAGAAATTCTAGGCATGGTGGTGAACACCTTTTAATCTACCTAGCAGAGGCAGGTGGATCTCTGTAAGTCTGAGGCTAGCCTGGTCTACACAGAGAACCCCAGGACAGCAAACACTACAGAGAAAGGCTATTTCAAAAGAACCCCAAACTAAACTCAAACAGAGGAAAAAATCCAAAGAATAACAAAATAGCTCAAAAATTTCCCAAGGTATCTTAGTTACTTCTTTATTGTTATAAAGAGACACTATGACCAAGGCAATTTATAAAGGAAAGCATTTATTTGGAGCTTACAGTTTCAGAGGGTTAGAATCCATGGCCTTTAATGGCAGAAAGCATGTCATCAGGCATGATGCTGGAGCACTAGCTGAGACCTGACACCTTGATCCACAAGGCAGGGGGCATAGAGAGAGCTAATTGGGAATGGAGTAGGCTTCTGAATTCTCAAAGCCCAGACCCAGTGGCACACCTCCTCCAACAAGGCCACGCCTCCTAATCCTTCCCAACAGTTCCACCCACTGGGAACCAATGATTCAAACATGTAAGTCTATGCGCTCATTCTCATTCAGACCACCACTGAAGGGCATTAGCTAGCTTGCACTTTATATTACTATGCGCATTAAAAAAAAAAAAAAATCCCGGGCTGGTGAGATGGCTCAGCGGGTAAGAGCACCGACTGTTCTTCCGAAGGTCATGAGTTCAAATCCCAGCAACCATATGGTGGCTCACAACCATCTGTAACGAGATCTGACGCCCTTTTCTGGAGTGTCTGAAGACAGCTACAGTGTACTTACATATAATAAATAAATAAGTCTTAAAAAAAAAAGTCACACTATGTTCCTCAGGCTAATCTAGAACTTCTGGGCTCATTGCAACCCTCCTTCCTCAGCTTCCAGAAGAACAGGACTAGAGGCATGTGCCATATCTGGCTAGATGAAAGACTCTTGGGGAAAAAAAATCCAGCCATGTTTAGCAGTACCCATTTGTAATTTTAGCACACAGTAAGCGAGGGTAGGGAGATTAGCGTTAAGGTCTGCCTTGGCTACAGAGTCAACTCAAGGCCAGCCTGAGCTCCATGAAAACTCAACCCCACAAACCAAGCAAGCAAATAAGGGTTAAAGATCTTCATGTCATTTTTGGGGTGCTGGGGATTGAACCCAGGGCAAGAGTTACAGCCACAAAACCCTGCAGGTGATATTTAAGAGCACCGGACCTTAGCGTCTCCTCGTTCATAACTTTTAAAAGATTTATTTATTTTATGTATGAGTACACTGTCTCTGTCTCCAGACACACTAGAAGAGGCCATTGGATCCCATGACAGATGGTTGTGAGCCAACATGTGGTTGCTGGGAATTGAGCTCAGGACCTCTGGGAGAGCTAACCTCTGTGCCTGTGATCACTTTCTTATCTATAAAACTGAGGTAATAAAATGATATTTAGGTTGAATTTAGAATTAAATCAGATTATGTTTGTAAAAGTAGGCAATACTTCACCAGGTAACCTCTCAATCAATATTGGCTGTTTTTCCCCTACTGGAAAACCTAGCTCGTGGGAGGGGCAAAGCTAAGCCAGGCTCCACTGAAGGAAAACCCATCCTCCATTTGAGGACCAATGTACCTATTTCAAGGGAAAGGGCCATTGGAAGAATGAATGCCCTAAGAAAAACCAAGCAGAGCACCCATAGGCTCTGGAATTAGAAGAGGTAGATGACTGAGGGTGTTGGGGCTCAGCCCCTCCGCAAAGGTGGAGGGGAAGCCTGTAGACTTTCTGGTGGACACAGGGGCACAACATTCTGTTTTGAAACTACCGCTGAGACCACTGTCAAATAGAAAACATGGGTGCAAGGGGCGACCGGCACTAAGCCCTAACCACGGACTTGGGAGTGAGATGGGTAACTCACTCATTTGTGGTCATTCCTAGGTACCCATACTCCTGCTAGAAAGAGACCCCCTCACCAAAATGGGAGCCCAAATCCATGTTAGCCCAGAGGGAGCCGTTGTATGAGGCTGGATAGAATGCCCCAGCCATGTCTGACCTTGGCCCTGAAGAGGAACACAAACTGCTCCCTCAGCTAGCCCCATCTCCAAGTCTGTTACTCCAGAGATTTCTAGCAGAAGTCCTCAGATCTTGGCAGAGAAAAATCCAATGAGACTGGCCCAACATCTGGTCCTGATTCTAGGTCAATTGAAAGCTGGGGCTACCTTAGACAGAATCAGGCAATCTCCAATGCCCAGAGAAACCAGAACAGGGATCACCCCTCACATTGATCAGCTCTGGGGGGCAGGAATGCTGAGTCCTTGCCAATCAGCATGGAACGTTCCCTCCTTCTGGTCAAGAAGCCCCATTCCAATGAGTATCGGCCTGTGCAGGACTTAAGGGAGGTAAATAAGCAAGTGGAAGACATCCATTCCACAGTTCCGAACCAGTGTGCCCTGCTGAGCAGCCTCCCCGTGCCCCCAACACACAATGTACACTGCGCTTGACCTGAAGGATGCCATCTTCAGCCTGCCGCTAGCACCCAAAAGCCAGCTTCTATTTGCCTTTAAATGACAAGACTGAGAGAGAGAGGCTTTAATGGACAACTGACTTGGAGATGTCTGCCTCAAGGATTCAAGAACTATCTTTGATGAGGCACTACATGACGATTTGAGTGAGTACCTGAGAGCCCATCCCCAAATAATGGTGCTCCAGTATGTAGGTGACATTGTGATTGTGGGGGAGATAAGGGAGGGTGACTTGGAGACATGCCAGAAGGCCACAAGAGACCCACAGGAGCTGAATCAGCTTAGCTACCAAGTATCTGCTAAGAAGGTCCAGCTTTGTCACCTTGAGGTTACCTATCTGGGCGACATACTTAATGGAGAGGGGCCAGTGCATGCTGTTGAATGTCTGGAAGCAAACCATCCTTAGCATCCCAGTTCCATCAACCCAAAGGCAAGTATGGGAATTTCTGGGATCTGTCGGGTTTTGCAGACTTTGGGTACTCGGGTTCACTGAGATAGCCAAACTGTATATGTGGCCACCAGGGGCCAAGAAGACAAAATAGGATAGACCCCTGAGATGGACATGGCTTTTAAGACTCTTAGAAGAGCCTTATTGGAGCTGTTGGCCTTGACCTTTCTACCTGTATGTGGGATGAGAGAAAGGGTATTGCAAACGGGGTACTCGCCCAGACTTTGGGACCTTAGAAAAGACCTGTGGCTTATTTATCTCTAAGAAGCTGGACCTGCCAGCCCAAAGATGGCCAGCCTGCCTCCGGATCATAGCTGCCCCTGCCCTGCTAGTCAAGGATGCTGACAAAATAACCATGGGGCAAGAACTTATTATCATCCCCCACCCCCGCTATCGAGGACACCCTGAAGAATCCACCCTGCTATGGCGTCCAATGCCAGACTGGAACACTTCCAGGCTTTGCTTTTGAATCCCCGCCCCCCACATAAGATTATAACCCGTCATCTGCCCTAAACCCAGCCACCCTGATACCTTACCATACATCCTCAGATGTGCAGCATGACTAAACTCTACAGTCCTGAGACAATTCAGAACATCAGGCCAGACTTGACTGACATACCCTGGCCAGATGTGAAATGTATCTACTTCATGGGTGGGAACAGCTTCATTCAAAATGCAATCAGATATACAGGGGCAGTTGTAGTCACCTTATTTGGGCAACTGCTTTGCCGCTGAGATCTTCAGCCCTGAAAGCTAAACTAAAGGTTCTACCCAAGCATTAAAACTGGTAAAGGGGCCATGGCTAACATCTACACTGACAACAGGATGCCTTTGCTATGGCTCATGTACATGGGTCCATATCCCAAGAGGGGATTTTTGACTGCTGAAGGAAAAACCATAAAACAAAATAAAACAAACAAACAAACAAAAAACGGTCTTGCCGGGCGTGGTGTCGAACGCCTTTAATCCCAGCACTTGGGAGGCAGAGGCAGGTGGATTTCTGAGTTCGAGGCCAGCCTGGTCTACAGAGTGAGTTCCAGGACAGCCAGAG
>NC_034604.1:29782199-29790953 GCF_900095145.1 Mus pahari | reverse complement strand
GAGAAAATGCCCTGCAGCTGGATCTCATGGAGGCATTACCCCAACTAAAGCTCCTTTCTCTGTGATAACTCCAGCTGTGTCAAGTTGACAAAATTAAGCCAGTACACCATCTCTCTAGCCCTAGATACCTTTTCAAGATGGATAAAAACCTACCCTACAAAGAAGGGGATGGCCAACGCAGTGGCAAAGGAACTCCTGGAAGACTTCAGACTCAGGTATGGTTGCCTACCCTGCTTGGGTCTGACAGTGGACCAGCATTCATCTTCCAGGTAACTCGATCTCTAGCACAGGTTATGGGGACGGACTGGGAATTACATTGTGCACACAGACCCCAGAGTTTGGGGCAAGAAGACAGGGTGACTTGGACTCTGAAGACCTTTGACCAAATTAACCCTTGCAGCTGGTGGAGACTGGGTATCCCTCCTACCTTATGCCCTATGTAGGGCTAGGAACACCCCCTATACTTTAGGGCTCACCCTCTTTGAGATTCTATACGAGAGGCCCTTCCTACACCACCTAACCTCCAGTCTGATATCTCAGCTGAATATGACCAACGTAAGTTTTTAAAATCCTTGGAAGCCCTCCATGGGGTCCAGAAGCAACTCTGGCTGCCATCTGCCAGGCTTATGAGCCTGTTCCTCCTCCCCCCCAACCCATATTGCTTTGAACCAGGTGATGAAGTCTCGATTAAGAGACATAATCACAAGACTCTGGAACCGCACTAGAAAGAACCTCACACTGATCCTGACCATGCCTATGGCTGTCAAGGTGAAGGGTATCAGGACGTGGATACACTACTCCCACCTGCCCAGAGAGAGATGATCCATCAGCTGAGGTCCCAAAGAAAGAGGCTTCCAAGAACTATAAAAGGTCACTCCATATCCTGCTGATCTGCTGAAACTGGGACTCCAGCACTCCTGGTCCTGCTTGCTTGCAGCTTACACATTGCTACAGCAGCCACTGGGCCCCACTAGCCCCTAAATCTAACCTGGCAAATAGTTAATGCTGGGACAGGTAAGATTGCCAGCTCTTCTTCCCACTTGGCTCCCCTAGGCACCTGGCTCCCTGATCTTCATGCAGACCTTTGTGACGCAGTAGATAAGAGATGAGACCCCTTGGATCAACATCCCTTTCTTGGTTATGGTTGCAACTCACCTAGATCTCAGGTCTTTTACGTCTGCTTGGTGCACTCTTTTTTGGGCCGGGAGCCAGTGAAACAAATTAGAGAGAGGTCCAGAGTCCTTTTTCTGTGTGACATGGAGGTGCAGAATCTACTGGGTAGATAAGCTAACCCCCCCCCAAGATGACCTCATCACTGTGACTCAGTTTGGAGATACACAGACATTCGGAGTGAGGTAGGTCCTATGTAAGAAAAGACACTCGTCCTCCTAGGAGAGAGACTTTCAGACCTTGTCCTGAGCCTCCTTACTCTCTGGGTATCCCTGGGGGGAGATGCAACAGTCTTGTCATCAGGTTCACAGCAGCTGGAAAGAAGGCCGATTGGACTGCTGGTAAGACATGGGGACTAAGACTTTATATCTCTGGCTATGATCCAGGACTCCTATTTACTGTCCAATCGCTCCAGTGTAGCCTTGTGAGACCCACGGTTCCCTTAGGCCCCCAAAAGGTATTAACAAGGGTGAACCAACCACCCCTGCAACCTCTGTCTCTGCCCAGCATCACTCCCTCATCCTGCAACCTCTGTCTCTGCCTTCTGTCCAGAGATCCTGAGTTCAATTCCCAGCAACCATATGGTGGCTCACAACCATCTATAGAGGGATATAATGCCCTCTTCAGGCATGCAGATGTATATGCAGCACAGCACTCATACATTAAATAAATAAAATTAAAAAAAAAAAAAAAAAAAAGAAAGAAAGAAAAAGAAAAAAGATACCCTCAGCCCATTCCTACCTCTACAACTGCAACTGTAATCCGTGACAGGATAAATGCTGCCCGCAGAGAACGCTTGCTGGACTTGTACCTCAGGGTTTACTCTTTATGTTTATGGCCTGGTGGTAAATGAGATGAAAGATTTTTATGTTTTAGTACAGCTTATACCTAAAATGACTTATTACTCTGGGGAGGATGCCATCCACTTACTAGCACCTCCAAACAATCGCGTAAAACGGGTGGGCATCTCCAGGGCTGGCCAGAGCTGCTAGTGTACGGACCTCGGCCCGAACACTCCAAGATAAAAATTACAAGGCCCTACGGATGGCAATAGATACAGATATACAGGAGGTGGAAAAGTCCACCCCAGCCCTACAGGATTCCCTGTCCTCCGTGGCAGAAGTAGTCCTAGAGAACAGGTCTAGGCTTACTGTTCCTCCAGCAGGGAGGACTCTGCGCAGCCTTAGATGAGAAATGTTTTTATGCTGACCACTCAGGGGTGGTCAAAGATTTCATAGCCTTAGTCAAAAAGAGACTCCATGAAAAACAAAAACAAACAAAAAAACCCAAACAGAACAGTCTCAGGGCTGGTATGAGTCCCTCTTCAACTGGTCTCCTGGTGCCCACCCTGTGTCTGCCCTGACGGTCCTCTAATCCTACTGATGTTGGCCTTGACTTACCGTCCCTGTGTAATCAATGCTTTAATTACGTTAGCTAAAGAACAGATTTCCACTGTTCAATGGATGATACTCAAGCAGTACCAGATCCTGACAATGTTAAAACCAACTTGAGGACTCGAGATGGCCCATTCCTGAAAGTGGGGAGGGGAACGAGAGGGATGCAACAGGCTGGCTGCATGACAGGCTTCAACTGGACAGTTACGGGGACTACGCCTAAATCTCTGCTTCCAAGAACTGGACAAGTCCAGACAAGCCAGTTACTGGAAGAAAAAACAAACAAAAAAAAAAAAAAACAAAAAAAAAACCAAACCAAAACAAACCCCCATGCTTTAGGCATGTAGCCAGAAGCTGCCCTGCCACCAGCCCCATGCCCCTGCAATGGTTCTGAAATTTCCATACAGATGGACCCACGCCCCGGTAATGGTTCTAGAATTTCCATAGAGATGGACCCAACAGAATAAGATAGAGGTTACCTATCCTGGAATTCCCCTAATGTGCGTTAAATTAGGCCTGTCAGCTCACTTTGGGGGCTCTCCATCTTGTAATGAGGGACCCCCACATGCTGATCTTCTACAGAATAAAATGCACCTTGTTTTTACATACTATTCGAGTCTGGGCTTCCACTCTCTGGCGAACAACGGACTCATACACCATCCGTAAGGTCCTTGACTTTCTATTCTCCATCTTTTTTTGTGCTGGGGTGCCTCAGGCCGGGCCCGCCCCACCCCTTCACTTCTTGTTCTAATTTACCTCCCTCAGTAGCCCTTGCCAATCAGGATCTAACTGTCTCTTTTTTCCAAACGCCTTTTCGGAACATTACGAAGAAGGTTTGTGATTGGTTGCTCCATGCAAGGCTAGGCCAATGAGAAGCCGAGATTTTTCGGTTCGGCGGAGCAAGTATTGTCGCTGCCGATTGGCTGGAGCGGGCGAGGGAGGAAAATGGCTGCGAATTCTTCGGTAGTCTCGGTGGCAGCGGCCGCCACGGCGGTGCCGGGCGTGTCCACTGTCGCGGATTTCTCAGACTTGCGGGAAATTAAAAAGCAGCTGCTGCTCATCGCGGGCCTCACCCGGGAGCGGGGTCTGCTGCACAGCAGCAAATGGTGAGAGGTCGGGGTCGGATGGGGCGGCGCTGGATCTCGGCCTCGCGGGCTCGCGTGGCTGATGCGGTTTGTGTGGTGTTCCAGGTCTGCGGAGTTGGCCTTCTCTCTGCCCGCCTTGCCTTTGTCCGAGCTGCAGCCGCCGCCGCCTCTGACCGAGGTAAGGGCACCGTTACAGTGGCGTTCCCGCTAACCGAGGGATGTGGCCCGGGGTACTCAGCGCCCTGTCACTGGAGGGGAGCCAGCTGCTCAGTGGGAGTGACGTCGCCGAGACGCCAGCGTTTGAGCGGGGCCTCACAGGGGGTTCCTGTGTGGGGGTTGTTTGTGCCTTGAAAGGTGGATGTAGTCTCCGCTGTTACCGAAGCTGGGGAGCATTGGTGAGGCAATGATTGCTTAAGATTCCAGCCTCGGCGGAGCCGAATGGATGGGTCAGTGGTTAAGAACCCATGTTCCTCTTCCAGAGAACTCCAGTTCGATTTCCAGCACCCTCAGGAGGTGTCTCAAAAGCACTTGTAACTTAAACTCCGGGGAATCTAGTACCCTTTTCTGTTCTTTGCAGGTATCCACACACCATACCATACATGTGGTATACAGATTTACATGCATACACGTAAAAAAGAAATCTTTTTTTCAAAGTTCATCCTTCAGCTGGAGAGATGGTTCCGTGGCTAGCGTGTACTGTTCTTGCAGAGGACTCCCTAGTGCCTGTGGGAGTTGGGGGTTGTTTATGACCTGTAACTCCAGCGCCTGCGACAGGGGGATCCAACACTGTCTTTTGACATCTTCCTCTGGCTTCAGCAGGCACATGTACAATCTACATGAAGACAGGTACATACATACATAATTAAAAATAAAACAACTCTTTAAAAAAGAGAGCTGGAGAGATGGCTCAGCAATTAGCAGCACTTATAGAGGACCTGGGTTTGATTTCTAGCATCCACAGGGTCAGTTAATGATTGCCATAACAAAGTTCCGGGAGATCCAATGCCTTCTGGCTGTGGGCACCAGATATGCATGTGATATTCAGACCTGTGTAGGCAAGCCACTCATTCATACACAGAAAAATTAAGACAGTAACAAACCTTTCAAGTCTTTTAGGTTTTGTAGACAACTTGGACAGTGCTAATAAGAAGCATATAAAACGTTTTTGCAGCAGAGTGAAATCATTGTTCTATACCATTATTCTTCATTGCAAAATTATTAAGAGTATAGATTTGGGCTGACCTGTATCATATGCCTTTAATCCCAGCACTCTGTCCTACAGAGTGAGTTCCAAGACAGCTAGGGCTATATAGAGAAACCTTGTCCTGAAAATGGGAAAAAAAAAAAAGTTTTGAAGCTCAAATTAGTGACACAGAACACGCTAACCTCTTGGCCCATAATTTCCTTATCTGTGAAATGGGGATAATTATAGTATCTGTTTTGTGTTGTAGAGGGAATTAAATGGGATAAAAGGTTCACACTGCATAGTTACATACCCAGGCTTGGCGGTGCAAGAGCTGCTTAGGAGGCTGAGGCCGGAGGATGACCTGCTTGGAATACAAAGTAAATTGAAACCCAACCTTGTGCAATTCTTCTGTAGCTTGTATGAGGCCCTAAGTTCAGCCCTCAGTACCTAAGGCAAATACAACGTAAAAAAGCTGTACCAGTCCCACAGGATTCAGGAAAGTTAACCGTTCTCATGGACAGCAGGAAGCTGTACCAGTCCCACAGGATTCAGGAAAGTTAACCGTTCTCATGGACAGCGGGAGGTAGAGTGCTTGTGACTTGCAAACGCATTGTCATCTGTATTTCAGGCTAATATCAGTGATGGTTTCAACACTCTTATCAGTGTTGGCAGGTGAATTTTAAGTTGCAAGCCTTCTGCTGCTGGCTGTGGTGGCACGTGCCTGTAATCATAGCACTTGGGATACTGAGGCAGAAGGATTGCCAGTTGTTTAAAGCCAGCCTATTGAGTAAGCATGCACTCTGACCCTCCAGCCCCCCCCCCCCAAGGCCTTTTCACCTTGCAGTTTTCAAGAAGATTAAATAAGGCGATGAGGGTAAAATAAAGCATATGTATATATTATAACTTTTTGTTGTTGTTGTTTTGGTTTTTCGAACCAATGTTTCTCTGTAACAGCCCTGGCTGTCCTGGAACTCAGAAACCCACCTGCCTCTGCCTCCCCACTGCTGGCATTAAAGGCATGCGCCACCACCTCTGGCTGTGCATATATTATTTTCATATGACTTTTTAAATCTCTGTGATTTGCATCCGTCTTATTGGCTTGTACTTCTCGGTACTACCTGACTGTCACCGTGCCTCGGCACATGGACATCCTTAGTAGGCTGAAGCTCTGTTGAGTCAGTAAGCAGAGAACAGTAGCAAGTGAGAGAGGAACTCAGCCGCTGTCTGCTCTCCACCTTCATGTCAGATCCAAGGAGAGAGGCTGACAACTGGAGTTGGTCTCCTGGACCACGTGGAGGTAGAACACTGACTCCTGGACAACACAGGCATGCTGTGGCATGTATGTGCACACACACTAAATAAGTGAAAAGTGTGTAGTGTTGAAGAACTCATGTAACACTTGGGTTTTATAGACATTATAGAACCCTGACCATTACTAGGAAGTGTTAGCTATTGGCAAGTTTAATAGCCTTCAGTTTGCTATGAGATGTATTGACTTAGCAGCCTCTTTGCTGATTTGTTGAGTATTTGTTTTACTTTTCTTTTTTTCTTTTCATTTCTTTTTTTTTTTTTTTTTCCCCTGAGAAGGGGTTTCTCTGTGTATCCCTGGCTGTCCTGGAACTCACTCTGTAGACCAGGTTGGCCTCGAACTCAGAAATCTGCCTCCCAAGTGCTGGGATTGAAGGCTGCCTGGCTTTGTTTTTATTTTCTTTAGTGACTGTCATGGAAGAAACCTTTAAAACTAATTTAGCCTTTATCTAAAGTTTAGAGTAAACATTAAAACTTTGGGTGTTTTTTTTCTTTTAGGTAGGTTCTGGACCTAGAAACTGCTAAGCAGCACTCTCTAACATTGAGTTATATTGGTAGTTCTCTTTCTACTTTAAAAAAAGATTTATTTTTATTTTTATTTTATGTGTGAGAGTGCGTTTGCATGCGTGTGTGTGCAACACACACGTTTTTGGTGCTTGCGGAAGCCAGCAGACGTCAGAGACCCTGTGAGCTGCCTCTCAGGTGCTGGAATCAGGGTCAGGTCCTCTACAGTTGCAGCCTATCCTTGTAACTGTTGAACTGTCTCTCCAGCCCCACTCTGTTTTGAGACAGAGTCTCACTGAGGGGCCCAGACAGGGCTTCAATTTGCCGTCTTCCTGCTTCATTAGGAATCTCGATTGAGAAAATGCTTCTGTGAGATCTGACTGTAAGGCATTTTCTTCATTAGTGATTGATCAGAGAGGGCCCAGCATTTCCCCGCCTGGGCTGGTGGTCTTGAGTAGTATAAGAAAGCAGGTTGAGGGCTGGTGAGATGGCTCAGTGGGTAAGAGCACCCGACTGCTCTTCCAAAGGTCCAGAGTTCAAATCCCAGCAACCACATGGTGGCTCATAACCATCCGTAACAAGATCTGATGCCCTCTTCTGGAGTGTCTGAAGACAGCTACAGTGTACTTACATATAATAATAAATAAATTTAAAAAAAAAAAAAAAAAAANAAAGAAAGCAGGTTGAACAAGCCAGGAAACAGCACCCTCCATGGCTCGGTACCAGCTCCCGCCTCCGGGTTCCTGCCCTGCTTGAGTTCCTGCCCTCACTGCTTTTGACAGTATGGAACTGTGAGTGAAATACACCCTTTCCTCTCCAAGTTGCTTTGGTTATGGTGTTTCAGCATAGGAATAGTAACCTTAAGATGCCTGAACTTGCTATGTAGACCAGGCTGGCCTTGAACTCACAGAGATCTTTTTGCTTCTGCCTCTTAAATGGTGAGATTAAAGTTGTACACCATCATGCTATGTAGTGATCTGAAGATGAAGGGAGTTGATTCTCTCCTTCTACCATGTGGATCCTGGGTTCCCAGGTGTGGTGACAGGCTCCTTTACCCTCTGAGCCATCCTGCTGGCTCCCAAAGACAAAACTCCAAGGCCATATAATCCAAGTCGTAAAACTCTGAGTTACGAAGGTTTGTATATATGAAGAGTTATAAATAATTATATTTTATATGTATGTATGTTGTCTTAGGGTTTCCATTGCTGTGGACACCATGACCAAGGTCAAGGGACAGCATTTAACTGAGGCTAGCTTACAGTTTCTGAGGTTCAGTTCATTATCATCTTGGCAAGAAGCATGGCAGCATGCAGGAAGACTTGGTGCTGGAGAAGGAGCTGAGAGTTCTACATCTTGATCTGAGGGCAGCCAGGAGGAGGAGACTCTCTTCCAGGCAGCCAGGAGGAGGGTCTCAATGCCCACCCCTACAGTGACACACTATCTTCCAGGCAGCCAGGAGGAGGGTCTCAATGCCCACCCTTACAGCAACACACTTCCTCCAACAAGGCCACACCTCCTAATAGTGCCACTCTGAGCCAAGCACATTCCAACCACTACATATGTTTGTATAGTTTTGCATAATATTTTGGTAGTGTTTGCTGGTTTTACACATAACAGAGCAGATTGGCCTTGGCCTTTAAATAACCCTCCTTCCCCTGCCTACTGAGTGCTGAAATTACCCAACCTGGATGAATTTCATCATCGTTCATGTATAATCTTCTTGATTCACTTATTGTATCTGTATATGTGTGCACACATGCCATGTCACATATGTTAAGGTCAGAGGAGAGCCTATAGGAGTTAATTCTCCTTGTCTACCTCGTGGGTCCTGGAAACCGACTCAGGTTTTCCGGCTTGGCTTGGAAGCAAGTGCTCTTACCTTCTGATCCATCTTCCTGGCCCCAGCAAGCTTGTGTGTGCCAGGCAGGGTGCTCACCACTGTAGTAATGAGCGTGACCCTGCTTCCCTCTCCCTGCCTCTTCCCTTTCTCCTTGCCTTCCTCACTCCTCCTTCTCTTTGAGACAGAGCCTCTTGTTGCCCAGGCTGGCCTCACACAAATGCTGAGGAGAGCCTTGAATTCATCCTCCTGCTGCATGTTGGGATTATA
>NC_034604.1:29778409-29781888 GCF_900095145.1 Mus pahari | reverse complement strand
GGTTTCTTTGTGTAGTCCTGGCTGTCCTGGAACTCACTCTGTAGACCAGGCTGGCCTCGAACTCAGAAATCCACCTGCCTCTGCCTCCTAAGTGCTGGGATTAAAGGTGTGCGCCACCACGCCAGGCCAGGCTCCATTTTTTATTCTGAAAAAAATACTTTGGAAAAAAAAGTTGTTTGGCATCACATGTAATATATTTATTTAAAATACTGTATAAGTTGTATAAATGCATGTCTACATTTTGGGGAGGAGAAGTAATCATTCTTTCCTATATCAGAATTAATGACTGTGTTTTCTCTAGGTGAACTTGGGCTGTCTGAGACCTAACCACTCACATAACCTGTTCCTTGTAGGAGGACGCGCAGGATGTGGATGCTTACACCCTGGCCAAGGCCTACTTTGATGTTAAAGAGTATGACCGGGCAGCACATTTCCTTCACGGCTGCAATAGCAAGAAAGCCTATTTCCTGTACATGTATTCCAGATACCTGGTGAGGTCCGCTTAAGATGCTGTTCTGCTTTCGGTGGAGCATCTATATTTAGGAAAGTTTTTAATTAAAAAGAAACTATGTGTGTGTGTGTGTGCGCGTGCACCATAGGTAGGCCTAGGACTAGCAGAGTCTGACAAGGGCATCGGCTCCCCTGAAACAGGAGTTTTAGATAGTTATGACCTGCCATAGGGGAGCAGGGAGCAGCCTGTGCTCTTGACCACTGAACCATTTCTTTAGCCTTGAAGAAGTTTAGTTTTTACATATCTAGGCAGTGATTCACCAAGTGAATGTACTATATATTTGTATTGTAGTAATAAAAACACTGATGCCAGGCCTAGCAGCACACAAAGCAGAGGCAGACTGATGTTTGTGAATTCAAGGCTAGTATGGTCTACGTAGTGTATGTCTAGCCAGCTAGGGCTCCACAAAGACCCTGTCTCAATCAGTCAGTCAATCAATCAATCAATAAAAGAGGAGGAGGGAGAGCCAGCTGCTGCTGCAAGGTAGTAATGGCATGAACCTTTAATCCTAGGACCTGAGAAGCAATGTAAGTGAACCTTTGAGAGTTCAAGGCCAGCCTTTACAGAGTGAGTTCCAGGACAGCCAGGGCTACACAGAAAAGCCCTGCTTGAAAAACTAAAAAAAAATGGAACAAATCATGGGTAGGATAATTTCTAACAGGGTGGCTCTTCTCTTCGGGTTCTGTAAGGTGCTTATGAAGCAGTATTGGAGAATCGGCAAGGTGTGGTGATGTCTGTCATTTCCATACTCTAGCTGTAGAGAGTGAGGATCCCAGCATGTCTGAGGCTGTCTTGGTCTACACAGTGACATGGGTTCCAGGCTAGCCAGTGCTAGAACCCTAACTCAGAAAAGCCCGAAAGCAGGGCATGGGGACACACACTTAGAATGCTAGTACTGGGGATCTCGAGGCAGAAGGAATAAGAGTTTGAGACCAGTTTGGATTACATTATATGACCATGTCTCAATAAAAATAAATAAGAGACCCTCCCTAAAAAATAGAGTTGAGTTGAAAAGTGCCAGTTGATTTAAAGTTTTATGAGCTCATTTATCACTTACTTACTTGTAGTGTGTTTACTACTTTATTTCATGGCTGTTAATATTTTTAATATAAAGAACAATGCAGCCTGTAATTTCAGCACTTAAAGGCAAAGGCAGGAGTATTTCTCTAAGTTCAAACCCATGGCGATAGTGAGAACCTACCTCAGCTAAACCTAAACAACCAAACAGACAAATAAATAAATAAATAAATAAATAGAGTAATAATAAATAAAAATAATAATAATAAATAAAATAAATAAATAAATAGGAGAGGCATGTTAATACTGTATTTATAATTGTCTGCTCGCTTGTTTGGATGCTGCCCTGGAACCATTACCCTCCTGCCTCTGGCTCTCCCAGGTGCCAGACTTACTTGGATAAGTTATGGTAGGAAATGAAGCGGCATTTGCTGAAGTTTGGGTAAAATTTTTCCTTAAGGAAAATGTTCTAGTGTAAATATGCATGTTCAAATATCTCCTTTTCTTGAGACAGAGTCTCGTAGCCCAGGTTGACCCTCAACTTGATATTTAGCCTAAAATGATCTTAAACTCTTCTGGTTCTCACCTTTCTGCCTCCCCTGTGCTGGGATTTCAGGTGTGTGCTCTGATGTCAGTCCGTGCAGTGCTGGGCTCACACGCAAAGCTTCCTACATGATATCAAGCATGCTTACCCTGAGCTACATCCTCAACCCCTTTTTGCTTTAGTCTTTATTAATGCTTTACATTTACTTGTTTTTTTGTTTTGTTTTGTTTTTTTCTATTTATTTTTGGTGAGAAGTATGTCAGCATATGAAGAACAACTTGGGGCATTGGTCTTTCTACTGTGTGGATTCCTGGGAATAAAACTCTGGACATCAGACTTGGTGGCAAACTCCTTTACCTGTTGAGCCATCTCACTGGTTCCTTTTAAATTTTTATTCATTTGCTTATCATTTTGTTTTTCAAGACAGGGTTTCTCTGTGTAGCCCTGGCTGTCCTGGAACTCACTTTGTAGACCAGGCTGGCCTAGAACTCAGAAATCCTCCTGCCTCTGCCTCCCGAGTGCTGGGATTTGATTTGTGTTTTCTGTTCTTGCATTCTCTCCACACTTAATCAACAGGAGGCATTCTACTTCCAGTAAGAGCCGCCAGCCCCTTCCACATTTATTTCTTAGTAACAACAGGAGCTCACGGCGTCTCATATTTTTATGTGTCTGTCGTCCATTACTATGTTTAAGTGTTTGGTGCTTAGTGTATTCCGTAGTTATTCAGTGGGAACACCTGAATGAATGGTTGTTTATAAGGTGGGTGTTGTTTTGCTTAGGCATTAGTTAGCCCTGTAGATAGAGTCAGCTGGTGGATTTATAATAAGCCAAACAACAACAGAAACCTACACCCTATTTGTTGATTTCTTTCTTTCCCCTTACAGTCTGGAGAGAAGAAGAAGGATGATGAAACAGTTGATAGCCTAGGTATGACCCCCCCACCCCCAACCCCAACCCCCTCTAACCTTTTAGACAGAAAAGCGGGGCTGCGTGCTTAGAGGCCACACAGGCCAAGCATGAACCCTAAGTAGACTGCACAGCCTGTGCTGGCCGAGCGTGGCTTCTCTCAGCCACTGCTGTGATCCAGCTTTCTCTGAGGGCTGCTGTGGGAGTCAGCCTGTGGGTTTGCTTGCCCCGCTTGAATCATGCTTGCTTTCTGCAATCTAAGGTGCAAAATTGTTTTAATTGAAGCTTCTGAGTTGTAAACACTGATAACTTGGACTACACCAGGCATGATCTAGAGTAAATGGATTTCGTGAGTGAGTGAGCTGTCTGCAGTTACTCAAGGTTGCAGGCAGAGTTTTGGTTGATGCTAACGGAAATTGTGTGTGAGAGGGTGTGTGTGTGTGTGTGTGTGTGTGTGTGAGAGAGAGAGAGAGAGAGAGAGAGAGAGAGAGAGAGAGAGAG
>NC_034604.1:29769670-29778369 GCF_900095145.1 Mus pahari | reverse complement strand
TGTGTGTGTGTGTGTGTGTGTGAGAGAGAGAGAGAGAGAGGATGTGTGAGAGAGAGGGTTAGGCTGAGCATCCTCTCTCCCCCCCCCTAGGGCCCCTAGAAAAGGGACAAGTCAAAAACGAGGCTCTCAGAGAACTGAGAGTGGAACTCAGCCGGAAGCACCAGGCTCGGGGACTTGATGGGTTCGGCCTTTACCTGTGAGTATTACCAGGGCTGTGGAGCTTTTTACTGTCTGTTTGTCCTCAGGCATTAACCTCCCTCTTTCCCAGGTATGGGGTGGTGCTTCGGAAGCTGGACTTAGTGAAAGAGGCCATTGATGTGTTTGTGGAGGCTACTCATGTTTTGCCTTTGCACTGGGGAGCCTGGTTGGAGCTGTGTAACCTGATCACAGACAGAGAAATGGTAAGCTGGTGTGAGCTTCATGGGAACCTCTGTAACAGTGATCATCTGTGGGGAAAGAGTGCTCCCTACCACTGTGACAGTTGTTCAGAGCTAGCTCTTTGCTGTAAAGGCTGACCTGGAACTCACTAGGTAACTTAGGGTTTATTTAACCTGGTGATTCTTCTGCCTCCATAAACCCTGGGAGTGTAGGTGTGTACTGTCATGCCTGGCTTTTTGTGTGTTTGAGGCAGAGGCTTTCCATGTAGCCCTGGCTATCCTGAAGCTCTATGTAGACCAGGCTGTCTCCCAGGCTCTGGGATTAAAGGTGTTGCCACTCTACCTGCCCTGAGATCTTTTTTATTGTCCCTGTCTGTAGGCTTTGTTTAGAGTGTTTTTTTTTTTTTTGTCCTCCTTCAGTTGTTGATCAAGCACAATCCCCTTCTTTTTCTTGCTCTAAAGAGCTAAAGGTGGGCAGGCATGGTGGTGAATGCCTTTAATCCCAACACCTGAGAGGCAGATTCTCTCAGGTTCAACCTCTGTGGGTTCAAGGCTATGGTGATCTATATTTTGAATTCCAGGCCAGCCAAGGGATCTTGTTTCAAATACAACAAAAACTAAAAGTGGGTTTATTCTTCCCTTCCCCCAACAATTGTACTGCTAAGTCAGTGTCTGAAATGTATCTTTATTTGTATTCACCCTTATGTCAGGCTTTCCTGACCTCAAAATATGCAAAAGCAAAATTTTCATCTTGCATATCAAAACCTCTCTTCTCTCGCCTATGAGGCTTTTTCCTCTTTTCCAATTTGATCATTATTGCCACCATTCAAGGTTTCCTAAGTTGCAGTGGGAGTGAATGCATTTGGTGTTGGTCATAGCAGCTGTTAACTAGATCCTTCAGTTAACTGAGAACGCTCCCATTTTCATGTATCATAAATCAGTCACGTCAGTCTCAGTACCTCCAAATCCGCTGCCGTCTTCTCTCCTGTCTCTTACCCACGAGGAACCAGTGCTGTGGTTACCTTTCTATAGGACTCTTCTCTTCGCTGCCTGTCACCTCTGTTAGCATCTCAGGTCTGCATTACTTAATAGGAGATACTTCTCTATAGTTTCTGGTTTACACTTTCATTTCTGAGTCATTGTGTACACCATTTCCAAAATTACTTTTTTTTTTTTTTGAAAACGGATCTCTTTTTTTTTTTTTTTTTTTAGATTTATTTATTTTTATTATATGTAAGTACACTGTAGCTGTCTTCAGACACTCCAGAAGAGGGAATCAGATCTTGTTAAGGATGATTGTGAGCCACCATGTGGTTGCTGGGATTTGAACTCTGGACCTTTGGAAGAGCAGTCGGGTGCTCTTACCCGCTGAGCCATCTCACCAGCCCCCAAAATTACTTTTTTAATTATTAAAATAATTTGGTTTTATTTTATGTATATGAATGCCTGCCTGCATGAATGCATGTGCACCATATGTGTGCCTGGTATCCAAGGAGGTCAGAAAAAGACGTCAGGATCCCTGGAGTTACAGGCAGTTGTGAGCCACCATGTGGGTGCTGGGGACTGAATCCAGGTCTTCTCAAGGGCCTTTTTTTCCTTTTCTCTGAGATAAATTTTCTTTATGTAGCCCAGGCTGTCCTGGAACTTTCTATGTCGTCCATGCTATAGATCAGTATCTCCCAGAGGTTCTCCTGCCTGTACCTCCCAAGTGCCAGGGTTAAAGACGTGCTCCACCATGCCTACTCCTTCCCCCTCCCTCCCCTCCATCCTTACCCTCCCTCCTCTCCCCCCCTTTTCATTTTTTTTCTCTAGCTGTCCTGCGATTTGCTATGTAGACCAGGCTGGCCTCAAACTCACAGATATCCTCCTGCCTCTGCCTCCCATGCACTAGAGTTAAAGAATGTGTGTACCACCATACATAGCTCCATTTCTTTTTCTAAGATAGCCTCTCTATGTAGACCAGGCCAGTATCAAATTATTCATGGCAATCCTCCTGTCTCAGCCTCCTGAGTGCTGATTTAAGAAAGAGCCAAGCTTGTTTCCTTGTGCTCACAATCTTACTGTTACTCTTGCCTAGAAGGCTTTATTTTTTTTTCTCTTCCCTCTTCCTATTTAGATTCTAATTATTCTCAAGTGTTTTTTGTTTGTTTGTTCTGTGTTTTGTTTTTTTTCTTAAGTCTATCCCAAATGAGCCATTGTCTCCCGATTATGCTTGTGAGTCAAACTTAGTGGGATTAGCCTGTATTTATGTAATAAAATTTTAGTGATGAATCCTTTTAGAAAGTAGTGATTTTTCTTTGGTGTTCTTTTGGAGAGAAAGGCCAGATTATAGTAAGTGTGTGTCTGTCTTCTGGTGCCAGCTGAAGTTCCTGTCTTTGCCTGACACCTGGATGAAAGAGTTCTTCTTGGCTCATATATACACAGAATTGCAGCTGATAGAGGAGGCCCTGCAGAAGTACCAGCATCTCATTGATGTGGGCTTTTCCAAGAGCTCATACATTGTTTCCCAAATTGCAGTTGCCTATCACAATATCAGAGGTGAGTGTATAAGGACCCTGGATGCTGACAGAGGCAGAGGTGCAGTTAGTTGGGTTTTAGACTCTGCTTTCTTTCTGCAGATATCGACAAAGCCCTTTCTATCTTCAATGAGCTGAGGAAACAAGATCCTTACAGGATTGAAAATATGGACACATTCTCCAATCTTCTCTATGTCAGGGTAATTTGTTTCTCTTGATGAAACTCCTGCATTAGATAATCATGTTTGCACTAGCTAAAGAAACAGCTTCAGGATGCTTTTTTAGGCTCACGTGGTCTTCCTCTTCTCTCCCAGAGCATGAAGTCTGAACTGAGTTACCTGGCACACAACCTCTGTGAGATTGATAAATACCGAGTAGAAACATGCTGTGTAATTGGTGAGAGTTAACTACTTTTATTTTTTTAAGTTCTCTCTGTCTCTGTCTTTTATTTTATTTTATTCTATTTTATGATAATGTCTCATGTTCTGGAACTTGCTGTGTAGACCAGGCTGGCCTTGAACTCACAGAGATAGCATGACTTTGCCTCCTGGATGTTGGGATTAAAGGCAAGACAGAACCACCAGACTTGGCTCCACCTTGATTGTTTGTTTGTTTGTTTGTTTTTGTTTTGCTTATGAGACAGTAACAGATTACTGAACAGAAGCACAACCATTTGTATAGACTGGCCTAAAACCCATCTTACTAGCCCTGTTTTTATAATTACTTTTATGATATTTTTTTGTGTGTGGTTATGCATGTATGTACCAAAGTGCACTGTGCAGGTCTGAGGACAACTTGAAGAGGTTCTCTTTCTCCCATGTGGGTCCCAGGGATCAAATTCAGGCAGGGTGTCCAGCCTGGAAGCTAGTGCCTTTAACTACTGAGTCTTCTTAGAGATTTTTTTCTTTTTTTTTTTTTGGTTTTTTGAGACAGGGTTTCTCTGTGCAGCCCTGGCTGTCCTGGAACTCACTCTGTAGACCAGGCTGGCCTTGAACTCAGAAATCCACCTGCCTCTGCCTCCCGAGTGCTGGGACTAAAGGCATGTGCCACCACGCCCAGCTTCTTTTTTTCTTTCTAATTTTAAATTTTATTTACATGTAAAGATGCTTTACTTCCTTGAGATGCCTGGTGTCCATGGAGGCCGGAGGAGGGAAGAGTTGGCACCTTGGAAACTGGTGGTTGTGAGCAGCCATGTGGGTGCTGGGAATTGAACCCAGGTCCTTTGAAACAGTAGCCTCTGCTCTGCTCTAATGAGCTATTACTCCAGACCCATCTGAGAGGTTCTTTGAGTGAGTGTCTCACCCTAGCCTAGAGTGATATAAAACTCTTTTGCTCACACTGGCATGGCATCTAACTCACACTGGTTCTTCTCCTTAGATCCAAGTGTTAGGATTATTGATAGCTTCTGTGTCTGGCTTGCTTCTGAAATTTTGATTAAAAAAAGGTTTGTTTGTGCCGGGTGTGGTGGCGCACGCCTTTAATCCCAGCACTTGGGAGTCAGAGGCAGGCAGATTTCTGAGTTCGAGGCCAGCATGGTCTACAGAGTGAGTTCCTGAACAGCCAGGACTATACAGAGAACCCTGTCTCGAAAAACCAAAAAAAAAAAAAAAAGTTAGTTTGCTCAGGACTCAGCCTGTATGTGTGCTGGTGTCTGTCCTCAGAGGCCAAAGGCGTCAGACCCCCCCGAGTTGGATTTAGCAGCAGTTACGAGCCTCGTGACGTAGGTACCAGGCACTGAGACTCAAGGGTTTCCTGCAAAATGGGCTTCTGGTAGCTTCAGCCCGGAATGTCACTTCCTAAATGCCAGGATTACAATCATGTGCTACCCCACCCACCTTGTATTTCTCTTGCTTGAGGCAAGATCTTTCTTCTATTTAGAATTCACTGCGTAGCTAAGGCTGACTTTGAATTTCTCAGTCTTCTGACTACCTCTGCAGGACTGAGATTGCAGGTGTAAGCCAGACTATCTACAGAGCCCTGGCTGTCCTGGAACCAACTGTGTAGACCAGGCTGCCTAGAACTCAGAGACCTGCCTCTGCCTCCCGAGTGCTGGGATTAAAGACATGTGCATGGCTATAATGGGCACAAAACCCTACTGCTTTCTTCTAGGTAAACATGAAATTGAGTTTGAACTTAAATAATCAGATATAAACAGTGAATAAAGTTGATTTCTAATAAAACAAACTAAAGCCATTTTTGTTGTTATTGTATTACCAAAACGGACTCCTTTATGTAACTACTTCAGATTTTCATTATTGTACTTAGTAGTATCTTGCATTTTCTGCAAGTTAACATAATACGTACTGTGCTGTCTATGTTTTGGCTGGCTTATTAATGTACATATAATTTATACATAAAGGAAATGTTATTTTGTTTTTTGAGATAGGGTCTCAGCCTATAACCTGTGTTGGGACTGGGAGCTTGGTTCAGTGGGGAAGTGCTTGCTGGCACTGGATTCACTCGTTAGCACAGATAAATGAAAAAGTAAATACAATTTTTTTGAAAAAAGAAAACCCCTTCAGTTTTCATTAACAGTCTAGTTGGTTCCTTTTTGAGTTTGTTTTGTTCTTTGAGGACAGAGCTTCTCTGTGTGTCCCTGGTTGCCCTGAAACTGATCTGTAGATCACACTGGCCTTGAACTCAAAGAAATCTGCCTGCCTCTGCCTCTGGAGTGCTGGGACTAAAGAAGTAAGCCACCAGGTCTGGCTGGAAAAAGCTCTCTTGGGACAGTTAACAAGCCACAGGACTTACCTGTTTTAAGTTCACGGTTGAACAGAGTTTTGTAGATTTACAGTTTTGTTAGCAACATCACAGTTGGAATCTATCAGCAAAGATATTGTTGTCTGACTTCTTTTAGGTAGAAAGTTTCTGTCTGTCTGTCTGTCTGTCTGTCTCTAACTCTCTTTTTCTCTCTCTTCTTTCCTGGCTGCCTAGACCTTGCGATGCAGCCCTGCCTGCCGTTTCCTCTAATGCTGGGATTTAAGGCCTTCATTCTCCGGCCACTCGGCCAGCATCTGAAGGAATGGTTTTTCTTCCTGGATTATGTCCCATTGTTTGGTCTACTGTAGTTTACTTATTCATTTATGACTCAGTAAGACAGGTAGTTTTTAGACTCTTAATGTCTTTTACAACATCCTAATGGTTCTTTTCTTTACACAAACAGTAGTATAGAACTGCTGTGATTCATGGGGGAAGAAACTCAGAGCTTTACCTCTTTAGTTCTTCTGAGAAATTCCTTTGAAATCTAGGTTTAAAATAATATAGTTTAGAACCATTAATGTAAACAAAAGTCAAGTTGGGTGTGATGGCAACATGCCTTGAATTCCAGCTCTTGAGAGGCAGAGGCAGGCTGATCTCTGTGAGTTGGAGACCAGCCTTGTCTACAAAATGTGTTCCAGGATATCCATGGCTACACAGAAACACTGTTTTAAAAAACCAAAAAATAAAATAAAATCAACAAACAAAAATTACCAATCTAAAGATGGCTTAGAAAATTCTTTATATTATAAAAATGTATGTAAATGCTATATCTAGCCAGATGATGGTGGCACATGCCTTTAATCCCAGCACTCCAGAGGCAGAGGCAGGTGGATCTCTATAAGTTTAAGGACAGTTAAGGCTATACAGTGAAAGTCTGTCTCAAAAAAACAAAATAAAACACAACAACAACAACAACAACAAAATCCCCAAAAAACAAGAAACTGTTATCTTCATAAAATAAAAAGAGGAACAGATTTTTAATTTTTTATGTTTATTTTTATTTATTTTTAAAGATTTATTTATTTTATGTGTATTAGTTTTTGCCTATATGAATATATGTATGTGCTGGTACAAGAGGAGGCCAGTAAAGCTTGACAGATTTCATGACACTGGATAGAGGGGTTGCCAGCTGTCCCCTGTTGGTGCTGGGAACTGAATCTGGATCCTTTGGAAGAGCAGCCAATATTCTTAAACCACTGAGCCATTCTCCAGCCCCTTTAATGGTGTGTGTGTATGTGTGTGTGTGTTTTACTAGGGATCATTTTATTTTATTTTGTTTTTTAATCAGGCAATTATTACAGCTTACGCTCCCAGCATGAGAAAGCAGCTTTATACTTCCAGAGAGCCCTAAAGTTGAATCCTAGGTACCTTGGGGCCTGGACACTGATGGGGCACGAGTACATGGAGATGAAGAACACGTCTGCAGCTATTCAGGCTTACCGGTGAGCATCCAGGAGGGAGGACAGGGGTGAGTGGATCCCATTTCCGCGGTGGTGGGATCCTCTTGTTAGTCTCTGTGTTGCTGACTTTAATTCTTTTGCCATGTAACTGGGCTGTTTTGTCTGTTTCTTAGACATGCCATTGAGGTCAACAAGAGAGACTACAGAGCTTGGTATGGCCTTGGGCAGACCTACGAAATCCTTAAAATGCCATTTTATTGCCTTTATTATTATAGACGGGCCCACCAGCTTCGGTAAGTTGGTTACTGGACAGTGTGGGAAGGGTTGATAGGACACTGTCTCTTTCTCTCTCCCTAAAGGGTATGGCTTAGTCATTTTTACTTAGTGTCTTCTACTAGTGGGTTTATAGGATAATGATAAGCATAAAGTAATTAAGTGAGGCGTTTTGTTGAAGACCAGTCCTTGCATAGATTTGGGATAGCATGGCAATAGTGGAGACTAAACTTTGAGCTGAAGACTTAGGGTATTAGTAAAGGCTCTGGCCTGACAGTGTTCCTCTTTTCCTAGTCCCAATGATTCTCGCATGCTGGTTGCCCTAGGAGAATGCTATGAGAAGCTCAATCAACTGGTGGAAGCCAAAAAGGTACCTCACATTGCAGCCTGGACAATGTGAGCAGAAACCTGCTGTTTAAAAGGAGCTGGGGTTGGATGTACTGTGGGTTTTGTTGTTGGTTTGTTTTTCTATATTCTGATCTATGTGTATAGCAAAAAGAGTATTTTGTAGCTACATAATATAAAATGGGATGTAGGTTGAGATTATCAGTATGGATGTCTATATGTAGCCCGGAACTATCACCATTAGGAGAAATACTCCTCATTCTGCAAGCCTGAATTTCTAGAAGGCTCGCATGGCCTCAGCACTAATGGCATGAATGTTGCACATGTGCAGTAGTCTGAGGCGACCTGTTTACTCTGTTTACAGTGCTATTGGAGAGCATATGCTGTGGGAGACGTGGAGAAAATGGCCCTGGTGAAGCTGGCCAAGTGAGTGGATGCTTGGGGTGCTTAAGCCGGTCCTCCTGGGGCAGCAGCAGTCCAGCGGGCGGGCGGGCGGGCGATCGGGCAGTCGGGCGGGCGTAAATGAGTCTGCGCATGCGCTTGCAGCGGGGTGCGGAAATGCTGGCTCAGCAGTTGAGCACCATTTTCTTTTCTTTTTTTCTCCCTCATGTTGTAGACAAACACCGAATCTTATCCAGGCTAGACACGGAGTTATATTTGAGCCCTAGACTCTTGACTGTAGAGAGTGCCACTTCTCCTGCATTGGAAATAGATTTCCTATGAGGCAAGAGATGAAAAATGAATTGAAAAAGACAGGACTAGACTAGCAGTGTGGTTCAGTGGTTGAGGACTTGCCTGTGTGCATGGGAGCACTGCTCAGAAGTAGTCATTTGATATAGTACTTATTCTCACCGGTATTAACAGGAACATTTTGGAAGGGTATATTATCTAATTGTCCAGTTTAGTTAGCTGCCTTTTTTGTAAACATTTTTTCGAACGCCTTTAATCCCAGCACCCGGGAGGCAGAGGCAGGAGGATTTCAGAGTTCGAGGCCAGCCTGGTCTACAGAGTGAGTTCCAGGACAGCCA
>NC_034604.1:29761596-29769594 GCF_900095145.1 Mus pahari | reverse complement strand
AAAAGAAAAGAAAAAAATTTATTATTTGGGAATCTCATATCATGCAACCCAATCGCACTCACCTCTCAGTTCTCCCCCATGTCTGTCCTCCCTCCCCTTAACACCCCCCACCAAAAAAAGCAAAAAAACAAACCATTTTCTGTTGTCCATATACTCATTGTAGCCTCGTCAACTTGGAGTGGTCAGTCTCCCGCCAAGGTAAGTTCTTCAAGAAAGGGTTTCTTTCTGTAACCCTGGCTGTCCTGGAACTCACTCTGTAGACCAGGCTGGCCTCGAAACGCAGCCTGCCTCTGCGTTACTGAATTCAGTTCCTCTACTTGGTGGGCACTGACAGTCTTTTGGGTCTCAATATGTTATCTATGTTTACCTGTCATTTCTGGGTTAATTACTTTTAAATTTCTGACTTGGTTTTGTTGCCTGACTTATTTAAAGCTCAATTTCTTTTGTAGGCTTCATGAACAGTTGACTGAGTCAGAGCAGGCTGCCCAGTGTTACATCAAATACATCCAAGATATCTATTCCTGTGGGGTATGTGTCAGAGCACAAGAGCCTCGTCCCAGACGGGCTCTTGTCACCTTGGTCACACCTGCTTTCCTTATCTAGGAGACAGTGGAGCATTTAGAGGAGAGTACAGCCTTCCGATACCTGGCCCAGTACTATTTCAAGTGCAAGCTATGGGATGAAGCTTCAACTTGTGCCCAGAAATGTTGTGCATTCAATGATGTGAGTATTAGATTTTAAAGGTTTTGGATTTTAGGCCACAATAGATGGTCTTTCCCACGGGTGTAGCGAGGCTTACTTTGACCTGTGGAAGTCACCTGTCAAATAGTCCCTTTTTAAAAAGGGGGCAGAACTCCATTTATTTGTAAGGAGTGATCTGAACAGTATTTTAATAATCATTTTTTGAGATTAGCACTGAATATATTTTGAAACAGCTGTGACTTTGTTTCAGACCCGGGAAGAAGGTAAGGCCTTGCTCCGCCAGATCCTGCAGCTGAGGAACCAAGGGGAGACACCCACCTCTGATGCGCCGGGTACCTTTTTCCTTCCTGCCTCACTGTCTGCAAACAACACTCCCACACGTAGAGTTTCTCCACTCAACCTCTCTTCAGTCACACCATAGTCGACTACTCTCACGTCAGCACATGGCTAGACCAATATTAAACCTTACCTCCAGTAAAGAACAGTCATGTCTGTTCTCCCAAGGACCTAAGCTCTTCTCATTTCTATAGACAGAAACAGCCTGAGGGACAGCCTATGGAACCACCTTCAGAGGCAGGCAGAAATATGGTGGGGGAGAGATGGTCTTCTGCAGCCAGCCAGCAGTGCTCCCTTCTATTCAGAGTGGCAGGCCTTGGCCTTCCTGCCACGCCACTCCCTCAAGGAATCCCTGTTACAACACTTTACCAGCAGTGATGCCACAGAAGCAAGCTTTCAGCCCTGCTGAGTCGGGCAGACAAGAACAGAGCAAAGCTCACCATGCGTGGTGCTTGTCCTCTGCAGGCACGGAGTCAGCTTGACTTTTTTTTTTTTTTAAAGACAGGGTTTCTGTGTTTCCTAGCCTGTGGCCTTTCTGCCTCAGCCTCCCTAATGATAGCATTACAGGCGAATGCTGAGTGAGGCCTGACTAGAACGACCTTTTCACTGAGAGAGTGCTGTTCTGATAACAGAGATTGAGTTTAAATACTGTGGAGCTATCAAAATCAGGCTTCTAAACCCTTCTGAGGAGATCAGTGAGGGCCAGGGGGCGGCACTGTGGCCACGCTAACTATGTACACGCGATGAAGCAACACAAGGAGCGAACTTCATGGACATTTTTGAAAGGAACTTTTTTACTTCAGATATTAAAGTCTATGCTGGTATCTTTTAGTAAATGCTTGATGTAAATTTGTTTTTTAAATCTCCAGTTTGGTTTTCAGCCTTAATCTATAAGGTTGAAGGAATTGCTTTGTTTTTCTAGGTTTCAGATATGCTTGATGTCTGCTACAATGAGCTTGTGCAGTAGGTGCTGTAGATCATTCTATGGTTAGGATCTAGCCTTCCTTCTCTTGTATTCAGAACATTTTACTTCCCTTTTAATGGAAGGAACATTAACTGGGTGCCATGAGGTAGTACATGTCTTTAATCCCAGCATTTAGAGACAGGCAGGTGGGTATTTTGACATAGCAACTTCCCTGACAGACAGAGCTACCCAAGCTGGGTATCAATTAAAATTGTACTCATTTCCTAGTGTGCACTAGGCTGGTTCCCATCGCTGTTCCTGTCCAAGGGTCTAACAGGCCAGATGGTATTTATATCAATTTTCTGTCCCCCTTTTTATATTTTTCTAAATTTGGAATCCGAATAAAAGGATAAACAAAGTCTTTATTCCATATAATATTTGTGCATGAAAAAACAAAAAAGATTATATAGGTGATTATAATACAGTAATTCTGAATACAGTTCTGGGTATATGCTGAAGCTTGAAAGAGACTTATCAGCTGAGCAGCTGACCAACCTCAGGGCAACAACCATGCATCTTTATCCCCACAACTTTAGTATTTTTTGCCAAAGGGAGATTTGAGTAAAGGAGAGTGCCGTGAGCGCAAGATCCGGGCATAAGGGCTGCTGTCTGTTGAGCTTTGGCAGGTAGGTGTTCGGGGAAGTAAGTTTCGCAGGAATGGTTTCTTTCCCGGGGGTTGATGATTTGGTTGCTGGTTTTCCTGGTTTGCTCCCAGCCGCTTTTTGGCAGAAGCTTGGCCTTGGAGCCTTAGCACCGTGTGATACTGCTCAGCAATGCAGGCTGCCTTCTTCTGAAGGTCCAGTTTCACTAGCACCATGTTATTCTGCAGCTCAGCCAGGGTCTGGTTCTAAGAACATTCAAGTTAGAGAAAACAATTATTGGGTATGCCATGTCTAGTCTAAAACATACATTTTTATCATTTAAGAGATCAGGTATCATTAGCAATGAGAAATACCATAGTATAGTGGTAGGGTGCCTGCTTAGCATACAGAAAGCTATGACATTAGCTTTATTTTTTCACTGGTTCTTCTGTTTCCCACTCACGTACACACTAGCACAGAGAGCAGGAGGCAGGGCAGGGTAGGGCCAGGCCGCGGCTAGGCTGCCCTCACCTGTTTGATTAAGATGTCATCACAGTTGGTTAATGCTTGACGAAGTTTTCCTGCTCCGGTGCTGTGGCAACAGGCTCTTTCTGCTGACTGCAGAGACTGTCCTAGTTTCTGGAGCTCTGTCCGTAGCAGCCTTATATTCTGAAAGAGTAGGAATCAGATTGTGGCCAAATCAGTCAGCAGCCATTTGAAGACAGCCTTAGGGAAGCTGGAGGCTGGTGCGCTGGCTTTAGCTAGTGAGGGCACTCCTCACCCAAGCTCGACAATCTCAGTTACATCTAGGACCCACATGGTGGGAAGAGAGAACCATTCTTCAGTCTTCCACATCACTACATACAAACAAATAATGTAAAGCAAAAACAAGCTGGCTTTCATTCCTCAGGACCCTTGCAAAAAAACCATCTTATTCTCATTTAAACCCCTGATAGAGGCCTTTGAAATAAATTAAGGTTAAATACCTTCTGGCCCTCCTCTAACTTCTTATCCACATCAATGGTGAAAGGCTTGGCTGTGGGTGGCGGTTTTAACACTTGCTGATACTTGTGCAGCTCTGAGGGGAGAAACACAGGATATACAGATAACACTTAATGCATGGGTTTTTCAGCTTTGGGCTTTAACAGCAG
This sequence comes from Mus pahari, assembly GCF_900095145.1. NCBI lineage: Eukaryota > Metazoa > Chordata > Mammalia > Rodentia > Muridae > Mus > Mus pahari. Next base: position 29,765,860 of record NC_034604.1, on the reverse strand, counting down.
CAGAGTACGATCTGGGTAGATAATGGCCTGCCTGGAGGTGGAGTCAGGACTGAGTTTGAATGCCAGCTTCCCTTCACCCACTTTCACTGCCCGGCTCCCTGCCTTCCTCACCTTCAGTGGTAGAGCTTAACTCTGTTTTGCATTGCTCTAGTTCAGCTTTAACTTCCTGGAACTGCTGAGTGGAGGCAGACGCTGCCAACCTCTGTGACCGCCGGAGGGACAGTTCACGCCCCCCTGACTGTTGTGCCACTGGCTGCTGTTTGGCTTCCTGCAACAGAGTTTCTAGCTCTTCAATTTTTTCATCCCGCTCCTAAGAGGGAAGGAGAGCAGTTTTGTCCAGGGTCAAACACCAAAGGACCAGACTAAAAGAACATAAGCTTCCTTAACATTCATGCTGACAATAGCCTATAGCACACTTTCATGCTGAACTCATCCCTGAACTTAATCTCAATAGCTGCGAGAAACTAAGGAAAACTAATAAAAATTAATTATATTACATATTACTGTTATTTCTAGAGTTTATAAAACTTAGTTTGAGATTGGCCAGAATGACAATAGTGAGGCCCTATCTCAGAAATCCATAAGATACTGGCAGTAGCAGTGGTGGTAGTGTGTGCCTTTAGTCCCAGCACTTGGGAGGCAGAGGCAGGTAGATCTGAGTTTAAGGCCAGCCTGGTCTATAGAGTGAGTTCCAGGACAGCCAGCCTTTGTTTTTGTTTGGTAAAAGTAGACATTTGTTTGTCTCAGACCCAAAGGATGGAAGCCCGTGGGTGTCGAGACTGGCTGGGGTAAACTCACCTGAATCTGTTCTTGGTAGAAAATTGTCAGTGATTCCTTCAGGATCTTTAGTTTCTCCTCATACAGTTCCTCCAACAGTTCCTTTTGGTTGTCCAAACGCTCACTGTCAGAAAATGGTAGCGAGGATCCTGAGTGAAGCTGGAGAACAGAGCCTACACCCCACTGCTGTCCCCATCACAGGGGCTGGGCTAGGGTACCTGCACCACTGCTCCCGTTGTTGCATCTGTTCCACCATCTCGTTGCAAATTTCCTCACGGAGCTCTATCTCCAACTGCAGCTTTTCTTGTCGTTCTTTTAAAAGTAGTGCTTTCATGGCTTCCACCACCTGGAGTAGCTCCTAGAAGACCACACCTATGAGCCCTCCTGCACTTTTTAAAAAGGCCCATATCTACCGGGACACCTTGTGGCACATGCCCAGCCACCAAGCTGCCACACTAGAGCTGCCTTGTGTCCTCACCTCCTTGCCGTACATGGAGATGTCAGCTTCGTCTTCAGGACTGTCCTCGAGGTCTGAGTCGGCCTTGCCCTCTTTCTTTGATCCAGGGCCAACCTGAGGGCTGTGCTCCTTGATGAATGAATGCAGGGATGGGATTTCCAGATGCACAGGTGGGGCATGCACAAGCTGGAGGGGGAAAAAAATCTCAATTGACTCCTTAACTAGATCCTAACTAGGTCCACTCTGTAGACCAGGCTGGCCTCGAACTCAGAAATCCACCTGCCTCTGCCTCCCAAGTGCTGGGATTAAAGGCCTGTGCCACCACTGCCCAGCTCCTAAGAGCTCTTTTAAGATTGCCAGTCTTGCTGGGTGGTGGTGGCCCATGCCTTTAATCCCAAGCACTCCAGATGCAGAGGCAGGTGGATCTCAGCCTGGTTTACAGAGTGAGTTCTAGGTCAGCTAGGACTACACAGTGAAACTCCGATTCAAAAGACCAAAAAAATTGGATCCAAGGAAAATACAATCATTATGTGTATAGCTTTTCACCTGGCTGGCCAGGGCTGAGAATTTGGCTGCATGAAGAGTCTCGTCATATGTAGATGCACAGGGATTCACATTGACGATCATACAGGAACGACCTCGACCTGTGAAGAAGCCTTGGAACACACGAGTCAACTTGCTGTCACGGAAAGGAATCAGGTTCTGCTTTGACCTTGCACGGAATCAGATAAATAGCATTGCTGAGTATAACCCCAGCCTTTGGCAGGGTGTGTGTATCCCAGCACCACCCTCAGTGCTGACCAGGGCCAGGCCCAGGCCACCCAGCCGACAGCTTACCTGTTCTGCTGATTCTGCCGCAGGGCAGCAATACAGCGGCCCAGGGTGTGCAGAGAAGTGTTAATGTTCCCTGCCTCCTTTAGCCGCTCACCACTTTTTTGATGTTTGCAGCGCTCTGAGCCAGCTAGGTCACACAGTGACAGTCTGGAGTAAAGCACAAGAGCTGATGTAAGGAACTCAGTTTGTTCTAAAATTCTCTAGGGAAGGGCCCTTCCAAGCTGTTTATATCAGAAGAAGGGAAAGAGCAAATTCCTTTGAGAAGTTCCCTTCTGCCCCCATAACCACATGGCCAAGATGATCAAATTTCTAAGTGGGAAAACTTACTCACTGATCTTGGGCACTATATCCCCTTCTCCCTGAAGGTGCAAGATTCTGATTGAGAAGATGCTGTGACTGAAAAGGAAAAGGGAAAAATTACTCTATAACTTCTATGATCAGGTGGAAGGCTAAAGCTGTCTGGATATAGTCAAGCGTCAATTCTCACAGCTGACCTGCGGCTAGAGTGCTGGTTCATGTGGGTGCTGGCAAAGCTCTGGTTCTTGCGACCCACTTTCAAAAGTTTCCAGGCTTCCTCAACATCACGAACATGAATCCAATTGAGATCTGGGGCCAAGAGAGTAAGGTGGGAACACTTGGCCCCTCTTCTAATTTCCCCACATCCCTCCAGGTTTCCTGCCAACCTCCTCTACCTGTGTGTGCATACCTTTCACATAAGGATTGCCGTTCTGATCCTCACACAGTCGAAGTGTCTGTCTCTTATGCTGATGGCTAGGTGATTCTAACAGGTCATAAAGCAATTCATTGTAGATCTCAAAGAAGGAGATCCAGACAGAGAAGCGAATGTCTGTTGGAACACTTACTGGGACTGTGTCTGGCTGTGCCCATAATTGACTTGTTTCTGTGAAAAAAACCAACATAATACATGTATGTCATTAACCATGGAGAATTCCATTTTACTTTGGTCTACAGAAACTTAGAAAGATGAAGTCCCAGTTACAGTCCCTGATCTATACCTCTTACCGCTGTTGGGAACAGGGAGCGGGTCATATCCCCCCCGACCCTCCCAACCCGGACTGCCCAGCATAGAGCTCACTCATGGTACACACCATCTAGCTGGCTACTGCTGGTGAACTGACTGGTGGAAGATAGCCCAGCAACGCCACTGTCAAAGCTATTGCTGGCACCTATCCGACTTTCAGTGTGGACACGTTTCTTCACGGAGGTGGACAGCTCCTCCTAAAAGGGCATAGAGAAAAGATAAGCACTAATCTTTTCTAAAATCTGTACTATTTATCCCAACTTCATGAGCACTTCACCTCTTGGAGGCCTCCAATTAGCAAGGACAGCTTCTTCATTTCCTCCTGTCGAATCTGCTTGCTGTCTAGCCAGATTACTTCATTGGGCAACAAGGGCTTCAGATCAGGTGTTGGATGAAGTTGGCCCTGGAGACTATTAAAGATGAGAGCCAGAGACTGAGGCAGGATCCCCGCATCCTTACTAGTACCTGGAATAATAGCAGTAAGACCTTTTACTCAAGGCATCAAAGGGAAAACCAACCTTAAGTTGCCAGTTGGCACCCCTGCTGAAGCTTACTACTGACCTTGAATTGTGTATGTTTTCCCCGAGTTGGTGACTCCATAGGTGTATATGAGCCAGTTCTGCCCTTTGAGGACATCCTTCACCATCTCCTTCATGGTCAGGTTGAAGAAGGCCACCTGTCCCACTTCTGGCCCAAATATCTAGAAAGAGACCAATTTCTCAGAAGCCACGTTGCATCTGCCATCTGTCTCCTGGACAGGACTAATAGATACAGTCCTCCTGTGGAGATTGCTCAAGCAGGTTTTCCTGACGGACTCTAGTTGTTCCTAAATGCTAAAGACTCCCATCACCCCCTGCTAGTACAGTTCATCCTAATTAAACACTAAAGGAATGCTATTAAGTGTAATGCTGTGCACACACACGGGCTTGCACAGTTGGTTGTAAGCATGGGTTTGGAGACGGTAGATCCAAATCTCAGTTCTGTCTTTACCACTGAATAGCTCTATAGCTTCAGCAAAATTCCCGTCACTGAGCTGGGCAGTGGTGGTGCACGCCTTTAATCCCAGCACTAGGGAGGCAGAGGCAGATGGATTTCTGAGTTCGAGGCCAGCCTGGTCTACAGAGTGAGCTTCAGGACAGCCAGGGCTATACAGA
>NC_034604.1:29759348-29761155 GCF_900095145.1 Mus pahari | reverse complement strand
AAGGCCACCTGTCCCACTTCTGGCCCAAATATCTGGGAAAAGGTGAATTTGTGAGTGGCCTGACCAATTCCCCTCTCATTACTCTTTAAGGCAAAGGAGTCTTTGGGTGCCTGTAGCACAAGGGTTTCCGTATTCTCCATACAGACGCAGCCCTGAGGAGGTAGAAAGCAGGGTTAATCCAGCAAGCACAGTGTGTGTGTGTCTGGAATCTCCTGTACCACAGCAATCCACCTTAAATCCTACCTGATCTTCCTGTCGGTCCAACTCAGCCGTTGAGAACGGTCGGATTCGAAGGTAAACTTTCACCTTCTCTGAGGTGTCCTCTACCGGAGCCTGTAACAGATCAGAGTTACCCTGTAACCAGGATCGTAGGACACATGCTTCTGCTCCCTCATCCCTCGTTAAGCGGTCAGGTGTAGCCATTCTTTGGTTCCACATCATTCTAGCACACATGAAGTCTGTTACCCTCCCCTGTCCAACACTGCCCTGCAATCCTGGCTTGCCATATCTGAGTGAGAATGGGTTGTTAAGAGGCCGGGCATGGTGGCGCACTCCTTTGATCCCAGCACTTGGGAGGTATTGGCAGGTAAATTTCTGAGTTCGAGGCCAGCCTGCTCTACAGAGTGAGTTCCAGGACAGCCAGGGCTACACAGAGAAACTCAGTCTCAAACCAAAAACAAAACAAAACACCCCCCTCCCGAAAAGAATGGGTTGTTAGAAAATCACCATCTGCCAGGTATGACGGTGTGTGCTTTTAGTCTCAGCACTCAGTAGTAGGTAGGAGGGGGAATCAGAAGTTTAAAGCCAGCCTTGACTATAATACTATCTCAAAATCAATAATTTTTATTTATTTATTTATTTGTGGAGGTGTGAGATCCACTGGAGTCTGGAGTTACAGGCAATTGAGAGCCATTCAACATTGGTGTTGTGCCTAAGTTGGGTCATCTGAAAGAACAGGAAGGGCTCCTTGACCCTGAGCCATCTCTTCAATTCTGATAAATACAATTTTTTTCAAAGCACAGTAATGAAAACTGGGTTAGTAAGACAGCTCACCTTGCTGAACAAAGCTGCCAACTTTAGTTCAATCCCAGGAATCCATATAAAGAAGGGAGAGAAGTGAGTCTACAAAGTTACCCTCTGACTTCCACATGTCCATATCCCCATCATAGGCACATACAGTAATAATAATAATAGACATGCATGAATCAGAGCCCCAATCTAGTAGTTAGGAGACCATGAACAAGTTCTGAGTGACTTGAAGAATAAACTTAGTAACTACTCCATTCATTCAGCAGATATTTAGAGAATGTCTCTGTATTCCCAAGGACACTGAATTCTGAGTAGTGAAAATGTATTGCATCTAGTGGACAGAGGCCAGAAACACTACTAAACATCTTGCTAAGCATAGGGCAGCCCCCTCCAACAAAGGTTTGGCTCCAAACGTCAATAGTGCTATAACTGAGAATCTTTGGCCTTCCAAAAGAAAGACTAAAGCAATAGCAGCTAAAATTATTTATGAGACAAGAATTCCATGATTCTCAGCAAATAATTGTGGTGCTGATATCTGAACCTAGGTCATACTAAATATGTACTCTGACACCTTCCATCCTTGTACCTATTAATAAATAGCCTGCACACTGGAGAAATAAGATATTCTTCCCTAACTGAAGGCATGATACAACTGCAACTGGGATATTTCATGAATATAATGCCAATAATATTCTTATAGATATAGACTTTTCCCTTTGTTTTGCCCTGTTTTTGTTTTTCTTTTGGGGGGGTGGTGGATTGTTTTTTTTTTTTTTTT
>NC_034604.1:29752322-29759028 GCF_900095145.1 Mus pahari | reverse complement strand
CTGTAGCTGTCTTCAGACACTCCAGAAGAGGGCGTCAGATCTTGTTAAGGATGGTCCTGAGCCACCATGTGGTTGCTGGGATTTGAACTCTGTACCTTTGGAAGAGCAGTCGGGTGCTCTTACCCGCTGAGCCATCTCACCAGCCCCTGTTTTGGTTTTTCAAGACAGGGTTTCTCTGTGTAGCACTGGCTGTCCTGGAACTCATTTGGTAAACCAGGCAGGCCTTGAACTCAGAGATCTGCTATTTCTGCCTCCCAAGTGCTGAGATTAAAAGTATTCACCACAATTCCCAGCTTTATCCTTAATTTTTAACTGATCTTTCACTTCTTCAGGATTACTGGCCATTGATTTCATACTACCTTGTATAAACAACTGTTAGCTGAAGATACCACATTCTGCCTCTAAGCCACTCAACTCCTTTACCTGCTTGTCCTCCAGAGAGGTGGAGATGACAGAGCAGTCTGACAACAGGTCCTTTCGGACCACAGATCTCAGATCTGCAGCTGTGGATTCTAACACGGGAGAGTCTACAACATCCTCATCAGAGAGTAAGCCCGCTGGCGGAGAAAGGATCCCGTGAGACATGACAAGCAGAGTCCGTCTATGTCTAAAAAGAGACAAGAATAGATGGGTAGAATGTTAACGCACAAAACCTGCAAACTTGTAAGTTAAAAAGAGTCACCTGGTAAGGGGGGGAGGGGGAGATGTCCTTGCTTTGGACACTAGGTCGAGACTATACACCATTATCAGCCAAGGGGAAGAGAATGAGAATAACTGATACAGCCGGAGGCTGCACGATCCACAGAGGCTGTCTACAGGCCCGCCAGTGAACGTGTGTTTCAGGATCCCAAGGGTACTTTTCCAACCTCACACCAAAGACCACGAGACCTCGGGAATGATGGAAGCCACAGGAGCCTTCTGCGGACTATGACACGCAAGCAGCAGCTGATAACCAGGGCTCCAGCCCAATTGCACTCACCCGAAGACAGTCTGCCTCGCCGCTTCTCTGATCCCAGCTTCTCCCCGCCGGCGCACCAAGACTCCTGCTGCCTGAGAGCACAACTCCGCCCACGAGGAGTAGCTTTGTTCCTCATACAATGTTTTAAATTGCGCGCTGAGCTTGTCCGGCCAATCATAAAGCAAAGCCTGAACGACCCAATCAGCAAAAGGGAGGAGGCAGCGCCGACCGGAAGACCGTTTGCTTTTAATGTGGTTCCGGGTTACCAACTGACACTTCCAAGTGGTTCGTTATGGTATTCGTGTCGCTTAGTTCTAAATCTAGACGTTTCTTTTCTGAGGCTTCAGCCGCGATCCCTTGTCCTTTATTATTTAAAAAGATTTTTTTTCCTCGAGGGACTTCGCTTCTATTTGGGCAAACCGACCCGCCCACATTACCCACGAGGCACCGCGAACGGAGTCGCACTGTATTTCCCAGAGTTCCCCGCGTCTGTCGCCAGCGTTGAAGACGTCGAAGCCAAGATGGCGACCGGGACAGGCAGTGAGTATCGGCCCCCCTTTTATAGTCAAGGCCTTTGTAGAGTCGAGACTAGCATCCCGCTTCTCAGGCGTGAAAGGCGTGGGAGGAGTGGGTTTTTGGAGAGCGCAGAGCTCAGAGACCTGCCTTTCCTGTCGCTTTCGGGACCCACGCCTGGGGTTTAACAGTGTTGGGAGGAGACGGAGGCTGTTGAGAAACAGCCCGGGAAGCCTTTGTGGGCGGGCTAGGCGCTGCCTAGGGTGAGGCGGAAAGGCAATGTGGTGGCCAGCGACTCCGCTGCTTATCTAACCGAGCGGTGAGCAGCAGTCGAGGTGCTGTGTTCACTGTAGGCGTTCCCTGCCGCAGGGGGGAACGCGTCTCGCGGAGTTCAGCCATTTTTCTGCTTCCCCACGGAACCGTTTTATAGCGGACGGTGAGGGGCGGGGCCGCGTGTAAACAAGTTTATGCAGAGGAGGAGGCGGGGCCCGTGGCCGCTTGGAACCTTGGGAAATAAGCCCGAGTTCAAACTGAAAGTTTTAGAAGTGGTTTTTTTGTTTTGTTTTTTTAAATGAGAACTTTTTTTTTTTTTTTTTTTTTTAACGTAACACTGCCTTTTTTGTTGTTGTTTTTTGGAAGCAGACCACCTTGAAGCCGTGGCATTTAAACACGATGTTCTAAAAAATGTGTACCGTACTTTTTCAATAAAAGTACCGTAGCCATCAATGGTGATATTACACTGGGACGGTGAAAAACAATCAAGACTTGTTGATAATAATTGATGGTAATGGTTCACACTGTTGGAAGCAGTTCGAAATGCATTTATTTTGAGACACAGGCTTCTATCGTGTGACTGATCCTGGCTGGCCTGGAACTCAGGCACACCGGGCTAGTCTCACAGAAGTCTGCGCAGGCAGCTCTGCTTCCTGAGAGCCAGGGTTACTTCTCCACAGTAATCTTGCCTGGGTTGTTATTTTGTATGAGGCGTTTAGCAGTTCTGGGGCTAAGGACTAGCTCAGAGGTTGTTACTGAGCCTTCTTTATTTCCAGAGCACAAGCTGCTGAGTACTGGCCCAACAGAGCCATGGTCCATCCGAGAGAAGTTGTGTTTAGCATCTTCTGTCATGAGGAGTGGGGATCAGAACTGGTAAGGAATCGAAGATACCTGATTTCTTGAGCCGTCAGAAGTCTCTGAGCCTACTGAGTATCTTTCTTTTTGTGTTTTGTTTGTTTGTTTTTGAAACAGGCTTTCTCTGTGTAACCCTGGTTATCTTAGAATTCACTCTGTAGATTAGGCTGGCCTGAACTCAGAGAATGCCTGCCCCTGCCTTCCTAGCACTGGAATTAAAGACATAAATGCAATCCAGCTAGCCAGGACTAAGTATTTTTCACCTCAGTATATTCCTTTCTTAAGTTTCCTTAAGCTTTATGGAGTAGTCAGCTTTACCAAAATACAAATCACAGACCATAAAATAAGGGGAAATATTGATGGTTTCTTCTATTTTCACAAAGTTGTACAGCCATCCCTTCAGTTTAAGAAGTTCCTTTAATCTTTAAAGTAAATTTCCCTCTCTCTCTTTCCCTAGATTGGGCTTCTTTTAGGTATAAGATGTAGTCTTTTGGGATTAGCTTTTTAGTCAATTAACATAGCACTCTTCAAGGTTTATTCGCATGTAACAGACATTACTAGTTCTTTTCTAGTATTGGCCAGATAATAGTACAAACCATCCTTTCCATAGCCTTGGAGATTTAGTTCCAGGACCTTTGAGGGTATAAAAATGGTAGTAACTCAATCCCTTTACATAAGATACCTCATATTTGCATGTAACCAACACATATCCTCCTGAATACTCCAGATTATCTCTAGATTACCTAATGCAATGAAATAGCATATAAGTGGCTTAGGACAGAGGAACCTGTGGGTGGTTACACTTTGGCAAACCCCTATCTCCAAAAATATTTCACATTACAGTTCATAGTGGTAGCAAAATTACAAATATGAACTAGCAACAAAGATAATCTTATGGTTGGGGGGGGTCATCACAACTGAGAAACTATATTAAAGGGAGGCAGCGTTAGGAAGGTTGAGAGCCACTGGTTTAGGGAGTGTGTCTGTACAGGTACAGACACGGCTTTGTGTTTGTTTTTGGATATGACTGTAAGGTCCAGCCTAGACTGAGCACCTCCACGAATGCACATCCCTGACTCTAGTCAACTGCATACTCAGTACCTGACATTGGGGCTCCACCTTCGTGCAGGTGTGGATGAGGTCTTTGTGGACTTTGTCTTCAGTTCCCTGGAGATCTCACCCAAGAAGCAGAGTCTCTGGGTCATGTGGTAGCTCCAGGTTTGGTTTTTTGGTTTGTTTTTTCAGGAACTGCCGAAACATTTCCTTTATTATTTTAAAAATTATATATCTTGATTTGCGTGTTGGGTGGGGGTTATGGGTATATGAGTGCAGAATTTTCTGAAAGCCAGAGGAGGACATCAGATCCTCTGGAGTTGCAGACAGATGTGAAACATCTGACTTGACATGGGTTTGTAGAACAGATTTGGGCTCTATGTAAAAGCAATATGTGCTCTTAACCCCTGAGCCATTTCTTCATCCCTCCAAATTTTGGAGTAGACGTACTGGGGGTAGAACTCAAAATTTGGTGCATGCTGGGTAAAGATTCTACCATCTTTTTTTTTTTTTTGAAGACAGAGTCTCACTCTGTAGATCCGGCTGGCCTCCAACTCACAGAGGTGCTCCTATCCTGTCTTGTAAGTGCTAGGATTAAAGGCATGTGCCACCATGCTCAGCAAAAAAAATAAAAAAGAAAAGATAGCCTAGGCTGTCTACTGCTTCAGCGTACCCCACCAGCTTGTGACTAGCGTACCCCACCAGCTTGTGACTAGCGTACCCCACCAGCTTGTGACTAGCGTACCCCACCAGCTTGTGACTAGCGTACCCCACCAGCTTGTGACTAGCGTACCCCACCAGCTTGTGACTAGCGTACCCCACCAGCTTGTGACTAGCGTACCCCACCAGCTTGTGACGCAGGTTCAGACCTTGTCTGTTTCTTTGCTGCTTTCTTGCTTTCATGACAGGGTCTTACTATGTAGCTGTGGCTGTCCTGAAACTCACCATGTAGATAGACCAGGCTATCCTCGAACTCAGGTCTTTTTGCCTCCTGAGTCCTGAGATTAAAGGTGTGAGCACTATGACTGACTCAACCCTTTATTCCTTTTAGCTAAGCTAGCTTCAAACTCCCTATGTAGCCTAGGATGACCTTGAACTCCTGGTCCTGCCTTTACCTCCTGAGTACTGTGATTACAGGCATGTACCATGAGGCCCAGGTTTTGTAGTACAGATCAAACCAAGGTTTCACACATGCTAGGCAGATACTCAGCTAACTGATCTATATCCCCATCCTTATAAGTTTCTTTTTCCGCTTCACTATATTTCTTTATTTTTATAGTAGCTATGCTAGGAAGTCATCTCATTACAGATTTTCCTTCATACTTGTTGGGTAATTGCATGTGTGCATAAGTGTGGGTGGAGGTCGGAAGACAGCTTGCAGGATTTGGTTTTCTTTCCACCTTGTGGGTTGTGGGGCTCAAAGACATGTCTCAGGCTTGAGGACAAGTGTCTTTATCAGCTGAGCTGACTTACTGCACCTTGGTTTTGTCTTTTTTGTTGTTTGTTTGTTTTCGAGACAGGGTTTCTCTGTGTAGCCCTGGCTGTCCTGGAACTCACTCTGTAGACCAGGCTGGCCTCGAACTCAGAGATCTGTTGCCTCTGCCTCCCGAGTGCTAGGATTAAAGGCGTGCGCCACCACCACCCAGCGGTTTTATCTGTTTAAGACAGGATTTGTCTGTGTGTGTAGTCCAGACTAGCCTAGGTCTCAGTGATTTCCCCCGTCTGGCTTTCTGACCTGAATTACAAATGTGAGCTATCACATCTAGTAGCTTATTGTTTGGGGCTTTTGTTTTTGTTTTTCTGTGTAGCCCTGCCTGTCCTGGAACTCACTCTGTAGACCAGACTGGCCTCAAACTCATAGAGATCCACCTGCCTCCCTGAATGCTGGGAATAAAGGTGTATAACAACACTGCTTGGCATTCTTTTTTTTTTTTTTTTTTTCTTTTTTTTTTTTTTTAGATTTAGATTTATTTATTATTATATCCAAGTACACTGTAGCTATCTTCAGATACACCAGAAGAGGGCGTCAGATACCGATGGTTGTGAGCCACCATGTGGTTGCTGGGATTTGAACTCAGGACCTTCAGAAGAGCAGTTGGTGCTCTTAACCACTGAGCCATCTCTCCAGCCCACTGCTTGGCATTCTTAACGTTGTTTTGATACACATTTCTCTGTTCAATTGTGTGTGGGAATGAATATCTTTTCCTGTGGTTCCTGGGCTCAAACTCAGGTTGTATAGAACAAGGACCTATATCTGATAAGCTGGCCCTGATTTTTCTTTTTTTTTTTTTTTAGTCCATTTTTTGTTTGGTTGAATTTCTTTGAATAATTGCATTATATTTCTTTGTGCGTTCTGGATCCTAATCCTCTGACTTTCTCCTTTTTGTACATTTATACTTTTTTAAAGAAGCACTCTTGTTTTAGTTTTTATGTGTGTGTGCTATGTTTGTGTAGACTAGAAGAGTGTGCAAGAGCCCCAGATCTGGAGTTACAGATGGTTTTGAACCACCATATGAGTGCTGAGAATTGAACCTAGGTCCTCTGGAAGAGGAACCAATGATCTTAACCACTGACTTATCTTTCTAACCTGTCTTCATATTTTTTGATTGGTATTGTTTACAACACAAAAGTTTTGAAAAAAAATTTTTTTTTATTTTTATTGGGGGGGGGGTGTGCTATCTGGAACTAACTGTATTGACCAGGCTGGCCTTGAACTCATAAACTTGTCTGCCTCAGCCTTTCAAATGCTGAGATTAAAGGCATGAGCTGCCAGGCCCAGCCAAAAGTTGATACCAGTTTAGTTTCTTCCATTGCTTTACTTGAGAATTGGCTAGGAGAATATGTTTTGCTTTTTTGTTTGTTTGTTGGCTTTTACTATTAAACTTTTTTTTTTTTTAAGAATTATTTATTTTATGTATATAAGTACATTGTAGCTGTATTCAGACACACCAGAAGAGGGCATCTGATCTCTTTACAGATGGTTGTGAGCCACCATGTGGTTGCTGGGAATTGAACTCAGGATCTCTGGAAGAACAGTCAGTGTTCCTAAGCACT
>NC_034604.1:29733774-29752267 GCF_900095145.1 Mus pahari | reverse complement strand
TGTATCAGTGTTTTGCCTGCATATATATATATATATATATATATATATATATATATATATATACACACACACACATACATACACCATGTGCTTTTCTGGTTCCTTTGGAGAGCAAGTCATCGGATCCTCAGAGACTGGCTAAGTAGTTGCGAGTCACCAGGAGTGCTGGAAATTAAACCTGGGTTATCTGCAAAAGCAACAAGTTCTCTCAACCACAGAACCAACTCTTCAGCCCTGTACTGTTGTTTTGTTGTTGTTTTTTAAGAGAATTATTTATTTCATGTATATGAGTACACTGTAGCTGTCTTCAGACACACCAAAAGAGGGCATCTGATCTCATTACAGATGGTTGTGTTGCTGGAGATTGAACTCAGGATCTCTGAACTCAGGATCTCTGGAAGAGCAGTCAGTGCTCTTAACCACTGAGCATCTCTCCAGCCTGTACTTTTTTTTTAAACATACGGTTTTGGGTATGGAGGTCAGAGGACATCTTTGTGAAGTTAATTTTTTCCTTAGGTTCCTGAGCAAGCAACTTCACCTGATTTTGCTAGCCCTGTTTTTTTTTTTTTTTTTTTTGCAAGAGCTTTTGTTTTGTTTTTTGTTTTTGTTTTGTTTTTCAAGACAGGGTTTCTCTGCATAGCCCTGGGCAAGAGCATTCTTATTTTTTTAAATGTGGTGTGTGTGTGTGTGTGTGTGTGTGTAAATGCAGGTGCTTTTGGAGGTCAGAAGCATTGGATCCCTATGGGACTGGAGTTAGAAGCGGCATACCACCTGTGTGGGTACTGAGAACTGAATTCAGGTCCTCTGCAACAGCATTGCATTGTCTTGATCACTGAGTGATCGCTCTAAGCCATTTTTGTCATTTTTGTTCTTTTTTTTTTAAAGGTTTATTTATTTATTATATGTAAGTACACTGTAGCTGTCTTCAGACACTCCAGAAGAGGGCGCCAGATCTCGTTACGGGTGGTTGTGAGCCACCATGTGGTTGCTGGGATTTGAACTCAGGACCTTCGGAAGAGCAGTCGGGTGCTCTTACCTGCTGAGCCATCTCACCAGCCCAGCCATTTTTGTTAAGACTATCTGACTCTAAAGTCCTGGCTGGAATTTACCGTGTAGTTGACCTTGACTACTTCCCAAAGGCTAGAATTACAGGCATCCACTACTCTACCTGGAATTATTTATTTTAAAAGCAGGACCATAATCACATAGAATGTTGTCCTGCCTCAGCTTCTCAAGTTGCTAGGATTATAGGTATGTACCACCACAACCAGCCTACCTTTCAGTTTTCTTAAGCCTTATAATCAAATAGTTTCTTTCTGAGACAGATTTTCATGGGTTGTTAGTTAGTTAGTTAGTTAGTTTGTTTGTTTGTTTGTTTGTTTTAAAGACAGGGTCTGCATATGTGGTCTAGTTTGACTTGAACTCACTATTGGCCCAGCCTGGCTCAGAAATCTTAGTGGTTCCTCATTGTGGAACCAGTACTTGTGAGTCAAGGATAGCCTTAAATTTGATCTTCCTACCATACCCAGCTCAAATATAAAGGAAAATCTTTCCCTTCTGGAAGGGGGAAATAAGAGGATCAGGAAATCTAGTCTAGCATGAACTACATAAGACGTTTCTTTTAAAAAGAAAACAAAACCAAAAAAGTAAGCCATCGGCCAGAGATGAGTAGAGTACCTAACATTGTCAGGCCTCTGGATAAACTAAACTGGATGTCAACATGTGTTTCTGGAATCTAGGAGGACATTGAAGCAGGGGTCAGAAGTTCTGGATCATCCTTAGGTCAGGGCTTGACCTGATACTTGAGACTCTGACCAAACACAACTAAACCCATAAATTTTAACTGTTGAGATGGGCTTATAAAATTTCAGCACCAGTTAAAAATTTTTCTGCAACGTTTGTCATTATATGTATAGGTGTTTTGAGACTGGGTCTCTATTACTCTGACTGACCTAGAACTGGCCTTGTAAACCAGACTGGCCTTGAGTAATCTTCCTATGTCTGCATCCAGAGTACTGGGGTTACAGGAGTACATCTTCATACCTGGCCAGCTGTTACATTTTTCAAAACAATCAAATCTGGAGTAGTTTTTGTTCTTTTCTTTTTCTCTCTCCCAAATATAGTTGATACTTAACAATTCAAAAAGAAGGCATCACTGTAGTAGTTTATTGTTCTGTAATATTTAACAGTATGACATATTTCGGTGATAAAATTTGGGAAAAAACTTGAGTTCTTTACTTGAAGCAATATATGTCTCCCTGAAATGTTTGTTATTAAGGTTGGTTTTTTGTTACTAGCCTCCAAATCTCTATGTAGCTCCAACTCATGGGATCTTGACCTCAAGATTTTATCTGTCTTATGATTGTTGGGATTATTTGTATGCACTAACACAGGCAGATAATATTTAATTACAGAAAGTTGTACAAAGATTGACTCTTGTCTTCTAATTCAGTGGCTGTGACCTTGTCTTTGTTCATGTTGTTACTTTTCCCCATTAATGTATGTATTCACTTGCTATCCCAGTTGTAGCCCCTCACACCTCTTCCCGGCCCTCTCCACATGAACCCTCTCCCCATCCCATCCTCCCTTTCACCTCTGAGAAGGGGGAGGTCCTTTCTAGGGAACCTGCACCTCAAGTCACTACAGGACTAGGCCCATCCTCTCCCACTGAGGTCAGACAAGACAGCCCAGTTGGGAGGGGTGGCAGGATTCACAAGCAGGGTAAGCCCTCACTCCGTTTGTTGGGGGACTTGCGTGAAGACTGCACATGCTCTTTGGTTGGTCATGTCGTTACTTTGATTACAGATACAGTCTAGTGTTTAAAGAACCTAGTTAATGAAAACGCTCTTGGGGGATTGGTTTGTTGGGTTATTTTTGACATGGGGTTTTACTTTGTTGCCCTGACTGCCTGGCTGGCCATGTAGACCACAACCCAGCTGATTTTTTTGGGCCATGGTTGCGGAGTAGGGGTGGTGGTGGTGGTGATGACGACGGGGTCTTGTTATTTATTTCTGATTGGTCTGATACTCATGAGGCTCAGGATAACCTCAAACTTCTGATAGTTCTCTTATCTCACTCTCCTGTTTGTTAGAACTATAAGCACATATTGTACACAGTAAATATATATATATATATATATATATATATATATACATACACACACACACTTAATAAAATCTAAACAGTTGAGCATGCTGGTGCATGCTTTTAATCCTTGCCCTCAGGATTCTGAGGCAACTGGATCTTTGTGAGTTGAAGGCCAGCCTGCTCTACAAAAGGAGTTCCAGGACAGTTTCACATTAAAAACTCTGTCTCTTAAAAAAGAAAAGGTGGGCTGGTGAGATGGCTCAGTGGGTAAGAGCACCCGACTGCTCTTCCAAAGGTACAGAGTTCAAATCCCAGCAACCACATGGTGACTCATAACCATCCGTAACAAGATCTGACGCCCTCTTCTGGAGTGTCTGAAGACAGCTACAGTGTACTTACATATAATAAATAAATAAATCTTAAAAAAAAAAAAAAAGAAAAGAAAAGGTGTTAATAAAGTTATTTGAATACAGTTTCATAATGATGGTTAAGAGAGAAAGGGACTACTCAGAAGGAAAATGAGAGCAGGGTGTAGGCTTCTCAAAAACCAGTCCTAAAAGAAAACTATATTAAATATAGGAGCTGGTTTCTTCAAGGGAAATGGCCATAGAGCTAATTTTAAAAATTAATCCAGGCTGTGGATATAATTTTGTCATATAGTATTTGCCTACCTATGTGAGGCCCTGGATTCATTTAAAGATTTTAACATTGCATTTTTATTTATTGTGCATGTGCGTGTATATAGGTATATGCAAACCACTGTGGTGGTGTGGAAGTTGGAGAACAATTAGTAAGAGTTGATCCTTCTACTCTGTAGATAAAGTAGATTGTAAGTTCTGGGGGGAGTCAGGATCAAGCTTGGCAGCAAGTGCCTTTCCTTTACCCACTGGGCCATATAACCAGCCCGAGTTGCTTTGTAAATTGTTGCGTCATTTTCCATCATCAGGTATTCCAGAACTAGAGGTGTGGCTGTGGGGAAGCACTTACCTAACTTGTTTGTGAACCTCAAGTTTTTATTCTCAGCACTGAAAAGTAGGTAGATAGAGCTAATAATAAAGGAAAGGCATTCTAATACTTCAGTTGCAATTCTTTGTTCTATGTGATCGCTAAACTTTGAGCTCAGTGTACCTCAAGGCTTTTCTCATTTTTGTAGGGTATCAGTTAGCAGAGCAATCAAGCCCTTTGCAGAACCTGGCCGGCCTCCAGACTGGTTCTCTCAAAAAGTAAGTTACCAATCAGATTTTCTTTTATGCCCATTGGAATATGAAATTGATTCTTTATCGGGTTTGTCTTGTTGCCTACAAGGTTTTCTGTATCATGAAGGGGAAAATAACTTACAATGCTATAGGCTGGGTGTGCTGGTACATGCCTGTAATTCCAGCAGTTGGGAGATGAGTAGGAACATGATATCATGTGCGAGACCAGCCTGGTTTACATGCAGAGTTGCAAGCCAACCAGGGCTACTTAACAAAGCCTGGATGGCTCAGTGGTTAAGAGCACTGACTACTCTGCCAGAGGTCTTGAGTTCAGTTTCAGCAACCAGAGGGTGGCTCACAACCATCTGTAATGGGATCTGTTGCCCTGTGTTCTAGTGTGTCTGAAGACAGCTACAATGTTATGTATATATAATAAACATAAAAATAATAAACCTTTAAAAAGAAAGAAAACCAAAGGAAACCATGGCTATGGGAGCGTAGCTCAGTGGGTAAAGTTCTGGTTGTACAAGCACAGAGACTGGAGTTTGGATCCTTAAACCCACTTAACATACCAAGAAGCCATGGCAGCCCACCAGTTCTTACACTAACTGGAAGAGAGGCAGTCAGTAATCCTTGGAGCAAGCTGGCTTTCTAGACTAGTTGAAACAATAAGCTCCAGTTTCTTTATAGGACCCTACTTCAAAGAATAAGGTAAAGACTGATTGAGGAAGACTCCCAAATTTCATCTTGGGTGTCCACATGCATGTGCACACACAAGTACCGCACTAATGCATGTGTGTGAACATGTGAACACAATAGGGGCTAGGAAGATGGCTCAGCAGTTAAGAGCACTGACTACCTTTCAGAGGACCCAGTTTCAAATCTCAGTACCCACATAGCAGTTCACAAGTGTCTGCACCTCCAGTTCTAGGGAATCTGCCACACTTACACATGCAGGTAAAATATGAATGTACATAAATTTTTTTTTTAACATTTTAATTAATTTTTTAAAAGTAAAAAAGGACTGGAAAGAAGGTTTAGTGGTTAATACTCTTGCAAAGGACTCGGGTTTGGTTCCTAGCACCTGCATCTGGTGGCTTATAAATAACTCTGGTTTCTGGGAATCCAGTACCATCTCTGGTCTCTGAGGGCACCTGAAGGCAGATAGCACACATAAATTCATGCAGGCATACATACACAGACATAAATTAAAAATAAAATTTTAAGTAAAAATATTTTAAAATTTCTCCAAATTAGAAACAAAAGAAAATGCCTTGTTTGTTTGTTTTGGGTTTGGGTTTTTTTTTTTTTTTTTTTTNGGTTTTTCAAGACAGGGTTTCTCTGTGTAGCCCTGGCTGTCCTGGAACTCACTCTGTAGACCAGGCTGGCCTCGAACTCAGAAATCT
Organism: Mus pahari; assembly: GCF_900095145.1. Lineage (NCBI taxonomy): Eukaryota > Metazoa > Chordata > Mammalia > Rodentia > Muridae > Mus > Mus pahari. Next base: position 29,746,578 of record NC_034604.1, on the reverse strand, counting down.
ACCTGCCTCTGCCTCCCAAGTGCTGGGATTAAAGGCGTGCGCCACCACTGCCTGGCACCATTTAAAAAAAAATTTAGTAGTAGTTCTGTGTGTTCATGTGTGAAAGGCAGAGGCTAACGCTCAGGAATCAGTTTCATCCTGGCTTCTAGGGATTGAGTTCAGGTTGTTTACCCACTGAGCCACCTTCCCAGCCCCAGACACACAGTGAGTCTCTCTTTAGAGGAAGGGTTTCACTGTGTATCCCTGGTGGTCATAGACCTCACTAAGTAGACCAGGCCAACCTTAAACTCAGAGCCCCTTTGCCTCTGCTTCCCACCAGGGCCAGCTAACGACACAGTCGTGGATGGGTCTCCTCACTGAGTCTTACTACTCTGGTTGAAACTTGGAAAGCTTGTTTCCGAGCTTGCTTGTCACCTTTTTCTTTCTTTCTTTTATAGCATTGTGCTTCTCAGTATTCTGAGCTCTTAGAGACTACTGAGACTCCAAAGTGAGTATAAACCCAGGTACACACCTGTCTGGTCAGGAAGTGTTTACTGTGGGAATATATCTTATTGGGTGAGAAAAGTATAGCAGATGTTATGATTAAATGGTAGAAAAGGCTTAAAGAATACAAGTGGGAACAAATGTCCTCTTAAGTTTGGATTTATTGTTTGATTTTCCACAGACGGAAACGGGGTGAAAAAGGAGAAGTGGTAGAAACTGTTGAAGATGTGATTGTTCGCAAACTGACTGCTGAGAGAGTTGAAGAACTGAAGAAAGTCATAAAGGAGACACAGGAGAGATACAGGTAGTTATCAGGTGACTTGGGAGCGACATCGGAAAACAGAGAGAGCTGACTTGTGGTACATACAAGATTAAGTTGGTGTTTATGAGTGACAGGGTCTTACTGTAGAGTTCTGGCTGGCCTGAACTCTGTCTGTAGACTAAGCTAGAGTCCATCATCCTCTGTGGTGGCAGACACTTTTAATCCTAGGACTTCGGAGGCAGAGGCAGGCAGATCTCTTAAGTTCAAAACCAGCCTGATTCTCAGAGTTAGTTCTAGGACAGACAGGGCTACACAGAGAAACTCTGTCTTTAGAGGGCGGGGGGGATGGAGGGAGGGGAGAAGAAGAAGGAGGGAGGGAGGGAGGGAAGGAGGGAGGAATAGTAACTTGAGACCCCAAGTAAAAAGCTCTGAATGTGGTTTATAGTAAGTGCGATTAGATAACTCAGTGGCAGAGATGGAAGGGACCCTGCTTAAATCCAGGTGGAAGGAGACGGCCTGTGACCTCATGTGCTGTGAAATGTGTCCACCTGTACTTGTATGTACACACACACAACACACACACACAAATAAAGTAATAAAAAAGTATGTTAGCTCATGCCTGTAATCCCAACATTTGGGAGACCAAAACAGGAAATTTTCTTTTAGTTTGAGCTATTGAGGAAGACCCTGTCTCAACAACCCAGAAACTTACAAACTAAGAAATTGTGACGAGAACTGCTGTCTGCCTTTGTTTCTATAGGCGTCTGAAAAGAGATGCAGAACTAATCCAAGCCGGGCACATGGACAGCAGACTGGATGAGCTCTGCAATGACATTGCAATGTAGGTTCCATCTGTGCTCTGACAGTGTGTCAGAACACTTTTTTCATAAATGTGTTGTGAATGGAGAAGAGCTCGAGCTGGCTGACATAGCTCAATTCTTTTCCTTTTTTAGGAAAAAGAAATTGGAAGAGGAAGAGGCTGAGGTGAAGAGGAAGGCCACAGATGCTGCGTACCAGGGTAAGCTGAATTTAGTGCTTCCTTTAGCACTGACCATGTGGACTGTGCAGTTAGAGGGGTGTGATGACCACTGCACTGCGGAGAGTTAGCTGTCGGTTGCTTTCTAATGTGTGGTCCACTGGTTTGTGTTGACTTGCAACACTTATAATGTCCCTCCCCTTCCTCTTCTTCTTTTTTTCCGCAAAACATTATTTTTGTTTTTCTGCTAATGATTGAGCTGAGGGCCTTGTACATGCCTGCTAAAATTAGACCTCCAGGTAGCAATAAATAAACAGGCTTTTATTAGAAGGCATTCCACTGTACTGGAAGGCTTTCACGAGGATCAGAACCTACACCTATCAGAGTTCTTTTGTCTTTTGTATTTTCCATTCACTAATTTTTGTCATGTCCCATAATTTCCCAGTCGTAGACCATGGATCAGTCCCAGTGTCTTAGGCTCCTGACTGATCTGCTAAACTGTAACAGTTAAAACTTTTCCTCTTCTCTATAAAATTTTGAGTGATTTTGAATCTGGAGCAAACTGGCAGTGAACAGGAAGAATGTACAAATTTATTGTGTGCACGTGCACAGAAGTCTCATAAAGTAAGGTGTTTGGGTAAAGGATGGAGCCCAGTAGTAAACCCTTGCCTAGCATTCATGAGACTTAGTCTCTAGCATAACAAACAACTACAGAGAAAAGAATCATTACTGTTATCTCTTTTCTACCAGAATGAACCATCCTTTATGTGCAAGAAGAAATACTTGGAAAAATGAGGTCTCTCGTACTCCCTAGGTCTCCAGTTTACTTGTAGGACTCACAAGCTTGATAATGGCAGACTGAACATAATTTAAGGTTTTATTTATTTATTTTTATTCTCTTCATATATTCATTTTTTGAGTCCTTCCCCCACCCCCCCCCCCCCCCCCACCCCCACCCCCAAGATAGGGTTTCTCTGTGTAGCCCTGGCAGTCACTTTGTAGACCAGGCTGGCCTCCAACTCAAAAAGGCCTCTGCCTCTCGAGTGCTGGGATTAAAGGCGTGCCCCACCACCCAGCTTTCTTTCTTTCTTTTTTTTTTTTTTTTTTATACATTTGTTTGTTTGGAAGTGGAGGCACAGATAAGTGTCATATGGTGGGTATGTATAGACCAGAGAACAAGTTGTGAAAGTCCATTCTCTCCTCCCACCAGATTGGTCCCAGAGATTGACCTTAGATCATCACAGCAAGAACCTTTGCCACGGAACCATCATATTATCCTTACTTAAGGTTCTAGAGCTCAGAGGCCAATAAAAAAGGTCCGCCATGGAGTGAGCCAAGTGTGGTGGTGTATGTGGTTATTCCTAGCATTCGGAAGGCTGAGGCAGGAGGATCTCTGTGAGCCAGTGCAGTTTACACAGTGGGTTTCAGGCCAGCTAGGACTACATTGTGAGAGACACCCCCACCACCACCCCTGCCTATAATCCCAGAATTTGGAATTCTAATCCAGAAAGGAGGTGGGATCAAGAGTTCATGTCAGACAGCCTTCCTTGGGTGTGAGGTAGGAGAGAAACATAAGTGTTAGCAACTGTAAGACAGACTACATGGGGAGAACCAGTGAGGCCCCTTCCTCTTTCTAAAAGCAGATTCTTAAGTTGCTGCAGAAGATGTTGAGATGTAAACCATGTACTACAGCAAGGACCTTTGAAATATTTAAGTAGTTAATTTGTTTAGTGTGAGAATTGCCCTGAGTTTGAAAAGCTAAACTAAAAAAATAATAATAAAATTTCTAATCCCTGCTTCGGGGTCTAACAGTGGCTGGTTTCACTTATTCAATCCTGAAGATTTCATCTATTGCTTATGTTGTAGCTCGACAAGCAGTAAAAACACCTCCTCGAAGGTTACCAACTGTGATGGTCCGGTCTCCTATAGATTCTGCCTCCCCGGGAGGCGATTACCCACTTGGAGACTTGACTCAAACCACTATGGAAGAGGCTACCTCTGGGGTAAGTGTATTTGTATTTATTGAAATTGATTTGCAAAGGGACAATAAGCCGGCAGAGAGCTGAATAATAGGAAACCACACTTTTTGCCTAGAAGCAGCTCTTGGTATAAGCACTGAAGACTTAGTTTCTTACACACTCTTCTAATGTAAGGATGGACCGAAAAGTGTTGAGGATTCTGACTTGTTGAGGGATAGGTAAAAGACTATGAGAATTATTTGTCAGTGTATTTAGTCTTGTAAAATTACTGCTGAAGAGATCATTTCTTTATAAATATAATAGTAATACTGTTTAAGAAGTTTGAAAATAGCAGCTTGGACAGAATGATTGGGTTGTGGGTTAGAGTGAGTGGAAGAGAAAATACTATGGGAAGGAAGTGTAGATGGTGTCTGGTTATTTCCATTCAGAACTAATAAAATAATAGACACACTAACCCATCCAGATTAGTAGGGAACCTTCCATAGTTTGAAAAGTCAGATAAAGGTTCTCTGTTGTCTCTTAGGTAACCCCTGGGACTTTGCCGAGTACCCCAGTCACCTCGTTTCCTGGGATTCCTGACACCCTTCCTCCAGGCTCTGCACCCTTAGAAGCCCCCATGACCCCAATAACAGATGATTCACCCCAGAAAAAGATGCTTGGACAGAAAGCAACTCCACCCCCCTCCCCTCTGCTGTCAGAGCTCTTGAAGAAGGGCAGCCTCCTGCCTACTAGCCCCAGACTGGTATGGAGACTTCTGTGGGTGTTTGAGAGCTGTGGTGATTTAGTACTTGGAAGGGAATGCCTGGGCCCTAAAATAAGACTTGGGGGAAAAAAAGCCAGCAACCCAAAAAAAAAAAAAAAAGAAAGAAAGAAAAAGAAAAGAAAGGAAGGAAGGAAAAAAAGAAGAAAAAAAAAAAAACAGGGAAAAAAATGTCCTAGTTAAAGGTTAACTTAAAAAACAAACAAACAATGCATTATGTTGACTCTTGGATCCTAAGGTATCTGAATGATAGTTATTGTGGTTTTCTTTCCCTAGAGAACTCTTGACACTTAAGTTCTGAACATTGTAGTTTAGAATTTCCCTTCTATCTTGAATTATTTTTTGTGGATACTAGGTTTTAGTTTCAAGAAGTTTCGTTAACTACTGGAGTGTGGTTTTGTTTTGGGGGGAAGTGGTAGTTAAGGAGCTTGAGAATAGCCTTCACCTCTGTGCTTCCCTGGTAGGTAAATGAGAGTGAGATGCCTGTGCCCTCTGGCCATCTGAACAGCACAGGGGTTCTCCTGGAGGTGGGCGGGGTTCTTCCCATGATACATGGTGGGGAGATACAGCCAACAACCAGTGCTGTGGCGGCCTCCCCAGCTGCCTCAGGTAAGTTGCTGTTCGTCCTTTTCATGTTTATTAAAAAGAATATAGTCATCTTGTATTTAAGGCCCAATTACAGTTTTTAGACTTTGCTTTGGAGATAATTTTCTGTTAAACAATGTAGTGTTTGAGATTATTGATCCATTGCATATATAAAATATTGAGAGCTCTAATTTACCACAGTATAAATAATGATCAAAGAAACAGTAAAGTTAGTAGTGATGGTATTTCTCTGTCTTGTAAAATGTGAAAAGATGCCCGAGATCCATGAGATTAGGAAATAGAAAAAGAAACTTAGAACTGAAATTTGGGCTTGAATCTCATGTCTTGCATACTATTTGATCTTGTGACTTTGGATAGGTAACTGTTAAGACTGTTTTCTATTTTATTAATGTTTGCAATATATTAGTGCTTGCAGATTTATGGAAAACGCTAGAGACCCTGGTGAGTAAGAGTGAGATTTAGAACCCAAAACTTAGTTTGAGCCTCAGATCTACAACATTGATTGGTTTTGTTACCTTGGAGAGAGAGGCATCTTAACTACTGAGCCTTAGTTTGCTTTTTTTATTCATGGTGGCATATATACTTCACAGGGATGTGTTAAAAATCAAATAACAAAATGTGAAGCAAAAATAGTAATACCATATAAATATTAGAGATCGGTATTTGATTAATATTTTGAATTTGGGTGGTATAAGTGTGCTGAATCTCAGAAGTAGAAGGGGTTTTTTCCTCCCTTTTTCTTCTTCTTTTTTGTTTTTTGTTTTGTTTTGTTTTGGTTGGTTGGTTGGTTTGGGTTTTGGTTTTGGTTTTTGGGACAGGGTCTTGATGTGGACCTGGAGCTGCCCATGATTTTGCTCTGCAGCCATTGAACTCTGCTCCTTCCTTAGCTTCTTGACTGTTATACCAGTCGTTTTTATTGTCAATGACTGCTTATTTTTCTTCAGAGAAAATGATCACCCAGTTTTAATAAATACAGTGTATAATCTGGTACTTAGGTTGTTCCTATCTGGAAGATCTTAGGTGAGGTTAAAGAAAGGGGGGGTGTAGTGATAGCTTATTCCACACAGAATTTACTTTTGTTCTTTGAAACTATAAAATACTAAGTCCTAGAGTGGCTGTTGCTTCTTGTTCATGTGCTGTCTTCCCTCATTTTGTGTACTTCTTTGTCAGGTGCTCCCACTCTTTCCCGGCTTTTAGAAGCTGGTCCCACACAGTTCACCACTCCTCTTCCTTCCTTCACTACTGTTGCCAGTGAGCCTCCAGTTAAGCTTGTGCCACCCCCTGTAGAGTCTGTGTCCCAGGCTACCATTGTCATGATGCCTGCGCTGCCAGCACCATCCTCTGCTCCGGCTGTCTCCACTTCTGAAAGTGTAGCTCCAGGTGCGTCCCTGACCCACGCCCTGAGCAGCCACAGGATCAAACCGTAGAGAAAGGTGGCCAAGACCATGACCTCCCACCTAGATACTTCTGTTCTCCATAGACTTGGACCATCTTTATCCTTAGGCCTACAAGTTGGAAGTGGGTGTGTGTTTGTGAGTTGGGTGGGGCAAGTTAAGTGCAATAACATAATCAGGCATGAGACTGTATTCTCACTTTACTTTGTAAATAAAATGAGGGAGAAGAAAACATGGTCAGAAATAAGTTTTTGACCTTAAGTGTCTGCAGTTCTGGTGTGATCTCAGGGTAGACACTTAATACTGGATAAGCTTCTGACTTGCTTTTTCTTTTTGTTCATTAGTGAGCCAGCCTGAGCCCTGTGTACCCCTGGAAGCTGTGGGGGATCCACATACTGTGACTGTTTCCATGGATAGCAATGAAATCTCCATGATCATTAATTCCATCAAAGAAGAGTGTTTCCGCTCAGGGGTAGCAGAGGCTCCTGGGGGATCAAAGGCTCCAAGCATAGATGGGAAGGAAGACTTAGATCTAGCGGAGAAGATGGATATTGCTGTGTCTTACACAGGTGAAGAGTTGGACTTTGAAACAGTTGGAGACATCATTGCAATCATTGAGGACAAGGTAACTGTGTGGCAAAATCCTAAAAAGTCTCCTGGGTACTGCACTCTTCTTCCTGTCTCTGACTTAGAATTATTTAATTCTACTTTTGCCCTTTTTCATCTTTGTACTCTGATATACTAATCTTCCTTTCCATTTCTCTTGTCTGCATAGCACAAGTGTCTGCACTTGTTGTTTCCACTAAATGGTAATAGAGCGCAGCTATAGATTCAGCTTCTAACTCTGTCCTATTAAACTGAGGGACCTGGGCTTTTCCTGTGTTCTCAACAGTTTGTATATTGTGGGACAGGTGGATGATCACCCTGAAGTTCTGGATGTGGCGGCTGTAGAAGCAGCATTATCATTCTGTGAAGAGAATGATGATCCTCAGTCCCTGCCTGGCCCTTGGGAGCACCCTATCCAGCAGGAGCGGGACAAGCCAGTACCTCTGCCAGCCCCAGAGATGACAGTCAAACAAGAGAGACTAGACTTCGAGGAATCAGAAAACAAAGGGCTCCATGAACTGGTAGACATCAGGGATTCGGGTGTTGAGATTAAGGTGGAACCAACAGAGCCAGAGCCAGGCATGACTGGGGCTGAGATAGTAGCTGGAGTTGGTCCAGTCCCAAGTATGGAGCCACCAGAACTCAGGAGTCAAGACTCCGATGAAGAACCTAGAAGTTCTGCAGCTGGAGAGATTGGTGAGGCAGATGGTTCCAGTGGGAAAGGCGATGATGAGAGGCCACTTTCAGCTGTGAAGACAGAGGTATTGAACACAGTTGGGCTGGGAAGGAGGAGGGCTGGGACTTAGGCGAGAAGAGATCAGGCACGTGAATTCCTGAGTTCTGACTTGTTGCACATATCCAAAGCCACAGGCTGTAATTAGTGCTATCCTTCTGCAGTGAGCCTTAAAATATGAGACGAGTAGGCATTCGGATTTCTTGTATGGTCTCATGGACACCGGAGAATAGAACTGTGGGAGCTATAACAGTTTGTCAGTAACTAGGGCACTGCTTCTCTTTTGGTCTTCAGGCACCCCCTGAGAGCATGTTGTCTCCATCACGTGGCTCAAATCCTATTGAAGATCCTTTAGAGGCAGAGACTCAACACAAGTTTGAAATGTCAGGTAAATAAAGGACAGGATGTTTGAACTGTATCTAATTTGAATTCTTTTCTGACTAATTTGAATTCTTGACTGACTTCTCAGGGATTGTGGGTTGTGGGCAAGTAGAGGAGGTAGGACAGGACAGCCTGAAAAGAAAGGAGAACTAGCTGCAGGGAAGAGTCGTGCTCCGTAGGAAGGGGAGGCTGAGGTGCACAATCTTCAGGTAGTCTCTCTCTCCTCTGCAGACTCATTGAAAGAAGAATCAGGGACTATTTTTGGAAGCCAGATAAAGGTATTTCAGACTTTTCTTTATTCTTCTTGCCATGTGATCAGATTTTCCCACAGTGCTACCTTTTAAAATGAATTTTAGTAAATTCATAAATTCATATCTTTGTCTTGTCAAGCTGGTAAGGAGTTAGGTGAGGAAAAGCTGTAGTGGACATTGCAACCTAATGGGAGTGTAAAGATCACCTAGTCCTTTCTGTTTGTAATGTACAAAGTTGCTTTCATCCATCCAGAGTAACTTGGAGTTGACTAGAGGTGCCAGGAAGATCACAGGAGTCAGGTCACAGTTTAGACTATCAAAAGAGAATTATCTGGTGTTATTTAGAATTACTAAAGTAGTAGTAACAGAGATTTAAAATAATGTGAGGTGAGTTTGCTCCATCAGTGAAGACATGAAATAAAACTATTTTTGGTAACTTTGTATCCAGGGTCAGAGTTCCTTTCAAGAGCAAGGGGAAAGAAGGAAGGCCTCTTAGCTTAGTCTTAAGTAAGTAGCTTTTTTTTTTTTTTTTTTCCCCTTCCTTTCAAAGAGATCCTGGGCTTTATTCTTTGTCCAGGTTCTAAATTATGTCTTACTTAGTCAGTTAAGTAGAGGGTAGTATAAGTGATAAAGAGGGCTCAACCAAAAATCAGTGTGAGGGGGTTTCTAGGGCTGATCTAACCCCAAACAGAGGTCATTTAGTAATGCCTTACGAGGTAGTTTTGCTTGCATTTGCTGACTGATGCACACTATATCTAAGGATGCCCCAGGTGATGAGGAGGAGGAAGATGGAGTCAGTGAAGCAGCTAGCCTAGAGGAGCCGAAGGAAGAGGATCAAGGAGAAGGCTATTTGTCTGAGATGGATAATGAGCCTCCTGTGAGTGAAAGTGATGATGGCTTTAGTATACATAACGCCACACTGCAGTCACACACTCTGGCAGACTCCATCCCAAGCAGCCCTGCCTCCTCGCAGTTGTGAGTATCTGTGATTCCTCCTCCTCCTCTTTTTTTTTTTTTTTCCTTCTCATTTTTAGGTGGGCTCATGTACTCCAGTCTGATGGTCAACTCAGACAATGTAATTGAGGGTGATCTTGAATTACAGATCCTCTGAGTGCTGGGATTACAGACATACTCCTACATCCCACCGTGTGTGTGTGTGTGTGTGTGTGTGTGTGTGTGTGTGTGTGTGTGTGTGTGTACAAATGCACTGAACCCGGGACTTTTTGAGTGTTAGGCTAGCATTCTGCTATAGAACCATATTTGTAGCCTTAATTGTATTTACCTTCCCTTTCTTGGCTTGAAACAAATAGTTTAAGAGAAACAGGACTTTTTTTTGTTTGTTTTCCTTATGCTTAGTAGCACTCTTGTATCTATTTCAGTTCTGTGTGCAGTGAAGATCAAGAAGCAATTCAGGCTCAGAAAATATGGAAGAAAGCCATCATGCTTGTATGGAGGGCTGCAGCAAATCATAGGTGAGCAGATATTACCAGCTTCTCACTGTAGGCTTAGGAAATTATTCATAAGCTGTGAGACAGCGTATGTTAGTGTTGATTCTTAGTACCTTCTACTACGTGAAGAAAATTCTCTCCTTTTGCTTCTGGAGAATAAATAATAAACCTATTCTTTTTGGACAGGTATGCCAATGTGTTCCTGCAACCTGTTACAGATGATATAGCTCCTGGCTACCATAGCATTGTACAGAGGTAAGCCATCGTCCAACTATCACACCTGACTCAAAATTTGTGTTGATTTAAGTGAATTGTTGTCTTATTTAAAGCAAGGGTGGGGTTGTTGTTGGTGGGGGGGGGGTGGTTTGTTTTGAGACAGGGTTTCACTATATATAGCCCTGGTTGACCTGGAACTCTCTATAGACCAAGCTAGCCTCAAACTCACAGAAAGTGAGTAATTTCTGCTTCTGCCTCCCAAGTGCTGAGATTGTTAAAGGCTTACATCGCAGTGAGTGTATTATCATTAATAGTGTAAAGAATGAGCACCTATCGTTTTTCTTGATGCCTATTATGCAGATTGACTTTTTGAGGAGTTCAGTACAAGCTTTGGTATAATGGGTTAGTTTTTAAATCTTGGTAGCTGATACTGGAGATATATATGAACAGGACTGTATAGTAATACTATACTTGGAAATCCAACGAATCCATGGCCATTTACCCTTTTTATTTATTTATTTAGGCCTATGGATTTGTCAACTATAAAGAAAAACATTGAAAATGGATTGATCCGCAGCACAGCTGAGTTTCAGCGTGACATCATGCTGATGTTTCAGAATGCTGTTATGTACAATAGCTCAGACCATGATGTCTATCACATGGCAGTAGAGATGCAGAGAGATGTCTTGGAACAGATCCAGGTACATTGATGCTCATTTTTATTTTAGTAGGGATGAAGTGCAGGGAAGAATTGAGTTCATTGGTAAATATTTTTACTTCTTACTGAAGTTGAATAGATTTGATTGGTTTGATGGAAGAATTATGATACAGATTCTATCTTTTTGGGCTGGAGAGATGGCTCAGTGGTTAAGAGCATTGACTGCTCTTCCACATGTCCTGAGTTCAATTCCCAGCAACCACATGGTGACTGACTCACAACTATCTGTAATGAGATCTGATGCCCCCCTATGGTGTGTCTGAAGATATACATAAAATAAATGTCTTTTTAAAAATTGTATTTTTCTTGGGCAAATGAATTCAGTTTTTGAAGGTTTTTGCTGTTGCCATTGTTCATTGGTAAGGATGTAATAAACCAGTGCTTCACTGGGTACCTGTGAGCTACATCACACCTTCCACACACCCAGCTGACTACATTAGGAGTCAAGCCCAGGGCTTCATGTCTGCTCGACCAGCACTGCCCATCTAAACTATATCCCTAGCGCCTTGGAAGTTTTCAGATCAGTGTATACAGGGCAAGTGTTATTCGTTACATAAAATAGTGTGGCACATGTATTCAACCAAGAGTTTATAACCCCTAGTTATAACAAGTTGTCTACTTCAGTCTTACAGTTGTAACACTACACACCCTTTGTGATGTTGATCTGGAAGCAATAGTGTATCTTTGTTAAGTTTGCCACGGGACTTTAATTTCGGAAGGCTCTTTGGCTTATTTTAAAGCTTCTTTTCACTTCTAAATTCTTTAGGAATAGCTAGAATTTAGCCTTTTAGTAAGCCAAAAAGAACTGAATAGAAAAGTACTGTATAAGTTCTGTTCACAAAATATGAAGTATGTTAGTTCTTTCCTACTGGATTGGATCTTTATGGCCTCCCATTTTTCTTCTTCCTACAGCAATTCTTGGCCACACAGTTGATTATGCAAACATCTGAGTCTGGAATCAGTGCTAAAAGTCTCCGGGGGAGAGACTCTACCCGAAAACAAGATGCTTCAGAGAAGGTGAGCAGACCAAAATAAAGTTCAAAACATCCAGAGAACCTTAAGTTACTCTAATACTGCTAACCTTCTGTAAGTGCATAGATGTTAGAATGGTGATGGCTTGCTTCTGTCTGTTGAAGAAAGCTGCTATGACTGAGAGTACCAGTTACATGGGAGTTAGTTTGAGCTGAGTGAGTGAATTATTAATCCTCTGGAAGAGTGCTGTCAGGGTCGGGGATAGATTAGTTCACAGCAGTTGGCTGCTAGATATGGCTAGATGGCTGTGGGGTCTCTTTCCTCTTGTTCTTGAGTTTTAAATTTTTGTCTTTGTTTTGTGTGTATGGTGCTTTTGTCTCTGTCCTGAGGTTTGGGGTGCTTGTGGCTGAGAGTTTCTGTGGAACCTGATCAGTATTTGTTTGTCCTCTAACAGGACAGTGTCCCCATGGGCTCTCCTGCCTTCCTTCTCTCTCTCTTTGTAAGTATTGAATGGCTGCAAGTGGTGATGTTGCCAGAAAGATTCTCAGCTCCTGCTGGGCCTGGGTGGCAGAGGGAAATCCAACATGTAGACTGTGGCATTGTCTTGAAATTCTTTTTATCCATTGAATAGGAAACTCTTAGTCTTCTGCATTCTGGTCTCTTTGCTTGTGTGAGTGTGGAAGAGTGGGGGGGGGGCAAATTTTAAGATCACTGTATTGAAATATGAAATATTCTTGGGGTAAAGACCTAGGATGCATCTGCTCCTCATTTCTTGCTTCCACCTTTTACCAATTCTTAACTTACAATGGAAGACAGCTCAGAGCAACAAGGGCAGGTGAAATGATGCAGTGGATACAGGCACTTGCCATGGTAGATGCAGTGGATATAGGCACTTGCCATGGTAGATGCAGTGGATACAGGCATTTGCCATGGTAGATGCAGTGGATACAGGCACTTGCCATGGTAGATGCAGTGGATACAGGCACTTGCCATGGTAGATGCAGTGGATACAGGCACTT
>NC_034604.1:29722747-29733674 GCF_900095145.1 Mus pahari | reverse complement strand
CCATGGTAGATGCAGTGGATACAGGCACTTGCCATGGTAGATGCAGTGGATACAGGCACTTGCCATGGTAGATGCAGTGGATACAGGCACTTGCCGTGGTAGTCTGCTGACCTGAGTTTGATTTCCTAGTACCCCACTGAAGGTGGAAGAACGCTCCACAGAGTTGTCCTCTGAACTCCACATGTACACCATGGCGTGTGTGCTCCCACATATGTCACATACAATAATAGTGACCACCAGATAAAATAATAGCTTGTAGATTATAGATAAACATAATAGATCTAGCCCCAAGGCTTTTGCTTGTTTATTCCATGAGTTAAAAGACTGACCTTGTTCATGGTAGAGCAGTGAAGTGAGGGAAAGAACTTGCTCAAAAACTGTATGGTTCTAAGATCACTGGATAACCTTTGAGGGCCTTATTTTCCTCATCTGTGTGATAGAAGTAATTATTTGTTGAGAGGCAGGAGAATTGCCTGTAGAATCAATGCATACCTAGTACACAGAGTAAGGCCTTGTCTCAAAGAAAGCATGTGGGAATACTAGAGAGGTTAAGAGCAGTTAAGAGCAGTTAAGAATGCTTGCTGCTCGGAGAGGATCTGGGCTGGGTTTCCAGCAACCACCTGGTGGCTTACAACTGTAATTCCAGTTTCAAGGAATCCAAAGCCCTTTTCTGGCCCTCACAGGCACTGTACACTTGTGGTGCACATATACTCATGTAGGCCAAACATTCATACATATAAAATGAAAACAAGCCTACCTCACAGGGATGTTGTGAGGGTAAAATAAGTTATGAAACTTAACTTGAAAAAAATTAATTAAAATCTTACACAAATGCAAGGTGTTATTTCTATTCTTACTGTTGGCTATTATGTTCAAACGTTCTAAAATTTTTTAATCCTTGCATATTAGAAGTGCAAAACTGGTCTGGTCCAGCAAAAGTGTTCACTAGTTCATCTTGCCTGACCTGTACCACAGGCAGACACCGTGATCTCCATTCTTTCTTATTGGCCTGCAACAATGACTCTGGATCCTCATTCGAGTGGCTGGCTATTGCAAGGCTGGTTAATAGGATCTGTTATCTATCGAAGACAGCAAAGTTTTGCACAAGAGGAAGGAGCTGGGCTGCAGGGAGAGAGCAGCAGATGGAATGAAGCCTGATTGTCCTGATGTCATGGAAAACAACTATCAGGAGGTGCTAGGGAACTAGTGCCAGGGTCAGTCTGCAGGAAAGGCCTTTCTTATAGGGACCAACAACTGGACAGGTATGTTAGCCAAGAACCTCACTATCCACTGCCCTTTCTGCCTCTCCCACCTTTCATTTTTCTCTACTATTTCTTTTCACACAATTGAGCCTGGGTGGGATGACTGATAGTCATTCTGTGGGACCCCAGGTGGATTTTAAGGACATGAAGAAAACACTGTCTTACAGTACCACTCACAAAATACCAGGTCTTCTTTTAGCTACTCTGTGGGAAAACAGGAAATCCCTTCCACCTCATCCCTTTGGTATTCTCTGCAGATTCTTTGCCCCAAGAAATCAAATTCCCAGCATTCCTGCTGTACCTTATCTCTTACTATGTAAGCAACTCACTCATGTTTCCTTCTTTTCTTTGATGTTGTCTAGGATGGGGGAACCAGGGGACGCCGCTGTGCCATTGAAGCAGATATGAAGATGAAGAAGTGAATACCTTCTTTGAGCGGAACCTGAAATAGAAATAAGCAAAGATACCTTAGCTTGGGTTGTGGGCTCCGTTCCACACTTGATCTTAGTCAAAAGGCTGAGAAGCAGGGAGTCCAGAAGTGGAGTTACAGAAGAGGAGGTGCCGGGACCAAATGACATGAGTTGAGAAGATCTCTTTTCAAAGAGTTGGAGTAGCACAGATGCCTGTTTTAGGGCAAAAATCATGGGCTATGTTAATGCCCTATGTGTAACTAGCAGATTGTAGCTAATTTGTACTGTCTTGTGAAGTGTACAGATTTTTTAAAAAAATAATAAACCTGTGAAGTGTGTGTGTATATAACAATCAGAAGGAAAACTCTGGCCTTCGGTGTGTCCTTTGTGTTTGAGATGTGTTTTCTTTACCACGATAACTGAGTGTATATGGGATAAGATGGTTAGAGCTGAGTAGTCCCATAAGCTGCCTGCTATGACTGAGAGGAGGTAAGTGACCAAGACCAAAGTTGTACTTAGTGTTTTTAAAGGATGTAATTGTGTACAGAGGACTATTTTACTATTTTACTGGGCATTTCTTGAATGTTTGGGAAGTATTAAGGTTTTTAGGATCTGGTTATGTTTCTTAGGGATTAGATCATGGGCAAATGTAGCAGACACGTCAGTCGTGGTTTAAAAAAGCACTGTTTTTGCCGATGCTGTCAGCATCTCTATAGAGATTACTATTAAATTTGTGTAAAGGTTAATCTCTGAGGGTTGTAAAGTTTGGGGCTGGGAATGTTTTTGGTATATAATGATACAGCTCTTGGCTAGTTTCCTTATCAATTGACAGTGCTGGGAGAAAGAAATCACATGGAAGCACATACCAATAATCCTAACACTGAAAACTGAGGCAAGAGGATAGCTGAGAGTTCGAAGCTAGCCTGGGCTACAGAGGGAGACATTGTCTCAAAACAATCTATTCTGGGGCCTGCATGGAGTTCTCAGTGGGTTCAGAAACCTAACATGCCTGACCACCTGAGTCTGATCTCTGAAACCCACTTCGTGGGAGGAAAGAACTGACTCCTGCAAGGTGTGTTCTGACCTCCACGCGTAGTGGCATGTGCATTCTCATATATATGTACATGTATGTGTGCACACAGATGTAATATGTTAATATGTCCTCTAACTTCTGTTACTAAATAAAAATTGGATTCAGCAGTGAAATGAATTAGTATGACCCTTTTTAAAAAAAGGGAATAATAGGACATTCTTTAGTTCTTCTATCTTGAGGAAAAAAGTCTAAGAAGATCCTTAAACCCAGGTGTAGTATTGTACACCGTTAATTCCAGGATTCCACAGGCAGGTAATCTCTTGTGAGTTCGAGGCCAGCCTGGTCTACATAGTGAGTTCCAGGCTAGCCAGGGTTACCTAGTGAGACCCTGTCATTTAAAAAAAAAAAATCCAAACAAACGATATGGTAGAAGTCACAGATCTTACTCCCTACAGAGAAACTGCTGATAAAATTCGAGGCTTGGGAAGTGGCTTAGAGTTTGTGGAGGAAGCCGGATAGGATTTTATCCCTAGCCCTTCATTTACCGTAGTGACACAAGCCTGTAATCCTGGTGCTCAGCAGGTAGGAGGTCAGATCAGAGGGATTTGACTACATAGACCACAAGATATACAAGACCTGTGCAAAAATGTAAAATTGGGCCGATGGTGGTGGCGCACGCCTTTCATCCCAGCACTCGGGAGGCAGAGGCAGGTGGATTTCTGAGCTCGAGGCCAGCCTGGTCTACAAAGTGAGTTCCAGGACAGCCAGGGCTCGAGGCCAGCCTGGTCTACAAAGTGAGTTCCAGGACAGCCAGGGCTATACACAGAAACCCTGTCTCGGAAAAACCACACACAAAAAAATTTTTTAAATGTAAAATTTATTAATATTAAGCTAAGGGAGAAATTAGTCTTTGAGGTGATAGAGAATCCAGTCAGTCCAGGAATTAAGACTCAAAACAGTTCACAAACTGACATGTGTTACAAATACCAAGGCACTGAAAATTTGTAAAACTGCTAAGCGTGGTGACTCAGGCTTTAATCCTAGCACTGCAGAGGCAAAGGCAAGTGAATCTAGAGTCAAGTCAGCCTGGCCCACGAAAGTTTCAGACTAGGTAGGATTGCATGATTGAGACCATATCTCAAACAAAAAAAATTTTTAAGTTGGAATTGTTAGTGGATATAATACATTAAAAGTTAAATTTTCAGTTGGTAAAAAAGCTGATACATGAGCTTACCAAGGTTGGGAGCAAAAATGAGACAATTGGAAGAACAGATAAGACAAAAGACATTCCACCTAGTGGTGGAAGCTAGAAAGCTAGGCATGGTGGTACAACGTGGTAATTTCAGCCAGCACTTGTAAAGCTTAAGTAGAATTTTGAGTTTGAAGAAGGAAGGGTGGGATGGAAAGTGTGTATTGCTCTTCCAGAGAAGTTGAGTTCAGTTCCTAGCACTCGCATCAGGCCACTTAAACTGTAACTCCAGCAACTGAGGATCCAACATTTCACACAGGCATATAAGCATAAACTAATTTTAAAAAAAAATTTTTTTAACCCAAGGAAGTAACTTGAACAGAGAAAAAAGCTGAAACTTTAAAGGAATTAATGACAAAGCAGAAGACCAAGTTTGTTGAAAAAAAGAAGACATGTTGAATGAAAGCTGTAGCTAGATGCTGGGAATGTAGCTAGATCATCTAACATTGAAGAAATCCTGGACTCCCATCTGTAGCACCAGATAAGACCAGGTCACGTTCTCAGCTATCTACTGAATGCAAGGTCAGTCTACATGAGACCCTGTCTTTAAAAGAAAGAAAAAAGAAAATTGCAAAAGAAAGGAAATGAGAAGGTGATTAAAATCTTGTGTTTTGGGCTGGAGAGATGGATCAACATGTTGAAAGAGTGCTTGCTATTGTTCCAGAGGACCTGAGTTTGATCCCAGCGCCTATATCAGGTGGCTTACCACCACTTGTAATGCAGGGGATCCAGTCTCCTCCCGGCCCCCATGAACTCCTGTACATGTATGGTATGCATTCACTCAGACACAGACATACCATGTTAAAAAAAAAATCTTTAAAACTTCCAAATAAATGAATGAACAAATGAATAAAACTCAAGTGTTTCTGTTTTATTCTGACCATCAGATATGACCAGAAGGATGCCAAAGGTAACCATGAGCGTTTTGAAACTAATGACTAATAAGTTAATAATAGATTAAAATTGGTATACACTGAGGAAAACCTTTTTATCCTCAAGTTTATTGTCTTTGAGTTCCTGGGTGATTTGTGATAAAGCCAGCTATGTTCTAATTCTTTCTCTTGGAGTATGAACAAATTCAAGTTTTAAAATGGGGTAATATATGCTTGAAGCTATTTTTCCCAAGACATAATTTTTTTTTTATTTTCTCCCTTTAGCTAGATTCTATGCCTCCTAATAGATATTTCTGGGCCTTTTCTATGAACTTGGAAGATAGGGGTATAATGAGAGTGTTGATTTGAGTGAATTTGTTATTTTTAATTGACGCATTTTTTTCTATGTTTACAGGTGGGGTGTGAGTGGGTTTGGTTGGATTCTAGACAAGACTCTCATGATGACTCTGAGTTGAGCAATGACTGCAGGTCCCTCTTCAGCTCTTGGGACTCCAGTCTGGATCTTGATGTGGGCAGCTGGAAGGACACTGAGGAGGCAGAGGCAGAGGCTGATGAACCCGAGGAAAGCAGCCCGGAGAAAGGATCTAGCGAGTTTCTTGTGGGAGATGTAGAAAGTGAAGAACCCCGGGAAGAGACAGAACAAGACACACCCCAGGACCTCCTCTCTGAGGTAATGGTGAAGCTATTGTTTCCATAGCTTCCCCTTCCCTTCCTTCCCCTCCCTTCCCTCTTACCCGCCCCATCCCTTCTCTTGCCTTTCCTTTTGAGATCGGATCTGGCCACTGAGCCCCGGGACCTCTTGAGGTCCTTGAGCTTCAGCTTCCCAAGGCCTGGAACTTTCAGATGTGCAGCGTCATGGCCCACTCAGTTTCTTAGCCTTGAATATTCCTACTACTTACTAGTGGTTAAGAGCACTGCTGCTCTTGCAGAGGAGTGGGGTTCTTGGCACCTCCAGCAGGCAGCTCACAAATGCCTGGAACTGCAGCTCCAGGGGACCCAATACCCTTTTCTGGCCTCTGGAGACACCACCATACATGTGTTATGACTCAAATACACACACATGTAAATGAATTTTTTTGAATGTATGTATGTATGTATGTATGTATGTATGTATGTATGTATGTATGTTTCTTTGAGACAGTCTCACTATGCAGCATTGGCTATCCTGGAATCCACTGTGTAGACCAGGCTGGTCTCAAACAGATCTGCCTGTCTCTGCCCTCTGAGTGCTGGAACTAAAGGTGTGTCCCACCAACCCCAGAAAATACAAATAAATCTTTGAAAAAAATCAAAATACAAATTTCACTATGGCAGTGGTTGATTGATTGCTATGCCACTAGCACTTGCTCCTAATATAGAATATACACCAAATATGTAGTTTGCAACTAAATGTCCTAAATCCAGTCTTTAGGACCCTGGGTCTCAGAGAGTAGAATTTTTATATGCAGGACTGCCTTATGATGAATGTTCTTGCCATATGTTCAAGTGTCATTATCTTGGTTAAGGACAGAAGACCAACAGGTTGAGACAGTGAGTTTATATTTATTCTACAGCTGAACATACTCAAGAGAATTACATCAAGTTCAGCAAGTATCTAGTTCAAATATCAAATATTTCTACTTCTATAGAAGGAATAGAGTTCAGGTTTTCTTGGCAGCCACTCCCAATTTATATATATATATTGATTATATATTGCACACCTGTGAATAAATAAAATTATAGTATAATTTAATCTGAAAGAGCAAAGAACTACATGTTCACCCTAATGACCCCAGCAACTAACCTAGTACCTTTAATACAGTTTAATGACTGAATGATTGGCTGAGTTAAATCTACTTGCTGTCTTAGACTTAGTCATGCTGACAGTGTGAGCATGTGGCACTTCTAATGTATGGTGCCTGTTTCCCCTGCTGTCCCCTTGCATCCACTAATGAACTTTGATTGCAGATATCAAGTGAAACCTCTTGCCCTTCATCTGGTATCTGGCAATAGGAGGGAAGGGTAATGGGAACTCCCAAAGTAAAGGAAGATCGCTGCAGACAGACTGAGGAGCATAGCTAGACTTAGTGCTGAAAAGGAGCTTCTGAGAGAATATGGAAAGCCAGAGGCAGCTCCTGCCCCTGCACATAGTTAGGCCATAAAGGGGCTATCCACAGAGTGGAGAGGTGACATACTTATGTCACCTGATCTTCACAGGGAGGTGGAACAGAGTGGCTAGAACACAAGGCTTAACTCCAAAGACTTAGAGAAAATTCTTGTGTCCAAAGTCTGGCTTTAGCATGAGTTTTAGCATTGTGATCTTCAGTATGTTACTGGATATTTAAAACCCTTTTTCTCTGCTCCAAACAGATTAGTGTTCTACTTTGAACACTAATTTGTATTTGTGTGTGTGTGTGTGTGTGTGTGTGTGTGTGTGTGTGTGTGTGTGATTTAAATGTAAGAATTCAGCCAAACTTTGTGGCACACCACTATAATCCTAGCACTTGGAAGGCAAAGGCCAGAGGATCAGAAGTTCAGGGTCACCTTTGGCTACACAATGAATTTCAGACTAGCCTGGGCTACATGACACCCTGTCTTAAAACACAAACAGGGCTGGGGGTGAGTTCAACTGGTAGATAGCTTGCTCAGCATACATACATAAAGCCTTGAGTTTGATGCATTGTACCAAATAGGAAGGGTGTGATGCTGCACACCTGTAGTCCCAGCAGCCAAGAGGTGGCAGCAGGAAGACCAGACATGTGAAGTTATCCATGGCTATACCAGGAAGTAAATGAGATCGGAATGCAGACAGGCAAACAAGACAATTCAGCAGACTTTAGTGATGCGTACCGTAGTACCAGCTACTCGGGAGGCTGAGGCACAAGAATCATTTGAACTTGGGGATTGAGATCTTCTTGGGCAAGACAGTAATGCCTGTCTCAAACCAATAAATAGGTAAACAGCTAAATAGGAAAATAAGGGCCTGTGAGACAGCTCAGCAGCTAAAGGTTTTTGCTACCAAGTCTGAAGACCCAGGCTCAATCCCCAGAATCAACATATTGGAAGGAGAGAACTGACTGCTGAAAGTTGTCCTCTGATTGCCACATATGTTTGCGGGCGTGTGTGTATGTGAGTGTGTGTGTGTGTGTGTGTGTGTGTGTGTGTGTGGTTTGTGTGTTACATACATGCATATGTGTATACAAATGTAATAAAAACAAAATAAATAGAGAAATAAGACAACTCACGGCAAGTGAGTTATGAGTTATTATGGTTCATAATAATTGCTATTGCCAGGTCATAGTGCACGCCTTTAATCCTATTACTCTAGAGACAGAGGCAGGGAGATCTCTAAGTTCAAGGCCAACCTGGTCAACAGATTGAGTTTCAGGAGAACCAGAGTTACACAGGGAAGCCTTGTCTACAAAAAACAAAAACAAAAACAAAAACAAAAAATCTTGTTATAGATTATTATTATTGCTTTCTCCTGACATCCCTCCTGACACCCGTCTGACACCCTCCTGCTAACACTCTGATCCTAGCCGTGACCTGGTCTATATCATCAGGGAACATTTACTCCCAACACAAATAAGGGTTGTTTTCTGCTGACAAGAAAGCAAAAGCAGAAAACCCACCTTTCAGAGGGAAAGTTTAAACCAGGTGGCCATAACCTCTAGTATCTGACCTTAGAAATTTTGATCTCCCGTCTCAACCTTGTAGCCCATGCTGGGGAACTTGGGGTGGTCCCTTTCCTGGAATAGGCAGCAGCTTTCTTAGAGGATGTCTTTACCCACAATTTAGTTTGTAAACAAGTATATGCATTAGATGTGGGGGTAGGTGGAAATGTCAAACTCTCTTTCGTAGGGAAAGGGGCAATGGGGCCCTGCTTGTACAGCTCAGGGAGTTGTCCAAACCGGGACCTATTTTAGTTTCTTCATGTTGAGGATAGAACCTAGAACTTGAAGCATGCTAGTCAAGTAGTCTACTGTCCACAGCCCAGTTAGATGTGCCATACCAGCTACAAGGCCCCTTGTTGTTCAGCTTTCCCAGGGTTCCCAAAACTGTACCATTTTTATCCTAACAGTGTCTTAGCTCTAACGTATGTAATCAGTAGATTTAGACTCTCATCATTGATGTTATCTGGCCGGCTATAATAGCTGATTTTAGGACCACAGGTTATAGTGGAGGGTTATTTTTTTATTTGATTTTTATTTGGGGGGTTTTATCAATGTCAAACTTAAAAACTGAGTAAATTTACTTTTTCATTTTGAAGCCATTTTTATTATTTTTTAAAAAGATTTATTTATTTATTATATGTAAGTATACTGTAACTGTCTTCAGATGCTCCAGAAAAGGGATTTGAACTCAGGGCCTTTGGAAGTGTAGTCAGTGCTCTTAACCGCTGAGCCATCTCACTAACCCCCTGAAGCCATTTTTTTGTTTGTTTGTTTTGTTTTGTTTTGTTTTTTTGTTTTTTTTTGTTTTTTTTGTTTTTTTTGGTTTTTCCAGACGGGGTTTCTCTGTATAGCCCTGGCTGTCCTGGAACTCACTCTGTAGACCAGGCTAGCCTCGAACTCAGAAATCTGCCTGCCTCTGCCTCCTGAGTGCTGGGATTAAAGGCGTGCGCCACCACCGCCCGGCTGAAGCCATTTTAAATTGCTCAGATTATCATGGAAAACTTTGTCTACTGGAGTCACCTTCCTCTAATTTTTCTGGTATCTTCATAGGATTGGCCTCTTCTTACATTAAGGTCCGCCTTCTTTTTACTCTGTGTAAGTAAATTTTATCTGCTGCTTCTTGGATTTCCCAGGGGGAGACTCAGCAAGACTCTAAAGAGGACGATCAGAGTGAAGGGTCTGCTTCAGACGGAGAAGGCACGCCCCCTGTAGGTGAGGGTCGGGACGGCATCCGAGTTCAGGAAGCTCCCCTCGTGAATATCCTGTACAACTCCTCACAACTGTAAGTATAGGGCTGAGTGTAGCTGAATGGTAGAGTGCTTGTGTAACACACTCAAGGTCCTGCGTGTGACCCCAGCACTGCTAGGGCCTCTAACATAGATCTTCCTACAAGGGTGTTAGGATTCATACTTTTATTTATTTCTCTTTATAACTTGAATTCATTACCATGAAATAAATTGTTTTATAAGTTTTTTTAAAGAAGGAAGTTACAGGTGGAAAACCCTTAGAGTTTTTTGAACAAAGTTCTCATTATGTTTCCAAGGCTAAAAATCGGGTTAAATTTTTAACGTACTATAAATAGAGGTTTATATGCTATTCTATTGTAAACCAAGGCTGTTTTGAAACTGGAGATAAGGCTCAGTGGTTAAGGATACTTGCTACTTTTGCAGAGGACCTGGGTTCTATTCCCAGCACCTACCTGATGGCTCACACCTGCCCTTAACTCTAGTTCCAGGGGATCTGACACCCATTTCTGACCTTCTTCAGTACCAGGCATGTACACAACACTAATATATACATGCAAGCAAAACATCCGTACATATAAAATCAAATAAATGTTTTTAAAGCTGTTTTGTTGACATTAGGCTCATGGATGGGTATGTAGCTCAGTGGTAGAATACTTGCTTAGTAGATGCAAAGCCCTAGGTTCAATCCCCAGCACTGTGAAAAAGAAGGGAAAACAGTCTCCTACAAATTAGCCTTCTCAATAATTACTAGTTTAATTTACTTTGGAAATAATGCTAAATGACCTACAATTATACAAAATATACCCTTTTTAAAAAAAGATTTATTTATTTATCATATGTAAGTACACTGTAGCTGACTTCAGCCACTCCAGAAGAGGGCATCAGATCTTTTTACGGGTGGCTGTGAGCCACCATATGGTTGCTGGGATTTGAACTTGGGACCTTTGGAAGAGCAGTCGGTGATCTTACCCGCTAAGCCATCTCACCAGCCCAAAAATATACCTTTTTGAAACTATTGAAACAGGTTGAACAGTGGTGGCACACAGCTTTTAATCCCAGCACTTAGGAGGCAGAAGTGGGAGGATTTCTGAGTTTGAGGCCAGCCTGGTCTACAGAGTGAGTTCCAGGACAGCCAGGGCTACAGAGAGAAACCCTGTCTCGAAAAAACAAACAAAAACAA
>NC_034604.1:29714881-29722612 GCF_900095145.1 Mus pahari | reverse complement strand
GAGGTGTCTGAGTGCATAAAGGGCTTGCTTTGAAAAAAAAAAAAAAAAAAAAAAAAAAAAAAAAAAAAAAGAAAGAAAAAAGAAAAAAAAATCAAACCAACTAAACAAACAAAGAAACAAATCCACAAAACTACTGAAACAGGGCCAGGAGTGCACCTGTAATCTCAGCATTAGGGAGACAGGGGCAAGAAAGTAGCTAAAAGTTCAAGGCCAGCCTGGTCTATACGGTGAGACAGGTTCTCATGCAGTCCAGGTTAGCTCTAATCAGCTACGTGTTGAGGGTGACCTTGAGACATTGATCCTCTTTCTCTCTGCCAAGTGCTGGAGACCATCACACACACACACACACACACACACACACACACACACGTCTCTCTAAGATTTATGCTTTCCCTTTATCTTGCACATATATTGAGAAAGTGTTAATGTAATTGTCCTATTTTTATAGGTAACTGAGTTACTGAAGACCATATTTTATCTATCTATTTTGAAAAAAAAAATGGTTTTATTAGGCAGTTCTTGCTGTTCTGTGCCCTGTAATGCTCCTCCCGCCTCTGAGTCCTCAGTGCTGGGGTGTCAAATCTTAATCAGATTGTTTACACGAAAGCGAAAGTTAGCCAACTATGTAGGTGCAGGCAGGATGTAAGCTCAGCACTCAGAGAGGCTGATGCTCTGGACTGGATAACCAACCTGTTTTCTTTTTTTTCCAAAGATTTATTTATTTATTATTATATGTAAGTACACTGTAGCTGTCTTCAGACACTCCAGAAGAGGGCGTCAGATCTTGTTAAGGATGGTTATGAGCCACCATATGGTTGCTGGGATTTGAACTCTGGACCTTTGGAAGAGCAGTTGGGTGCTCTTACCCTCTGAGCCATCTCACCAACCCAACCAACCTGCTTTCATGTGAGATTACTACTAGGGAAATGTGAACAAACTTCACTAGGAAACTGACGACCACCAGAGTCCAACCTGGAGAACTAAGGAATTTTCTAGGGTCATGTACTGAAAAATAGGGGAGGGGTTCCTTACAGGAGAATGGATGTCACAAAGGCAGCTGTGTCACTGAAACCCTTCCCATACTGGATAACAGCTTATGAAAGATGAAACCTTGGATCTTTCTGTTCACGTTTAGCCAGCTTAATAAATGGAAGAGTCTCCTCAGAAGTCCTCGCGGTTCATATAACGCTCTGGGCAGGGGGCTGCAGATCCTCTCAGTCCTGAGATTTACCAGTTGTTTGCTTCCTGAGCTTATGGAGCCTCCTTTAGAACTCCCCAAGTCTTGTTTGTTTGTTTGATCATTTGTTTTGTTTTGAGACAAGTTCTCAAGCATACATAACCCTAGCTGTCCAGGAACATCCTATATAGACCAGGCTCACCCAGACTCTATAGACCAGGCTCACCCAGACTCACAGAGGTCCACCTAGCTCCACCTCGAAAGTGCTGGGAGTAAAGGCCTGTGTCAACACACCTGACAACTTCCTGAATCTTTTAAGGAGTTTCACTTCAAAATGGAATGTTTCAATTCAGAAAAAAAAAAAAAAAAGCATATATTTTCTCTATCTAAAAGAAAAAAGGGGAGAAAAGGAAAGAAAGAAGAAAGGGAGGGAGGAGGCAGGGAAGGAAAGGAAGGAAAGGAAAGGAGTAGCAGAGTAATGACGCTGCTGACCAAATACCCTTTCTGTTTCTCTGGTTTTCGAACTGGGTCTCATGTAACCCAAGCTGGCCTAGAGCCCTGTGTGTAGGTAAGAAGGGACTCAGACTTCTGACCCTGCTGTTTCTGCCCCTAAGTGAGGCTACGCCAAGTGAAATAGAACGTTGAACTCTTATGTTAAAGCAGAAGTTTAAAACTCCTCTAAAGAACTGTCCAATAGCTGGACTTGGCGCCTCATACTTATAATCCCAGAATTCACTAGCTCCCTGGTTGGCCCTATGTCAAACAGCAGTCCCTGAGGTAGGGAGGTGGAGGGAGACCCCAGTGGTCAAGCTCACTGACGGAGCTCTTGGCTAGCATGCTCACAGACTATGTTCTAGCACTGGAAAACAAAACAGAGTCTCCTGACTCTCTTCTCACTCATCCCTTCGTCCCTACTGACAGAGACCAGAGAAATGAGCCTTTTGGTTTCCACTTCTACACAGGTACTATCTATTCCCTTGCTTTTACTATTTATGTTGCTTGATATATCTCCATATAGGTAAAATAAAGGTAAGATAGAAATTCTTAAAATATGCATAGCTGGTTAATTTTGAGTTTATAAAACCTACCATAGTACATATAGTGGATACATTAAATACTTATTATGTAAATGTATGAATGAAGGTCTACAATCTAATACAAAGGAGCTATTGTTAATTTAGTCTAAGTGATCAAAGACTTAAGGCACACATGCTACTATAAACAAATCTCCCAACCATCCTCTTGTAAACCTAATGACACTCATTGGGACACACACAGACACTACACCCCCCCCACACACACAGACACACAGACACACAGAAGTAGAAGTGAGGCTCTCTGGGAAAAGGAAGGAGATTAGCAGGAGTTGGGGGAAGACAAGGGATGGTGAGGGGTGGTGAATATGATTGAAATATATTAATGTGAATGTATGAAAATGTAATGAAATCCATTATTGTGTATAATTGATGTATGCTAATAAAAACGTTAAATAAAGTAGGAATGGCTGGAGAGACGGCTCTGCAGTTAAGGGCACTTGCTCCTGCTGCTCTTGCAGAGGATCCGAGTTCGTTTCCCAGCACCCATATCCGGAGGCTCACAACCATCTGTAACTCAGCTCCAGGGAGTCTGATGCCCTCTTCTGGCCTTCTCTGGCACTGCACTCATGTACACAGAAACACACAAACTTACAAAACAAAAATAAAATCTTAAAAAAATAAATAAAATAGGAAAAAATAAAAGAAATCTGTGCTTTAAATGTCTTATTTGGATAGTGGGGTTTTTGATAAATAATAGCTTTTAGGAATAAATTGAGTAAAGACCATAGTAAAATTACATGATTTGGCGGTATACAATTTAGACCAGATGAGGCCAAGCATCGTGTGCATGCTTTTAATCCAGCCCTCAGGATATAAAGGCAGGTAGATCTCTGTGAGTTCAAGGCCATCCTGGCCTACAGAGCGAGTTCTGAGCTAACCAGGGATACATAGACTATATCTCAAAATAAATTAGTAAATTATTTAAGTGGAGCTGGAGAGATGAATCAGCAGTTATAAATATTTGCTGCTCTGGTAAGGGACCAGACTTTGGTTACCAGCACACACAAGGTGGCTTAAAAACATCTGTAACTCCAGTGCCAGGGGATGGATGCAATCAAAACATTCATAAATAAATAAAATAAAATAAAATAAATCTAAAAATTGAATCTAGATACACGTGAACTATTGTATTACATGATAAAATAAATATAAGGGGTATTAAAACTGAACAGATAATAGGAATTGTGATATCACATGAATGTATACCATTTGGTATACAATACAAAATGATAATGTATTTTTTATTCTTCCTGAGACAGGGTCTAATGTAGCTAAGGCTAGCCTTGAATTCACTGTGCAGTCCCAGGATGATGAACTTCTGACCTTCCTGTTTCTGTCTCCCAAGTGCTGGAATTGCAGATGTGCCACCATGCCTGATTTAGAGAATGTGGAAATTTAAGTGTTAAGAGAATGTTTTTTTGAGGGAATGATACAGTATATAATGTGGAATACATAGCATAGACTAAACAGAAAACTTTTCTTTCTTTCTCCCTCCTCCCTCTTCCCTGACACAAAGTGTCTCTGTGTAGCCCTGGCTGTCCTGGAACTCACACTGTAGATCAGGCTGGCCTCAGATTCAGAAATCCACCTGTTTCTGCCTTCTGAGCTCTGAGACTAAAGGTGTGGGCCACCTCCACCTGGCTCAACAGAAAAACTTTCAACTGGGAAAATTATCAGATGAGATAAAATATTGAACTATTGAATCTCAAAAGAAAAGCAAAATTAGAGATTTTAGCCCAGAGGAAAAAGAACCATAAGAAGAAAGGTAGCTATAGCAGGTGTTTTTAACGATTATGAAGGTAAGGTTATAGACAGATGATAGCTTGGTGATAGAGAGCTTGCCCGAAAAACAAGAAGTCCTAGTACATAAATAAGTAAATAGATAAATGAAATGAAATGAAATGAAATGAAAAAGCCAGGGTTCAAAGAGAGGATTGAATGTATAAAGGCACTTGCTGCCAACCCCAGGGTTCACGTGGAGGAGGAAGAGCACTTGCGCCATCAAGTTGCCCCCCCCCCAAACACACACTATAAAAGAAATTAGGGAAAACCCTAAAACAACTAATATTCCTATACAGAAGAGGGCTGAGGGCTACTGGCTTGCATGCATGAGGTCTCGGGTTTAATCCCAAGAACAGGGAGGGAAAAAAAGAAAAAAGTTCAGTTAGGAGACACAGTTGCACCCAGAACTAGTCTAGGGCAAATGGGCCCATGTGAGAATGTGTTAGAATAGAAAGCAGGGGTGACCATTATTCAGAGGGTTGCTAAGGAGAATAGCGTATCTCTACTGTGTAAAGCAGGTACATGCAGCCTGACACAAGCAGGAGTCCCAGGCTGCTGACAGGTTCTAGGTGTTGTTCAGAGAAGGATGTGTATGCGTAGTACATTCAGGTAAGGGTCTTATGAGGCTGCCAAGTGCATTCCTAGAAAAAATAGTTGGTGTATGTGTAGCCCAAAGAGATGGAGTTCCCGATTGGTGAACTTGCTTGCTTCTAATAAGGCAGACAGAATGAAAAGGAAAAATAGCTAGTTGGGCATTGGTGGTGCACACCTTTAATCCCAGGACTTGGAGGCAGAAGAGGCAGGTCAATGAGTCTGAGGCCAGCCTGGTCTACAGAGAGAGTTCCGGGCCCTGTCTCAAAAAAGAAGAAAGAAGAAGAAGAAGAAGAAGAAGAAGAAGAAGAAGAAGAAGAAGAAGAAGAAGAAGAAGAAGAAGAAGAAGAAGAAGAAGAAGAAGANGAAGAAGAAGAAGAAGAAGAAGAAGAAGAAGAAGAAGAAGAAGAAGAAGAAGAAGAAGAAGAAGAAGAAGAAGAAGAAGAAGAAGAAAACACAAACATTTAGTTTTAGAATCCCAATAAAACATAAGAGAATTCTTTGATACATGAGGAATTAATAAGGTCTACTATGTGTCAGGTGGTTATACGTAATTAGGAAAGAACACTGGACAAAAACTTTTTTTTCTTTTGAGGCTGCATCTCATGTAGCCCAGATTGGCTTTTAACTCATTCTGTAGCCTTGAACCTCTGGTCTTCCTGCTTCTACTTCCAAAGTGTTGGATTATTGGTGTGCACCACCATGCCCACTTCAAAATCCACTTTCTAGATCAGTTCTGTAGAGCCACAGGTGGGACTGAGTAGGAGAAGCCAAGGCACCAGTGAGCCAGGCAGACGCCTGCAATCCCAGCATTTAGGAAGCTGGAGATTCAGGATACAGGTTGAATGAACAGTTTAAAGCCATCCTGGACTAAACACTGGACTTTGTAGTTGTTGTTTTGTTTTGTTTGTTTGTATTTGTTTTGTTGTTTTTGTTTGGTTTTCAAGACTGGGTGTGTAACTCTGGCTATCCTGGAGCTCAGTCTGTAGACCAGGCTGGCAACTGGCTGGGATTAAAGGCATGTACCAGCACTGCCTGGCTATAAGCAGAGATTTTTAGAATAGTTCTTACTACATAGCTGACCCTTTTGCCAAATACATGGGATTGCGACGGGGAGGAAAGAGAAGAAAGAAAAGGGGCACAAGCAAGTTCAGAGTTGTAGTGAACACTTACCCAGCATGGTGGCATAAGCCTATAATTCAAATATTGTAGAATATGGAGGAAGGAAAATTTAGTAGTTCAGGGTCATCTTCAGTTACATAGCTAGTTCAAGGCCAGCTGTCTTGCACAATACCCTGTCTCAAAAGAAAAAAAAAAGAGAGAGAGAGAAATATAAAACAAGCCAATGAAAGTAACCACTTCATTGGGTAGTAGTGACATAGTTTATTGTGACTGGAGAGACATGGTTCAGCAGTTAAGAGCCCTTGCTGCTCTTGTAGAGGACCTGGCTTCAGTTCCAGCACCCATAAGAAGCAGCTCACTACCATCTTAACTCCACTATCAAGGGCACCCTATTGTACTCTACTGGTACCAGTTCATTCTTGATGCACATAAATTCACACAGGCACACACAGAGACACATAAAAGAAATATATATATATTCTCCTTTTTAAAGTATTAAGTGCATTTTCTTTTTTTTTTTTTTAAAGATTTATTTATTATGTGTAAGTACATTGTAGCTGTCTTCAGAAACTCCAGAAGTGGGAGTCAGATCTCGTTATGGATGGTTGTGAGCCACCATGTGGTTGCTGGGATTTGAACTTAGGACCTTTGGAAGAGCAGTCGGGTGCTCTTACCTGCTGAGCCATCTCACCAGCCCTTAAGTGCATTTTCATACTTATGATACTATATTCCTTCAAATGTGTAATTAGGAGCACTATGGCTTGAGAACGCCTCATTACCCACCCAGTGAGGCACAGTACCACTTATGAAGCAACTGTCTCTTTTCTGTCGTGTATTCTGTAGGAATGACCTAAGCCAAGGTGATCCTATTCAGGATCAGTTCCTATTTAAGAAGACTCTTTTGCAAGTCTGGAAAATGATTGCCAGTCACAGGTAGGTTTCCAAAGGGAGATTATCTCCAGAACCAAAGCACATACTTGGGTATGAGCACAGAAGGGGATCTGCCCACCCCTCATACAAGCCACAGTTGGGTTGGGGATTGCAGTTTATCTGGTGATGTGCCTGCTCAGAGTGCATGAAGTCCTAGGTTCCATCTGAGTATAGCAAACACTGGCTGGGGCCACACAAGCCTACCATCCCAACCTTAGGGAAATGGAAGTATATGCCTCCTTCCCGTATGGTAGATTTTCTTTCCCACAGTAGCAGGTCCTCAGAGCAATGGACATGGCTCAGTTGGTAAAACACCTTCCTAGCAGTCATGAAGCCCCAGATCTAATAATCCTCAGTGTTGCACAGACCTGCATACAGGTCTACAGCTATAGTTCCAGCACTTGAGGAGTCAAGGTAAGAGAATCAGAAATGCATGGTCATCCTTTGGAATATAGCAAGTTTGAGGCTAGCCTGATCTACATAAGACCCTGCTTGCCCCCAAAACAAACAAATGATGAGAGAGAGAGAGAGAGAGAGAGAGAGAGAGAGAGAGAGAGAGAGAGAGAGAGCGCTCAGCAGATAAGAGCACTAGCTGTTCTTGCAGACGACATAGGCTCAGTTCCCAGCCCCCATAGTGCCCAGCACTCCAGTCCCAGGGCATCAGACAACCTCTTCTGACGTCTCTGGGCACTACATGCACGGACACATATGTACATGGACTCAAACATTCATATGCATAACATGAAATAAATATTTTTATAAGGGAAACTAAAAATCAGGGTCTTGGAAAACTTCAACAAATTTGTGAGCCCTTAATTAAAAAAGATCACGATGAACCAGGCATGGATGGGTGGCCTACTTGAATCCCAACACTGGGGAGGCAGAGGCAGTTGGATCTCTGTGAGTTCAAGGCCAGCCTGGTCTACAAAGCAAGTTCCAGAACAGCCAGGGCTACAAAGGGAAACCCTGTCAGAGAGAAAGAGAGAGAGAAAGAGAGAGAGAGAGAGAGAGAGAGAGAGAGAGAGAGAGAGA
>NC_034604.1:29711837-29714875 GCF_900095145.1 Mus pahari | reverse complement strand
AGAGAGAGAGAGAGAGAGAGAGAGAGAGAGAGAGAGAGAGAGAGAGAGAAAGGAGAGAGAGGATGGTTGGTTATAATAATAGTTAAAATATTCCACGGGTTGGACCTCCTGCCCCTGCCCCTGCCCCTGCCCCACAATTTTGCTGCTTGGAAAGTCAACAAGAAGTCATAGGTCCTCACTGCTGCTTGCTTGCTGTTGCTCTGTGGCCTGGCTCACTAGACCTCCGTATGCTGTGGAGGCAGGCCTCCAGTTCTTGGTGACCCTCCTGTCTCAGCTTCCTTAGTGCTATGGAGCCTCCATGCTTGGTTTGCTCTGTAGTCTAAGTCTTGTTCGCTGCTGCCCTCTCCATAAGACTAACTGACTGACTGACTGACTGACTGACTGAAGATGCCCTTACCCTCCTTGGTTTGTTTCTTCACAGGTTTAGCAGCCCATTTCTGAAACCTGTGTCAGAGAAGCAGGCTCCAGGATACAAGGATGTGGTGAAAAGGTCAGCAGGAAGGGGGCCAAGGGGAAGCTTGGCCACCTTTTCAGTACTGATCTTTAATTATTTATTTATAGACAGTGTTTCATGGAGCCCAGGGTAGCCTTAAACTGGCTAGATATCTGGGGGTATCCTTGACCTCTGATCCTCCTTACTCCTACCTATTTCTGGGTTCTGGGATTATAGGCTTATGCTACCATGCCAACTTTTTGTGGTGCTGAGGGTTAGACCCAGGGCTTAGTGTGTGGTGGGTAAGCATTGCCAGCTGTGTGACAACCCCAGGCGGGCTCAGCTCTTCTCTTTGTTGTTTTTGTCTTGTGGGTTGCATGTAGCATTTAGCCCAGGCTGGCTCAGCTCTTCTCTTTGTTGTTTTTGTCTTGTGGGTTGCATGTAGCATTTAGCCCAGGCTGGCTCAGATCTTCTGTTTGTTCTATGTTGTGGGTTGCATGTAGCCCGGGCTAGCCTTAAATAATTGAAGTTGACCTTGAATTCTAAGTCCTTCTGCTTCTACCTCTGAAGTGCTAGGACTTCAGGCCTGAGCCACTCCACCAGGTCCTTGGCGGCTTCTTTGTCTGTCTTTGCACTCTTTATTTCCCATCTCTTGGGCTACTCACCTTATTTACAGTATTCACAAACTCAAGGTATGGTCTACAGCCAATGAAACTCTGGCTTAAAAAACCTTTTTAATATGTTTCCTGCTCCCCACCCCAACATTATTAACATCGGTTTAATAATGTTGTTCCATTTCTTCCCAGTTCTGCTTCTCTGCTGAGATTACAGTTTTTGAGACAATGCACCCCAGGGTGGGCTCAAACTTAGCTAGCAATGATCTTGAACTCCCGAGCCTCCTGCCTCTACCTCTTGAGGACTAGAGTTACAGGTATTGCTAATGTTTTGTTTTAAATTGTGTTTGCCATTTGTCTAACTGGAGATGTTTCCACCTCAGTCCTACACAGTGCTACAATTACATATGTGTGCATGAATCCCTGTGTCAGTCCACATTTGACAATATTTTCTTGAAGAAAATTTTAAGGGGGGGCCCTGTGTTCATTCAGGAATATAGTGTTAGACATGTTAAGATAAAGGTGTTAAATAGAAATTAAACACATTGGCTAAGCGGAGAATTTTGGATGTTAGCAAGTACATTTAAAAGGTTGTCATGATGGAGTCTGTCAGCATCGGTGAGTGTTGACCCCACTGGTGTGAGGACCTGAGAGGATCCCCAGCACCCGTGGAAAAAGCTAGACACAGTGGCAGTGACACCTACCTTTAGTTACATTCCTGGGGCATGAAGACAGGAAGATGCCAGCCAGTCTATACAACAGTCACAGAACAAGTGAGGAAGACATTGATATCAACCTCTGGCCTTCATGTGTATAGGCGTGCACACACACACACACACACACACACACTCACATATACATAGGAACACACTCATATACACACACACACACACACACACACACCCATTTGTACTGCTATAATAAAATGCCACTAAGTGAATAATTTATGAACAACAGAAATGTTTTTCCCATGGGTTTGGAACCTGGAAAGTCTAAAATCAGAATGTCTACAGACTTGGTGTTTGAGACAACTAGTCTAGTCCTGACAGTAGAGCCACACAGTAAAACCCTGTCCCAAACAAACAGAGTCAGAGGTTTCTCTTCAACAAGGATAGTTTTTGTAACATCTAAGGCTGTGCGGTTACCTGTACTTTCTTGTTTCCTGGTGTGCCCTTCCTTGCCTGTCCCTGGTGTTTACCCCTTTTGCTCAGCTTGCAGATCTGAATGAAGGCAGTCACAGCCTTCTGCTTTCCTGCTGGGAGATTCCCTCTGACAGACAGTTCAGCCCACGACTTTAATTCAGCCTCCCTCAGGTGCTCAGACATTGACAGAGGAGATCCAAAGGCTTTTCCAGAACAAAACCTGGATGGCCTCTAACCCAGTTCCCCATAGAATTCTTGTTCACTTCTGAAACCCCATGAGCTAAGCCTCTATAGTCTGCATTTTCTCTGCCTTTTTCTTACAAACACCTACCAAAAGAGCCTATAAACCTCTTCTCAAAATGTTTAAGGGCTTTTCTAGTCCAAATTCCCAAGCTCTTTCAGTTTCCTCTCCAAAATTAGTTTCAGTGACTTAAGAACCTTTAAGTCAGATTTATCACAGCAACGGCCGCACTCCTGGCACCACCTTCTGCCTTAGTTACTGTCGCTGTAATAAAACGCTCTGAAGAACTCAGCTGAGAGCCGGGTGTGCTCATGCACTCAGAGAAGCAGAGGCCAGGAGACCTCTATGAGTTCTGGCTAGCCTGGTCTACATAGAGAGTCTTAGGAAAGCCAGGGCTACTTTGAAAGACCCTGTCTCAAAAAAATCAACCAGCCAACCAAAAGGCAGCTTAGGAGATGAAGGACTTACTTTGGCTTACACTTCCAGAGCAATACAGCCCATCATGTCATGGAAGGTGTAGGAGCAGAACAAGAGAGAATAAGGGGATGACCAGTCCACAGGAATCAGAGAGAGAGAGAGAGAGAGAGAGAGAGAGAGAGAGAGAGAGA
>NC_034604.1:29686204-29711827 GCF_900095145.1 Mus pahari | reverse complement strand
GAGAGAGAGAGAGAGAGAGAGAGAGAGAGAGAGACAGAGAGACAGAGAGACAGAGAGAGACAGAGACAGAGACAGAGACAGAGACAGACAGAGACAGACAGAGATGAAGGGAGAGACAGACAGACACCGAGAGAGCAGAGAGAGCAAGAGAGAACAAGAACAGAAGTTTGTTTTCCCCCATGACATTTCTCTTGCAGCAGGGCTCTACCTTCTAAAGGTTTTACAGCTTTCTCGAGTGACTCCATCAGCTGGGGACCAGGTGTTCAAACACATGGACTTTAGGGGATATTTTGCATTCAAAACACAACAGTGACACCTCTGATTCTGACCACAAATGCCAGTTTGAGTTCTGCAAAGTACACAGAAGTCGCCAACTGTTCTTGCCATCTGGCCATTGGAATCTCAGCTCTGTACATCTGTGTGTGTTCCTTGTGATAGTGTGAAGGTTTATTGTCGTTGTTGTTGTTTTCCACAATAGGCTTCCTCTTTGTCTTCTGAGGCATCTTTCAGGAACACTTCTCAGCAGCTTTGCCTTCAACTCTAGTGCCTTTTTCTATTAAGTTTCTAGAACATCAGGAACCATCCTTTTCCTATTCTTGGTGCTCCCATGGTTACAGTCAGAAAGGAGCAGTGCTTCATCTCTTCAGGCCTCACCGTGGTACCCATTCTTACTCTGGAGGCTGAGGCAGGAATATCACCAGGTGAAGGCCAGCATAAACAATGGCAAGACAGACCGCCCTGCTGCTTCTGCCTTCCAAGGGCTGGGTTGAAAGTGGATGCCACCATGCGCAGCAAACCCCATGTCAAAAACAGTAGTCAGAGTGGGCCTCAGGTCAGCAAGCCTGAGAGGGTAATTCCCTGTGACAGTGCAGTAGGAGAGCAAGTTCAAGGCTGGCCTGGCAGCCTCATAAGATCTTGTCTGTGAAAATGTAAAAGGAGGGCTGGGCTAAGGGTTTCTTGGGAAGCTATGTACATAGGATGTGGTGTAAGGCACTGGGGCAGTGGTTCTCAACCTTCGTGATGCAGTGACCTTTAACACAGTCTCTCATGTTGTGATTCCCCCAACCATAAAATTACTTTGTTGCTAGATCCTGACTGTACTTTTGCTACTGTTTGGAATTGTAATGTAAGCTATCTAATGTGCAGGACATCTGATATTCAATCCCCAAAGGGGTTGTGACTACAGGTTGAGAACTGCTATCCTAGGTTCAATAACCAGTGCCTCTAAACTGATGATGATAAGTAATGCCTGCATTGTGTGCATACTGAGATTAATTTACTATAGAATGTGCACAGCATAGTGCTTCGCCTCTGTAGAGAATCAGATGTAATCAGTAGCTATTTTAAGAAAGTTGATATCTTTGCTGCTCTTCTGGTTTGCTTTCCATTGCTGGGGTAAACACCGTGACCAAAGTCAGCTTGGGGGAGAAAAGATTTTACTCCATCTTTCCACTTGTAGGCTATCATCCAGGGAAGTCGGGACAGGAACTCAGATCGGGAACTTGGAGGCAGGAACTGAAGCAGAGGCTGCGGATGGATGCTGCTTACTGGCTTGTGGCTTGCTCAGCCTGCTTTCTTACAGAACTCAGGACCATCTGTCCAGGAGTGGCACTACCCACAGTGGGCTGGACCGTCCCACATACATCATTAATCAAAAAAACAAAAACAAAACAAACAAAGCAGTCCCTACCTTCCCATAGGCCATGCTAATGGAGACATTTCCTTAATTGAGGTTCCCTCTTCTCAGATGATCTCAGCTTGAATCAAATTGACAAAAATAAAACCAAAACCAAAACAAAACAGTGTTGCTGCTAATTCACTGAGATTCAGTTCTCTAGAGCTTGCTATAGGCACTACAGTTTTTTGCCTGTCCTATCTGCTCTGGAACAGGGTCTCACTCATACTGACTTGGAATCACTGTGTACCTCAATCTGTTCTCAAACTCATGGGAATCTTCCCGCCTCATCTCCAAAATACTAGTTCACTAGACCTTACATATTAAGGCTTGATTTCCTCTGGCTCCTGCAGACCCATGGACTTAACGACCCTGAAGAGGAATCTGTCTAAGGGACACATTCACACCATGGCTGAATTCCAGAGGGATCTAATGCTGATGTTCCAAAATGCCGTGATGTACAACGACTCTGACCATCACATATACCACATGGCTGTGGAGATGCAGCGGGAAGTCTTGGAGCAGATCCAGGTACTGCACAACACGGAGCGCTGCAGGGCAGGGAACCGTGCTTTCTGGAATGGGGTTTCTGAAGCCTGAGTGATAGCTCCAGATGGTGTGGAGGTGACCTAGTGTCTTAGAGTTTATCTTCAGAGGAGACTGAAGGGCCTGAAGGACTCCGGTGCTCTTGGGATGGGGAAGCTCCTTGTCTTAATGGATCCAGATTTAACACACAGTGGGGTGACTAAATGGGCAGGTCTGCTTTCAGAGGCCCGAGCTGTAAGGCTAAAAGCAAGTTGGGTGCTGGACCCCACTGTCCATGTCTCATTTCTTGCAACTGATGACATTAATGTACATGTATATTTCCCATATTTGGAGAAGACAGAGTGAGTTCAAGGAGACGTGTAAGGATTCCTCTTTTGGGAAGCATCAAACTTTAAAAGGTGTAGCTTTATCTGTTTGCCAATAAAATAAATACAATTGCATACACTTCCTCTGTGGCCTCAAGGTTCATGGTTTCCTGTCTGTGCATTGCTCCTGTAGGTTCTGAGTACTTGGCTGGATAAAAGGAAGGACTTGAGTAGTCTGGAATGAGTGGCAGCTAATCCAGCGGATGAAGGAAGCTGACTTTGTTAGCCTGGAACTACATGTTTGGTTCTTTCTCAGATTACAGCTCTTCTTAGGACTGGCCAGAGAAGACGCAAAGACTTTCTCTCTATTACCTTTCCAAATAAGGATGATAATGCCTTGCTTCCTAACTAAGAAGCCAGTGGTGCTTGCAGATGTAATAGAGGGGTGGGGTGGGGTACCAAGATCTAGATTTATGATGTAAATATTGCTCATATTTTTGTTGCATAGACTTAGAAGTAATTTGATTGTACCTTTGTTTCTCTATAAATAAATATTTCGCAAACTAGAGATTTTGCTTGGTTTTTGAGGCAGAGTATGAAAAGCCAGACTTTCCTGGAAATCCCCATTGCATCCAGCCTCTGCCTCCAGTGGTGTGCTGGGATGAGAGGGCTCCACCACCAGACCACCAGGTCTTGCAAAGGCGGTTTCTAAATGGTTAAAGAAGCTGGAACTAGAGGGCACAGCATCATGTGGTGAAGCACAGAAGGTGTTTGCTGGGGATGTAGCTCAGTGGTTAATTGCTTGCCTAAGCATCACCACCACCTCCACCACCACCCACCTCCCCAAAAAAGGGAAAGAAAAAAAGAAAGAAAAAGTAAATAAATAAGCTTGCCGTTAATCGTTCATATAATGTCCAGGAGGAACTGGAGTGGACCCACAGAGGTGTCTGATTTATGTCATTTACAGAGCATGGATAAGGCACGCATCCTTCAAGCAGGTACCACGAAGAAGGGAGATCATCTAGAGGTCTGGCGCAAAGGCTCAAAGGGTAAAGACGACCACTTGAGTTCCATCCCTGGAAACCACAGAAACAGAAGAAGAACTTCACAAAGTTGTTTTCTTAACTCCACATCACATCACACACACACACACACACACACACACACACACACTACGCAGTAAATATGTTTTTAAAATTATGGTGGGAAACATCAGAAATGTGTGTAGTGCTATATAAGACTCAAAAAGAATAAAATGTGCACGGCTAATTGTTGCCCTAGATGAAAACTAACCAGAGCCTTTTAAAACGCGGCTGGAATTGGCCCTCTGCAGCCACCGTTAGGAACCCCCCCCCCCCNCTTTGGGTCTCTTAGCAACGGGCTTTGACAACAGCTGAACGGAGGTAAGTACTGCTTGGGAGGGTCCTGCATGGAGAGTTCCCGAGGGCTCGGGGACACATCCTTCCTGTCTTGCTTAAGCCTGGACAAAGGGGCCCCTTCACTAGGACAGCCGGCTAGGGGCCTTCCTTTACCCCTGGAGAGCGACGCTGACCATCCAGCCTCCAGCC
Source organism: Mus pahari (assembly GCF_900095145.1). Taxonomy (NCBI): domain Eukaryota; kingdom Metazoa; phylum Chordata; class Mammalia; order Rodentia; family Muridae; genus Mus; species Mus pahari. The sequence continues at coordinate 29,707,733 of NC_034604.1, read as the reverse complement.
TCAGTCAAGCGGCTAGGGCTCCCCTTGCGTGCTGTACAAATCGGACTCTTGCAAAACTGCTCGTAGAAAAACATAGCAGTTTCCGTTTTTATAAATTAATCAAATCTAGCACCAAATTTTGCCACAGGCTGATTTTGGGACGGGAACTCGTGTCGTTGCTGTGGATAGCTGGTTAGGAGATTTGTAAATTGTACCGGAAAACGCCAGAATGGAGGTATCAATGCCCCTGCCTCAGATATATGTAGAAAAAACCCTAGCCCTTATCAAGCCAGATGTTGTTGACAAAGAAGAGGAGATACAGGATATTATTCTGGGATCTGGATTCACCATTATTCAGGTAACGTCTGCCGTCTCTTTTATTAGTTTTCCTTATTCCTATATAAATGTAGCCACCCGTTTAGATCTTTAGTAACTCTAAGTTTACATTTCTAACTATAGAGGTTATATATAACCTGGGCATGTAAGCACACATGCTTGTGATCTCGGTATCAGGCGCTGGAGGCAGGTCAGCTATGTACTGACTTCCAAGTTTAGCCTGGGCTCTGGGAGACCTGTCTCAAAAACAAACAAGTTACAGACAAGTTTTTTCACACTTCAAAGGATGTAGAGTAAGACACCAAAGAAGCCAACTGCCTTTTCCTTCCCTTCTCTTTCCCACGTCAGCTCTAGGGAGAGGCAATGACTTAACTACATTCTTTCTCCTGAGTGACTCTAACATTCTGGATCATTAAATCAAAACCTACTCATCTCTGCTAAGTTATGTGCAATATTCCTGTGCATACTTTGGTTCCTAGTGTCAGTAGGTTTATTTTTGTTTTGGTTTGGTTTGGTTTGGTTTGGTTTTTGTTTTCAAGAAAGACTTCCCTGTATAGCCCTGGCTGACTTGGAAATCACTAAGTAGCCTGGAACTCACAGAGATCCGCCTGCCTCTTCCTCCCACATGCTGGGATTAAAGGTGAGCACCACTACACCCAGCAGACATTTAGAGGGTTTGTTGTTGTTGTTGTTGTTTTTGTTTTTGTTTTTCGAGACAGGGTTTCTCTGTATAGCCCTGGCTGTCCTGGAACTCACTTTGTAGACCAGGCTGGCCTCGAACTCAGAAATCCACCTGCCTCTGCCTCCCAAGTGCTGGAATTAAAGGCCTGCGCCACCACCGCCTGGCAAATTTTTTATATAGTATCATATTATCTATTTTTGTGTTTTAAAATAAAACACACACACACACACAAAACAAAACAAAACTGAGGGTTGGAGAGATGGCTCAGTGGTGCTCAGGATGCCCTCCAACACAGGTGACCTCCTGCCTCTTTCATGAGAACCAGCATCAAGGTGTTTCCCTGTGATTTGTTTTCTAAGAGGACCTCATTGTGTAGGCCATGTGGCTTCAAATTTATGATTATTCTGCTTCAGGCTCCTGAGTGCTGGGATTACACACACTGTCCCACTCATTAAGCCTCACTTAATTTAAGTTTGGTAGGGTTGTTTTGTTGTTTGTTTTTGTTTGTTTTGTTTTTAGAAAAATGAGGGCGCTCTGACTTCTGTACCCTGCACACTTACAATGTTTATTTATTTATTTATTTATTTTTAAAGACAGGGTTTCTCTGTGTTGCCCTGGCTGTTCTGGAACCCGCTCTGTAGACCAGGCTGGCCTAAACTCAAAGTACTGGGATTAAAAGTGTGTGCCACCACTGCCTGGCTAAGTCCTTTTTAAAAAGATCTGTATCTTTGTGTGGGGGTGTGGGTGTAGGTGTGGTTATGTGTGGGGGTGTGGTTGCTTGCGGTGGTGCGTGGGGTAAATGGATATGTGTGTGCTGTGTGGTATGGTTATATGTTTGGGGAGGTGTGGAGGGTGTTTATGTGTATATGTGGTAGTGGTATGTGTGTGTGTGTATGTGTAGTGTGTGTGTATGTGTATGTGTAGTGTGTGTGTATGTGTATGTGTAGTGTGTGTGTATGTGTAGTGTGTGTGTGTGTATGTGTAGTGTGTGTGTGTGTGTGTAGTGTGTGTGTATGTATAGTGTGTGTAGTGTGTGTGTGTGTAGTGTGTGTGTGTGTGTGTGTGTACTGTTGTGTAGTGTGTGTGTACTGTATGTGTAGTGTGTGTGTGTGTGTAATGTGTATGTGTGTGTAGTGTGTGTGTGTGTGTGTGTGTGTGTGTGTGTGTGTAGTGTGTGTACAAGTCACCTCAGGCCCCAGACCTTACCTTTTTCTGTTGTTTGGAACAGGCTCCCTCGTTTGCTAGTGTGACATCGAGACTAACTGGGTCATAAGCCTCGATGGCGCCTCATCTCCAAATACCCTCTCTATAGTATACAGGGGTTACAAATCCACTCTACAACGTTGGCCATTAGGAAAATTCTGGGGATCCAAACCCAGGTCCTTACATTTGGCACTTACAGGTTCAACACTCCTCTATTCACTGAGCCATCTCTCTAATCTTAAGTCCATAGTAAAACAAAACAAAACAAAACACCCACCAACAATAGGCTTTATAATTAAATGGCTTGTGTTTATTATAAATTAAAACTCAAGAGCCTGGCATGGCGGCACATACCTTTCATCCAAGCACTCAGGAGGCGAAGGGAGGTGGATCTCTGTGAATTCCAGGACACCCCAGGAACTCAAAATGACAATATAGCAAACAACTAGTAGACACTTATGTCAGAGTGAACGTTAGACTGGTTGACTGTGGTCTATGCTACTGCTGCGACCACAGTGATGTCTTTGTTTTCACAAAATATATATTACATCAGTTGTACCATTTAAACAATTTTTTAAAAGATTTATTTATTTATTTTATGTATGTGAGTACACTGTAGCTGTACAGATGGTTGTGAGCCTCCATGTGGTTGTTGGGAATTGAGTTTTTAGAACCTCTGCTTGCTCCAGTCAGCCCTGCTCCCTCAGATCAACTCCAATCGCTCAGTCCCTGCTTGTTCTGGCCCACAGATTTATTATTCGTAAGTAGCTGACTTCACTCACCAGAAGAGGGCATCAGATCTCTTTACGGGTGGTGTGAGTCACCATGTGGTTGCTGAGATTTGAACTCAGGACCTTCGTTAGAGCAGTCAGTGCTCTTACCTGCTGAGCTATCTTACCAGCCCCATTTAAACGATTTTTTTTTTAAAGATTTATTTATTTATTTATTTATTTATTTATTTATTTATTATATGTAAGTACACTGTAGCTGTCTTCAGACACTCCAGAAGAGGGCGTCAGATCTTGTTACGGATGGTTATGAGCCACCATGTGGTTGCTGGGATTTGAACTCTGGACCTTTGGAAGAGCAGTCGGGTGCTCTTACTCACTGAGCCATCTCACCAGCCCTGCGATTTTTAAGGCACAATGTGTGGCATTAAATATTTTTTATTTTACGTGCATTGGTGTTTTGCCTGCATGTATGTCTGTGTGAAGGTGAACCCACTGAACCACCTCTCGGTCCCGGAACTAATTTTAGAAAGGCAGGAGGTGTGTTGTGTCTCCACCTCCTCCAGCCCCTAGTAATCACTGTCCTAGGCTTTAACTCAAGAAATTTGACTCTCCTAGCTATTTCATATAATGAAGCTGAGGTTGTTTTTAAGGTTTGTCTGGCTTTATTACGATGGAGTCTCACAAAGCTCTGAAAAGTTCTCCCTCTGTCTGGCAGGTGGCAGCCGTTTCCCCGTTGAAAACTATGAGTTCTATTGCACGGATTTGGTATCGATGTTTCTCAAATTAATTTCAAAGGATTTTTCACCTGATTTCATTTTAAAGCAGCCAGTAGGATCTAGCACCCAAAGCAAGGGCACGTGACTGTTGGGTGAAGCAAGGGCACGTGACTGTTGGGTGAAGCAAGGGCACGTGACTGTTGGGTGAAGCAAGGGCACGTGACTGTTGGGCATGCAAGCAGTCCCTGATTAGGGAGAGTGAGGCGGTAGGGTTACACTGGCCACCTTAGGCTACATAATTAAACCCTGTCTCAAAACAAGCAAACAAACAGTTTGTATACTGGACACAGTGAACTGGGGTGGACTCCTTATAAGCAAGGAGTCATGTGAGAGCTAGATTTCTTGGCAGCTGGCTATCGAGTTTATCAGAATATTCCTATGTGAGGTCCGGGGGATCTCTAGACCCTGTAATACCATGTCTGGAGGCAAACTAGTGTGTATTGTTTCAGAGACAGGGTCTTGCTCTGTAACCCTAGCCACTCTGGAACTAGCCTTGTGTGTGTGTGTGTGTGTGTGTGTGTGTGAGACAGGGGTGTGGGGGAGATAGAGAAGGGAGAGGGAGAGGGAGAGTGACAGAGACATGTGTGCATGGGTGTCAGGAGATGGCATCAAATTCCCTGTACCTGGCGGGTACCCTACTTGTCATGTAGATTCCAGGATTTGAACTCTCGTCCTCAGCATTGCTTAGCAAACACTCTTTAAAAAATTCTTTTTAGCCAGGTGCTGGTGGCACACACCTTTAATCCAAGCACTTGGGAGACAAAGGCTATTGGATCTTTGTGAGTTTGAGGCCAGCCTGGTCTACAGAATAGCCAGGGCTACACAGAGTAATCCTCTTCCAAAACAAACAAACAACAAAAAACAAAATACAACAAAAGTTTTTATATTTACTCATGTGTGATTATATATGTATGCACATACACAGTAGATGTGTTGTGGTCTAAAAACTTGAGGGAATCTATTCTTTCTTCCCTTTGTGTTAATTCTAGGGATTGAACTTAGAACCTTAGCCTTGGCAGTGGTCCAGGGATCATTTTCTTTAAGTGAGATAAATACTTCCTCTGAACATATTTAATTACCATTTACTTTCTGTATAATAACGCAAAGATAATTGCAGGCATGTGCCGCCATGCCTGGTGAATTATTAATGATTCAGTGAGCTTTTGCGGAGGTGTCACTTTAAATGCTTTTGTCGACTTTGTTTTGTTTACAGAGACGGAAACTACACCTGAGCCCCGAGCACTGTAGTAATTTTTATGTGGAGCAGTATGGGAAAATGTTTTTCCCAAACTTAACAGCTTATATGAGCTCTGGACCTCTTGTTGCTATGATACTAGCTAGACATAATGCCATCTCTTACTGGAAAGAACTTATGGGACCAAGTAACAGTTTAGTAGCCAAGGAGACACACCCAGACAGGTAATTTCCCTTGAGAGTGGTTAGAGGGACTGAAACCTGCCGCCTTAAAGTGTGAAAACCCCCAACAACATACGAAAGCTGGAGCCCATCATCCTTACACAAAGCCTGCTCCACTTGCAGGCTTCCCAAGTGCACTTTTCTCTGGTATAGCGCAGTGGATTTGACATTCTCAACATTTCATGTCTATTTTACTATCCAGTGCTACAGAAGGTGTCAGAGAACATCTCACTCATGGCTGGTTAGCCTTGCATTAAACTGCTTCTAAAGTAGGAGTTACTGATTTTTTTTTTTTTTTTTTTTTTTTTGAGACAGGGTTTCTCTCTGTTGCCCTGTCTTGTCCTAGAGCTCATTCTGTAGACCAAGCTGACCTCAAACTCACAGAGATCCCCCTGCTTCAGCCTCCAAGTGTTGGGATTAAAGGAGTACACTACAACCACCCTGCTTTTGTTTATTTGTTTTAATATTTTTTTGAGACTAGGTCTAGCCTAAGCTGGGCTGTAATTCACTGTGTAGCCCAGGCTAACTTTGAATTTGTGACAATCCTCCTGCTTCAGCCACCTCCACCAACCCCACAACTCCTGAAATCCATGATGGGTTACAGGCATGAGCCACAACACATGACTATGAAGTAGGATTTGTAAAAGTACATTTTATTATTTATTATTTATTATTTGTGCGCATGTGTGTCTTGCACATGTGGAGGTCAGAATACAACGTGTGGGATTTTCTTTTCTCCTTTCTCCCATGTGGGTTCCAGAACTAAGGTCATCAGGCTTGGTGACAAGTGCTTTTTGCAGCATCTAAGCCAACTCACTGACCCTGAAGCAGGATTTTTAATAGGAAAATAAGAATTTTTAAAATTTGTTTTCTGGACATGGTGGTACAGACCTTTAGCCTCAGGACTTCAAAGACAGAGACAGGTAAATTTCTGAGAGTTCCAGGCCAGCCAAGGATACATTGAGAACCTGTCTAAATAAAGAAATAAATAAATAATAAAAAATTCATCGTTTCAACATGAGCACTAGTTTCTAGAAATGAAATAGTTGTTGCAGTTGTGAATTATATTTCCCTTTCACTTCTCTCAAAATATTTTCTCTCCTTAGAGAAGGCCTGTTTCCATAGAGGATGCTACTGGCATACAGAAATGTATTTGACCCTCCTCTAAGTAGATTAAAAGCTTAAGATTAAATTAGCGATGACTTCTCTATAAAAAAAAAACAAAAACAGGTAGAAAAAGGCTGGGAAGCTGGGCATCGTGGCGCACGCCTTTAATCCCAGCACTCAGGAGGCAGAGGCAGGTGGATTTCTGAGTTTGAGGCCAGCATGGTCTACAGAGTGAGTTCCAGGACAGCCAGGGCTACACAGAGAAACCCTGTCTNGAAAAACCAAAAAAAAAAGACTGGGAGGGTGGCTCAGTGGGTAAAATGATTGCTGCCAAGTAGAAGGGTCTCAATTTGAACTCAGGACCCATGACTCGGAAGGGAAAAATCCACTCCCAGAGTAGTCCTCTGACCTCTGCCAAGCTCTCTGCTATGCAGGAAGGAAACAGTGTCAGAATGGAAGGACAACATCTTGAATTCTCTCTAGCTTAAGGGCGATATACGGTACAGATGAGCTCAGGAATGCACTTCATGGGAGCAATGACTTCGCCGCCTCAGAGCGAGAGATCAGGTTCATGTTTCCAGACGGTGAGTCCTTTGCTGTGCCTGCTTCCTCGTCTGCACCTCCCATTTGTCCACCTCTTAAAGTTGGTGTTGTATCTTGAAAACATGGCTGGGAAGGAATATAGTGTTTTCCTCCAAACATGCTTTAGTATATTTTCAGGTTGTGAGTCATTAAAACTTGAAGCTAGGGGCTGGCGAGATGGCTCAGCGGGTAAGAGCAATGACTGCTCTTCCGAAGGTCCTGAGTTCAAATCCCAGCAACCACATGGTGACTCACAACCATCCGTAATGAGATCTGACTCCCTCTTCTAGTTTGTCTTAAGTCAGCTACAGTGTACTTGTGTATAATAATAAATAAATCTTAAAAAAACCAAAAACCAAAAACCAAAAACTTGAAGCTAGAGGCATGCATCTCTGTAGGGCGTTTGCTGAGCTCCTGGGAAGGTCCTGGGTTTGAATCTCAGCACATGCTAAAGTGGGGCATGGGGCCACAGGACTATAATCCTAATGTGGACCCTACGGCGTGAGGGCAGGAGGATCAGACATTAGCCCCATGGGAAGCTCCTCTAGACATCTCCAGACCTTATCTCACGACAAACAAAACAAACTCCTAGCATCTGGAAGGCAGGTCTCTGTGAGTCCCCGGCCAGCCAGGGCTACAGAGAGAGACCCGCCTCAGTAGTACAAACGCAAAGCCAAGGGTCAGAGAGAAGGCTCGGCAGCTAAGAGCATTCGCTGCTCTTGCAAAGAACCAGAGTCCAGTTCCCAGCACTCACATGGCAGCTCACCATGGTTCATAACTCTAATTCCAGGGAATCCTACACCCTCTCTGACCCCCTTGGGCACCGAGCATATAGCTGGTGCTTGTACATATGTGCAGGCAAAACATTCACACACATAAGTATTTTTTTAAAGATTTATTTATTTATTATATGTAAGTACACTGTAGCTGTCTTCAGACACTGACACTCCAGAAGAGGGAGTCAGATCTTGTTACGGATGGCTGTGAACCACCAGGTGGTTGCTGGGATTTGAACTCTGCACCTTTGGAAGAGCAGTTGAGTGCTCTTACCCACTGAGCCATCTCACCAGCCCCAAGTATTTTTTTTTAAGCAGAAACAAACAGCAAAACAAGTTTTGAAGGCAAAAGTGGAAAAGTGAAGCAACCTACAGAAAGTATTCTGTAGTGAAGTAACCTACAGAAAGTGTGCTGCGCTCCAGAGAGCCAGTTTCTTCCTTTCTTTCCTTCTCCTGATCTAGATATATTTAGGATTGTTCTTCTCCTGTGCTGTTGCAGTTCTTCCTTAATCACCCACTAAGCTTCAGAAATGTGTTGGTACCTGGAGCCTAAAAGAGCTACCAAATTAACAAATGCAGCAGGTTAACAAGTGTAGTAACTTAACAAGTGTAACAGATTAACAAGTGTAACAGATTAACAAGTGTAACAGATTAACAAGTGCAACAGATTAACAAGTGCAACAGATTAATAAGTGCAACAGATTAACAAGTGCAACAGATTAACAAGTGCAACAGATTAACAAGTAGAGCATATTAACAAGTGTAATGCACCAGGCCTCTGTCTCTTTGTTCTGCACTCAGTAAACATGTCTTTTTCCAAACAAAACAAGCCAAGAAAGTCCTGAGTCAATGTGAAAATGATAATTCCACATCTTTTCTTATTTTCTCCTATTTGAAGTCATGAGACTAGTGAACCTTTAAAAAGCAAATATACTAAGAAACAGTACGTTGTCTTTTACGTACTGGGGAGTGGACCTAGGGCTCCGTACCCAGGCAAACCGTTGCCAGTGAGCTACCTGGGCCTCCTTTATTTACCTACTTATTTCTAAGATTATCTTATACTTGTTTATGTCTATGTGAATGTGTGAGCAGATGGCCTCAGAGGCCAGAAGGCACTGGATCCCTGGAGTTGGAGTTACTGACAGTTGTGAACCACCTTATGTCAGTGCTGAGATCTGAATTTGGGTCCTCTGGAAGAAAAATTGACCTTAACCTTTGAGCATCCTCCCCAGACCTCCTTTTTTATTTTTTATTTTGTTTTGAGACAGGCCTGTATGTCTTAGCTGGCCTTGAACACTGATCTTCCTGCCTCTACCTTCTAAGCGCTGGCATTTCAGGCACGTACTGCCGCCTGGTTTTTCCAGTCCTCTGTTTTGAGGCAAGGTCTCAATATGCTATCCACAGGTAAGCCTGCTTTGATTCATCTATGCCAGCCTTTTCTGAGTGACTGCCAGCGTTGGTTTGGATTGCTTTTCTTCTTTTGTGTGTGGTGGCTATTGTTTTTGTTTTTGTTTTTTTTAATTTTAAATTATATTTATTTCCATGTATAATCACAAATTCAGCAAGCACTGTGAAAACAGTTAAAGCGTGGGCAAGCAGTTGTTCTCGCAGCATTCAGGTGACCAGGCAGGAAGGTCACTGTGGGTTTGGTGCCAGCCTAGTGAGTCCCACACCAGCCTGGACTACAGTGAGACTCTATCAGATAGCCAGTAATAATGTCAATTATAATACTTTAAAAATAAATGTAAGATGTAAAACTCAAATGTAAAGCTTCCGAATGTCTCATGACAGTTAAAAACTCTCGAAGGCACCCCTTTAATAGCTGTGTTATGTTTAATCACTTATATTTGTTTTTTAGTGAGAGCTTATTTGTATTTGCAGTGATTATTGAACCCATTCCAATTGGACAAGCCGCTAAGGACTATCTAAATTTGTATGTAGCACCAACCCTACTTCAAGGACTCACGGAGCTTTGTAAGCAAAAGCCACCAGACCCTTACGTAAGATACCTTCTTATTCTTACTAGAGAATACTTACTGTTTTTGTTTTTTATATTTAAAACTGTAAATTTGTTTGTTTGTGACTCAGGGTCTCACTATGCAGTCCTGGCTGCTCTTGGACTCACTGTGTCTACCAGGCTGACTTCAAGCTCACAGAGATCTACTTGCCTCTGCCTCCTGAGGGCTGGGATTAAAGACACCACCATGCCAAGCTAATATTCATTCTTTCAGTCTGAAGACTAACAGGTTCTGAGCCTTGCTTGGGTTATGTGTTGGCTCCAAGTTAACCAAACAGAACAATTTAGTGAGACACTGTCTCAAAATAAAAGTTTAAAAAGGTGGGCTGGTCATTGTGGCCAGTGCCTTTAATCTCAGTACTTGGGAGGTGGAGTCAGGCAGATCTCTGTGAATTCAAGGTTTGTCTGGTCCACAGAATGAATTTCAGGCCAGTCAAGGCTATTTAGTGAGACACCCAGTACAACCCCCTATCCCAGCAATGATGTGTGTTGGGGGCTGGGGAGGGGTTGGAGAGAGAGGCAAAGCATTTACTATGCAAACCTCTTGACCTAAGTTCCCTCCTGGGGTTCCACAGAATGTAAGTAGAGAATCAGCTCCTAAAAGCTGTCCTCCGACCCCCAGAGGTGTGCTCTGACCCATATGCCTTCCCAACAACACACATGTCATTAGGGGGTGTGGTTTGATAGCAGGGCACTTGCTGGGTATAGCCAAAGCGGTGGGTTCACTTTGTGATGGCCCATGGGAAGTGGCACTTTTAGATGGCATGGTCTTATTGGAGGAAGTGTAGCTTTGTTAGAGGAAGTGTGTCGCTGTGGAGTTGGGGCTTTGGGGTCACTGTGGTACAGCACCCAGCACTCAGGAGACAGAGGCATGCAGATCTCTGAGTCCAAGGTCAGTCTACAGAGACAGGGCGTCAAGCAAGCATCAGAGCTCTGCAGCTTCAGACACGTGACTCTGGCTTTAGAGTCAAGAAGAGAAGGTGCTACTGGGACAATTGTTGCTCCTTAGCTTTTATAAGAGTTGCCTTGGTCATGTCTTTTCAGAGCAACGAAACTCTAAGACAAGTTTCCAACATGGAGAAAAAGTTATGTCTGGCTTATTTCACTAAGTGTTTTGTTAGCCAGGCAGTAGTGGTAAGTGTGTGCCACGATCCCATCCCTCCCATGGGGTGAGTAGTGTCCGGTTACATGCATATAGCACATTTTGTGTCGCCACAAGTAGAACTCTTCCTGTCTCTTGACTAGTATGTGCAGTGTTGCAGTATCATTTGTGGACCATGATTGTGTGAGTTCCAGTTTTCAGTTGTGTGTCAATATATAGGAATGCAGTTATTTGGCTTGGTTATTGTTACTGCAATTACTGTTCAACCTCCTCAGGAACCACTCAAGCTTTTCCACATACGGCTGTTCCATTTTACCTTCCCATTTGCATGGTATGAGGGCTCCGATTTCTCTTTGCATGGCCATTGCTCCTATGTTTCTGTTGTTTCTTGCTCATTATCAGCTCCCTAGTAGATGTGAAGATGGCTGATTTGCATATTCATGATGCTGAGAGCATCCTGCCGGGAGTTTGTGACGTCTGTATTCAGGTTCACCGCATGCGTGTGTGTGTGTATGTGTGTGTGTGTGTGTGTGTGTGTGTGCACGTGCGTGTGAGCTTAAGAGTGCATGAGAGAGAGACAGAGACAGAGACAGAGACAGAAAGGGGGGGTGAGTGCTTTGTAACCAGGCTGGCTTTGGACCTAGGCCCCTTCACCTCAGTCTCCTAAGTATTGGGGTTCCAGGCACCATAACTGTTCTCTGGATCAGATTTGTTCCTGTGTGGCATCATTGCCATCTGCAACAAAGACAGTTTTCCTTCTTCCTTTGTAATTTAGACCTGTACTTGACAGTTTTACAGACCGGAAGTGGTAAGAGTTTCAAGGTTTTCCTTTTGATTTTGATTATTTATTTAGTATATAGTTTTAAATTCACTTATTTGGTTTTATGTGGATGAGTGTTTTGCCTGCATATATATATCTGTGTACTGTATGCTTTCCTGGTGACTGGAAAAGTCAGAAGAGGACATTGGGTTCCCTGGAGCTGAAGCTGTGGATAGCTGTGAGCAGACATGTGGGTGCTGGAAACTGAACCCAGGTCCTATGCAAAACCAACATGTGCTCTTAATAGCAGAGCCGTGCCTTCAGACACTATTTATTTAATTTTGAGGCAAGATCTCATTCTGTAGCCCAGGCTGGTCTTGAATGTTGCTTTTAAGACAAGGTCTCTCTGTCTAGCCCTGGCAGGCCTATAGTAGATAATGTATTGATCACAAATGTGTGCACACTCCTCTTAGTTGCTATTGTCCCTCTGACCCCCTCCTGCCGACCCCTTTCCTCTTTCCAGTTAGCTTTTCTGATACTATCATGTTTCTCTGTTTGTTTTGACTGACTGGGTGTCATTAGGGTTGTTCACAGGAACACAGGCAGGGCGAGGGTTTGTTTAAACGCACGAGGGTACCTCACCCAGGGCTGTCACTGAAGACAGGGTTACTCCCTCTGCCATCAGCCATCAGCTTCCTGTGAATCCCTAGGAAGGCGAGGCCTGTGTGCCTTTCATCCTCTGTTAAATTTTCTCTCTTTCTTTCTTTTTTAATTTCATTTGCTTGTTTTTCTGGTTTCTGGGAATTGAACTCAGGAACTCTGGAAGAATGGCCAGTACTTTTTAACTGCTGAGCCCTGTCTGTCTCTAGCCTCCAGGTTTTTTATAACAATTACATCTGTTTATTCCTTATTCGTTGTGTGTAGCACAGCACACATGTGGAGTTGGAGAAGTCCCTCTCCTTCAGCCATGGCGTCCTCAGCGTCTCACTGAGATCTCCAGGCTCTATGGCAAGCACTTTGACTTGCTGAGCTTCTCTGGCCCTCCACTTATCACTGATACTGTGTGTTTGTTTGTCTTGTGAGAGAGGATTCCCTGCATCCTGAGCTGGCCTAGACTAGCTGTGTAGCCCAAGACGACTTTAAACTCAGATCTGCTTCTACCTCCCCAATGCTGGGATTGCAGATGTGTGCCAGGTTATCAGGTTCTGCTCAAACCCAAGGCTTTGTATTTAATAGGCAAGCACTCTATCAGCTGTCTAATCCCAGATCCTATCTTTTTTCATTATTAAAACATTTTTAGTTATTAAAAATTTTTTATTTTGTATGTGTGTCTATGTCTATTTGTCTGTCTCTCCAGAGGGCCTTTATTTTTATTCTTTGGCTTTTTTTTTTTTTTTTTTTTTTTTCAAGACACAGTTTCTCTGTGTATAGCCCTAACTGTCTAGGAACTCACTTTGTAAACCAGGCTGGCCTTAACACTATCCAGGTTGGCCACAAACCCTAAAAGGCTTGAGATTGTGCGTGTGTGTGTGTGTGTGTGTGTGTGTGTGCGCGCGCGCGTGTGCTCACGCGTGCATGTGTGTGTGCTCATGTGTGTGTGTGTGTGTGCGCGCGCGCATGCGCGCGCGCCTGTGATTGCTGGAATCTCTACAGCTCTAATGACTTAGCCTCCGCTCCTCCCTGCTCTCTTGGCATCTCCTCCTGCTTTAGTTCACCGTCTACACTGGGCTTGTTATGGGGTCTGCTTAGTTCCAACACAACTCAAAAACCAGGTCAGACAGGAAACAAGAGTGTATTGTAACCAAGCTACTGACCCATCAGGTATGCAGAACAGACTTAGGAGCTGAACTGCAACACCTCCACCCCCACCCTGAGTGAACCTTCAACTCAGCACTCAGGGAGCAGAGGCAGCTAGAGCTCTAGGAGTTCACGGCCGGCCTGGTTCCAGATAGCCTCGGCTGTGAGAGCCCGTCTCAAAAAAAAATTATTTTTAAGATTTTTAATTTTTCAGTCGATAGGTTCATTATACATCAAAAGGAAATATTTAAATGTATATTAACTTTAGTTTTTCTTTTTCCATAGATCTGGCTTGCTGATTGGCTGGTGAAAAATAATCCCAACAAACCTAAACTTTGTCATTTCCCAGTGACAGAAGAGCCTTAGTCTGCTCCTCAGAGCGAGAGCCAAGTTACCTTACTGTAAGAAGCCACTCAGCATGTTCTTTACATTAAAAGCAGATATGTGTCTCTGTGTGGGTGTATGCTTGCCTGTGTCCGCAGGAACCTGAGGAGCCGGGCATAGTCCCGTGGAGCTGGAGTTGCAGGTAGCTCTTAAGTTACCAGGCAAAGGTTGGGGAGCCACACCGGGTCTGCTGCAAGAGTGTATGCATTCTTTGCTACTAAGTCATTAATTAATTAATTAGGTCTTGTTTTTCAAGACAGGGTTTCTCTGTGTAGCCCTGGCTGTCCTGGAACTCACTCTGTAGACCTGCCTGCCTCTGCCTCCTGAGTGCTTGGAATAATGGCAAGAGCCACCACTGCCACTAGTAAAGGACTTTAAACCCAATATCCAAAAGACAGAGGAAGGTGGATTTCTGTGAGTTTGAGGCCAGTCTGGTCTACAGAGTGAAATGCTCTCCTCTTCCTCTTCATGTTCATATTATTATTAGTTTTGTCATGCAGTCCTGCTCATGGGACTTACCTAAAGCTCTTCCCCCCATGAGCTAGATCCTTGTTCTTTACTCTAGGCCGGGTCTAACTAAGTTGTCCAGAGCAGCCTTGCACTGGCGAGCTTCCTTCCACATCCTGGATCGCACCATGACACAGCTTGAACTGAAATTATCAAATATATGTTGAGAAGTCTGTACCCCCAAATACTGACCCTGCTCTTTCTCAGTTGGCTCCTTGTAGGAACTATTCAGATCGAACTGTGATTCAGTCATGGCCCAGGTCTCAGTTGTGGTTTCTGCCATCTCCGTCGCTCTTGAGTCTTTCTGCGGTTGATTCCCTCACCATTAGCAAGGGCTGAGTTTACTCTGTGCCTCTGAGTCTATACAGTGTCTTTGAAAAACATCTGAGATCAGGGACTTTCAGGCCTACAGAGAAGCTGGCTTCTAGAGCAGAGTCCACTGGCAGTTTCAGATACAGACTGTGAGACGACTTCTGACTTTACCACAGACATGCCTGCAGTGGACCTCCGCTCAGGCGGGCGCCTTTCCTATCAACCGGCCCACTGATCCTCCTGGAATGGAAGCCTGGAGTTCTGCCTTTCCCTTTCTCATCCAAATCAAAGTCTGAAGACGCTGCCTGCCCTGATTGATGCCTTTTGTTCCCAGACCAAATTGTTTTTTATAGCCCACCCCCTGCCGCTGCCATCTGCTCCAAGGGGAGTCTGGTCCCCAGGCTTCCTGAACAGCAGCTGATGTGTGGTGGAGCACAGCACACTGAGGAGGGGGAGGGGTGGGGGGAGAGGGGAGGGGGGAGGCGGGAGCAGCTAGCAGACAGGCGGCAGCTAATCCTGCCAACAGCCCAAGCACTGGAATCATAAAAACCGCCTTTTCTCCCCGACTTGCCTCATCGGCATTTCAGGGCTGAGGTCGGGAACTGCTTCTCAAGAGTCTGGCTTCCTTAAGGCTCAAAGTTCCCATCTCCTGTCTGCCTTCGCAAACCAACTGTGTTCGGTGAGCGCGAGCATCAACTACTCGCGTGGCCTTACAGGCAAGGCTAGGACAGCAGGAGAAGAGGATCCGGAGCAGCTTTGGGACAGAGATCTGGGAGAGAGAGACCTCCTCAACAAGTGTAAACCAGCAATGGCAGGTCACCCTAAGCTAATTTCCGAGTCCTCTGCTGACCACTGTCAAGGTTCACTTTTCCCAGTTTGAGGCTGCATCACATAGATGACTCAATTAGTGTCCTCAGTTGCTTTGCTAGGAGCTCATTACTCCTCAGCATAATCAGGAATGCAGACCGCCAAGTCGGTTTATATGAATAAGCATCGTGGGGCTGACAAGATGGCTCAGCGGGTAAAGGCACTTGCAGCCAAACCTGATGACCTGAGTTTGATTCTTGGGACCCACTGTAGAAGGAGAGAACCAACCAATTTCCTTAGGCGCTCTTCTCTCTCTCTCTCTCTCTCTCTCTCTCTCTCTCTCTCTCTCTCTCACACACACACACACACACACACACACACTCACATTTTAAAAAGAAAAAATAACAAACATTTCCCCTGTGGAGAAGGATGCTTAATAAATCTTAAAGATTGTAGAACCCTGATCCTTCTGGGTAGCCTTTATGATGGAGCCAGAATGACAACCTCTCTGGACTTTATCTAGTGTTTTTTTTTTTTTTTGGGGGGGGGGAGTTCGAGACAGGGTTTCTCTGTGTAGCCCTGGCTGTCCTGGAACTCACTCTGTAGACCAGGCTGTCCTCGAACTCAGAAATCTGCCTGCCTCTGCCTCCTGAGTGCTGGGATTAAAGGCGTGCGCCACCATGCCCGGCTTATCTAGTGTTTCTTTTCTTTTCTTTTACTTTTTTTTTTTTTTAAGATTTATTTATGTATGTGAGTACACTGTAGCTGTTCAGATGGTTGTGAGCCACCATGTGGTTGCAGGGAATTGAACTCAGGACCTTTAGAAGAGCTGTCAGTGCTCTTACCTGTTGAGCCAGCTCACCAGCCCCTATCCAGTGTTTCTGACCCTTCCCAGCATTTCAAGGGGTCTTTAGCATATCTATCTGGTCAGTGCCTTTTGATACCATATGATGGTTACACCAGGAGCAGCCTGAAGCAGTCTGTAAGTGGAAGCTTTGGGAATGAGTGCTGCTTCAGCTTCCTCCGTGGTGGCCTTTGTGTCAGCCTCGCCCCTGCCCCACCCACAGACCCCCATCCTCAGCCCAATTACAGTGTGGTTGCTATGAGGATTCCAGATTCCAGTTTAGCTTGACCTGTTTTCACCTTACAGGTGTGGACTCAATATGCATTCAAGGAGCAAACTGTTATTCATTCTTTCAAGGATGGCTGAGAAAGAAAAGTCCTACACCTGAGAGAACACAGAATGCATCCTAAATGAAGTCTTAGTGTTAAGGCCATCATCCCATCAGTGAAGTCACAGTTTTGTCCAGCTTTCTAAAATGGGTGGAGGAACCCTGCCTCCTCTTACAGATTGGTGCACTGATGCTCTACACCCCAGGCACCGGCCCCTGTGATCTGGGTCTTTTGATGGAGTCCAAGCCTTTGCACTTTTGCTGTCCAGACAGCATCGTAGGTATCCCAGCTCTGTTCCTTCTGCCTTAGCCTCTTGAAGACTGGACTGTGGGCCTGAGCTGCCACACCTGGCTACAGTCTTTTCTTCTCTTTAACATTTCTTTATTTAGTGTGGGTGGTGTGCAAATGTCACAGTGCTATAGAACTCAGCGGGCGGGCTGGTGAGATGGCTCACTAGGTAAGAGCACCCGATTGTTCTTCTGAAGGTCCGGAGTTCAAATCCCAGCAACCACATGGTGGCTTACAACCATCCATAACAAGATCTGATGCCCTCTTCTGGAGTGTCTGGAGACAACTACAGTGTACTTACATATAATAAATAAATCTAAAAAAAAAAAAAAAAAAACCTTTAGAACTCAGCGGGCTATGGAGAATCAGTTTTCCCCTTCTATCCTGTGGGCTCCGAGAACCCTCAAGCCTTCAGGCTTGGTGGCAGGCACCCTCACCCTCTGACCATCACCAGCCCCCTTTTCACTTTTTATTTTCTTATTTACTTTTCTTTATTTCACCTTTTCTCTATTCCTTTTCCCTCTCCTTTTCCTTCTTTCCTTCTTTCCTTCCTTCCTTCCTTCCTTCCTTCCTTCCTTCCTTCCTTCCTTCCTTCCTTCCTTTCTCTCTCTTTTTTAGAGACAGTGTCTAATGTATCCCAACACTGCCCAGACATGCAGCAGCAGATAACCTTGAGTTCCTGGTTCTCCCCCTCTGCATGCTGGGACTGCAGGAGGGCAGCAGTCCCTCTAGGTTATGTGGTGCTGGGTGTCGAGCCCAGGGCTTCCTGCATCCCAGCCCTGCCATGACTTCTACATAGTTGCCGCAAGGCTGTGAAATAAGCATGTCACAGAGTAGAGGAATGAATACCCTTGTGTATAGGGATATAGCTTAGTTGGTAGAGTTTGCCCAGCAAGCATCAAGCACTGGGTTCAGTATAGTACCACATAAAGCTGGGCATGGTGTCATGCTTGGGAGGGAAAGGCAAAAAGTCCAGCCGTTCAAGATCATTATCTCCTTAGTTACATATCAAGTTCCAGGCCAACCTGGGGCTCATGAGAGAGAAAAAAAAATTACTCATTTTATATATGTGAGTACACTGTAGCTGTCTTCAGACACATCAGAAGAGGGAGGGCATCAGATCTCATTACAGATGGTTGTGAGCCACCATGTGGTTGCTGGGAATTGAACTCATGACCTCTGGAAGAGCAGTCAGTACTCTTAACCACTGAGCCATCTCTCCAGTCCTCAGCCTTTCTTTTCTTTTGTTCTTTCCTTCCTTTTCACTCTCCCCCACCCCTTTTGTTGTTGTTTTAGTCTAGACAGGGTCTTACTATGTAATTCTGGCTGTCCTTAAACTCACTCTGTAAACCAGGCTGGCCTTGAACTCAGAGATCCACCTGCTTCTGCCTCCTAAGTTCTGGAAGTGTACTATCACACCCAGCTAGCCTGATTTCATTTAGAACCCCAGACTGCCAGCCCAAGAATGGCACCACCAACAATGGGCTAACCCCTCCCCCATTAATCACTAATTAAGAAAATGCCTTATTGTGCTGGAGAGATGGTTCATCGGTTAAGAGCACTGACTGCTCTTCCAGAGGTCATGAGTTCAATTCCCAGCAACCACATGGTGGCTCACAACCATCTGTAATGAGATCTGATGCCCTCTTCTGGTATGTCTCTAGAAACCAATAGTGTACTCATATATAATAAATAAACCTTTAAGAAGAGAAAATAAAATAAAATGCCTTACAGCTTGCTTTTATGGAGGCATTTTCTCAATTGGAGTTCCCTTTTCGGATAACTCTAGCTTGTGTCAAGTTAATAAAACTAGCCAGCACAAGTGGCCCCTGCCTATGTCAAGAATCAGGATTAGGGGTAAAAAGCTGGGCCAACTGTTAAAAGCACTGGCTGGTCTTGCAGAGGACCCGGGTTTGATTCTCAGCACCCATCTGACGGATAGACTGCAACTCCAATCCCATGGATCCAGAACCCTCTTCTGGCTGGGCTCCTTTGGCATCAGTCACCTATTTGGTGCACAGACAATATGCAAGAAAACACCCATTGTCTGAGTCAGGGTTTCTATTCCTGCACAAAATATCATGACCAAGAAGCAAGTTGGGGAGGAAAGGGTTTATTCAGTTTACAGATTCACATTGCTGTTGCATGAATATGAAGCTTGAATATGAAGCCATGAATATGAAGCTTGGGCTACAGTGAAGACTTCATCCCAGGAAGAGTTAAGGCCCATGGCCTTCATCATCATTTTCTTTTCTTTTCTTTTTTTTCTTTCTTTTTTTTTTTTTTTATTGATATGGGCCTCTACCCAGAATATTATGATTTATTCCATCTGCAATGTACCACATCAGAAGTCTTAGCATTAGCCCTAGTCAACACCACTGCTCTTATTTGTGAATACAAATAAATGATGGGCTTAACAGATATTTTGAAAGAGGAATGCTACAAATTTTTACTATCTCATCTTATTGTTTTCCTTTCGTTATTTATTTTAATTTCTTTTTTATGTTTTTTTGTTAGATATTTTCTTTATTTACATTTCAAATGCTATCCCGAAAGTTCCCTATACCCTCCCCCCACCCCCCGCCCCTGCTCCCCTACCCACCCATTCCCACTTTTTGGCCCTGGCATTCCCCTGTGCTGGGTCATATAAAGTTTGCAAGACCATCATCATCATTTTCTTTGGCAAGTTATATAACTCACATAAATTCCTTTGAAAGTTGTCCATGTTTGCGTTGATACTTTTTTCAGGCTTCATCTGGATTCTCAGACTGTCTATTGGGAGACAACCACTGTCGGACTAGCTGGACCCTAGCTTGTAAGTCACTCTAACAAATTCAAATATATATATATAATTCTACCATTCCTTTTATCCATTCTGTTTCTCTAGAGAACCCTGACTAACACACTGCTCATGAATTCTTGTTACGGTTTCTCTTACCATACCACACTCCCCAGCTTTGATATAAGGAGAATCATATACATGATGGGCAGACACATTCTTAGCTTTCACCCAGCCCTGCCCTCCAAACTCTAGAGATTATAGCGTCAACCTGAGGACGCAGGTGAGAGAGAGGGGCTCTGGGAGGGATGGGAAATGTAGGTTGCCAAAGACCCAAAAGATCACACAAAGCTCCCCACTGTGCTGGCCCCGGATTAACCCCTCATTTCCCAGGAAGAGTTGTCCCTGCCGCTTTGCTCTCCAGGGGCCTCTTGTGTTAATCTATGGAAATGACCAACTGAGTGTGAACGTGAATGGTTTTGTTTTGCAAAACAAAGTTGGTAAAGCTGGCCTCTCGATGACTGACTGAATGCTGTCATCAACCCCATTCGTGCCACGGAAGAAAGTGAAGCTTCAATTTCCTCCTCTGCTAAATGACAGCTTATCGTAGTGATGTGACCTTTATGCCCAAGGCAAAGGATTTTATTTCTGTGTGTATGGGGGGTGGGGGGAGAGAGAGAGACAGAGACAGACAAAAAGACAGAGAGAAAGAGAGAGAGAGACACACACAGAGACACACACACAGAAAGCCATTATAGACTACTACTTCCCAGTTTTCCCTCTATGCCCCCCCCACCCCCCCACACCTGATTGACCAAGGCTCAATGGAAAAGCCTGCTCTCTGTTGTCAACTGTTAGAGGAACAAAAACCTTATTTCTGCACCCACAACCTGTCATGATTTTACCTTCCCACTAAGAAGCATGGATTTTTAAAAGACCCCGTAAGCAGAGGGCAGGCAGCACCTACTTGTTCTGGAACTGCTGCTCGCTCTGCCGTTCCCGCGCAGACAGACGCAGCTGCCTTTAACCCCTGGGGTCTCTGCCCTGGATAGTCCATTAGAATATTTATCATAGGGCATTCTGTAACTGGGCTTGCTTTTTCGAATCTGTTGAGTCTGAGTACAAGTATTTATTACCATCATTATCATTATTTTGTGTGTGTATGGTTGGGGGGCGTGGCACGCCACAGCTTGTATAGAGGGCAAAGGGCAACATGGAGAGGTTCTCTTTCAATCTTTATCTGAATTACAGGGACTGATTTTCAGATCATAAGGCCTGAGTGCCTTTATCTGCTGAGCCATCCTACTGGCCACACGAGCTTGTGCACAACATACCCCCACCCACACCTACATAATGTACATATGTGTTTGCAGGTATGCACATGAGCAAGCATGCATGTAGAAGGCCAGAGGTTGACATCAAGGCTCTTCCGAAGTTGCTTATCACCCTCTTTTGAACCTGGAGCACACCAGTTAAGCTAGACTGGTCAAGAAACTCCAGAGATTTCGCCTGCTTTTGTCTCCCCAGGGCTGGGATAACAGATGTGTGCCACCCTGCCCAGGGATCTGAGGTACAGAGTCCTTCCTGAAAGTTTTAGGTGAGTTCTAACCTACATAGCTGGTTTTAGGCTAGCACAACTACATAACAAGACTGTCTCGAAGCAGAGACAAGCTGGGGACATAGCTTGGTGGTAGAGCACCTGCCTTTCAAGCACAAGGTCCTGAGTTGTACCCTCCAAACTACAAATAAAACAAAAGCCCAGGACACTTTTCCCTAATGACAGAGTCACAATGATTGCATTTTCAATAAAAGCCATAAACTGAGACATAATAGGAAGACTCCTGTCTTTCCAGGGGCCGCTGAAGCTAATGGGATTTTGATGATGGCATTATGGTTCTACCTCCAAGAGAGAGATGTGTCAGCTCCATTGTGGGTTTTTATTTTATTTTATTTAATTAATTAATTTATTTATTTTGTTTGTTTTTGTTTGTTTGTTTGTTTGTTTTTCGAGACAG